>NC_134484.1:178875381-179220381 GCF_040206685.1 Ascaphus truei
ATTACAAATTTAGGTTCATATTGATATAATTGATTTATTGGTTGGTGTAGTTCACCATACTATCAAGCGCAGTCTCTGTTTTTTCTGTATGTATATGTATTTATGTCTTTATTTATATAGCGCCAAAAGTGTACTCAGCGCTTCACAAAGAATACAGTACAGGGAATTATAATAATACAATAAGTGCAGCAAAATCAGACAATAGGAAAGGAAATCCCTGCCCCGAAGAGCTTACAATCTAAGAGGTTTAATGGGAAACTTACAGAGACAGCAGGTGAGGGAGTAAGTGCTGTAGATGGCAGTGCTTGGTCACAATGGGTGGTAGGAGTGACTGAGTGTGGGACATCAGCCATCAGGGATTGGGAGGCTTGATTTGTGGGGTAAAATTTAAGGAAGGTCAGTGTTAAATGAAAAGGTTAACACCATATACAGGGGAAGAGGTGGCAGTGAGGCATGAGTGAGATCAGGTGTGTATGTCTGGCTTCAGGTTTAGGGAAGATCCCCAGCAGTAGGAAAGAGTAAATAGAGGGTGTGAATAGAGGATTTGTGTGGGTGTTTTTTTTATTGAGGGGTAAAGAAGTTGTTGGGAGAGAGGTGTATAAATAATGGTGCAGTGGGGAGTGGAGATGTTGTAGAGAACAAAAATGCTCACAAAGGAGTGAGGAAACAGTAAACAGAAAAATAAATAGGGAGGGCATAGTGAGATGCAGGAGGAGAGAGTTCCAAGGTACTGGAGGATAAAAGTGTACAAATAAATCACAGATGTTAAAAGTTAATGTGTCACAATGGCAACATTGTAATGCAGAGTCCAGATCTTCCTCCAATCTTCACCTCCAATTTCAACTCCAAAATTAACTCTTGTAGACACTTTTGATGTTATGGCTAAACAGCCATGCTACAGTGACTTAAGTACCCTATTCACATGCATTTGACTAACACTTAAGGGAGGGGTTTGTCTAATCAACTCGGAGTTACAAAATAGTTAATTAGATTATCATTTCTCTCTCAATTGATAGGAATCAGCTCACAAACATACCCCAAAAGCCAATTAAACCTTAATTTCTCTGGTTGGTAGAATGCAGCTCAATGACACATACCCCAAAAGCCAATTAAATCTTAATTTCTCTGGTTGGTAGAATGCAGCTCAATGACACATACCTGTTTGAAGAGATAAATCAGAATGTTAATCCAGATATTCAGAATGCATCCATGATTAAAGATAGAAAGATAAAAAATAAAACATCCAGAGATATGAACTCCAAAATTAACTCTTGTAGACACTTTTGATGTACACTTATGATGTGACGCTTTTGATGTTACACAGCCTTGCACATATATATGCACATGTGCTGTCATGTTGTTTGAATACAATCTTTTTGCTACATACTACTGAGTGCTGTTCCTTTGCTTTCCCTGCTGGGAAGGCAATCTGTTGCATATACTTGTTATATATATATATATATATATATATATATATATATATATATATATATATATATATATATATATATATATATAATAGTAATTAAAGTATTTGATTTTGGATGTGCATTGAGGCTTCTTTGTCTATTGTTGAACACCTTTTAGTTAACCAAGAGAGATCATAAGAAAAATTGATGGAACTGGCATTATCTCAGAGAAGACTCAGAGTTACTACTTCATGTTAAGCAGTCTTTAACTGAACATTACATTCTGCAGGAGCACCAATTGCACTGATATAAGATCATTACCAGGTGCAGTTTACATTTGATCCCACCAATTATTGCCTACTCTAATTAGCAAATGGAACAGACAGCATGAAACAATATGTTGCTTTTAATTAAAGGATTTCACAAAACAGGAGAGATTGTGATATCATAAAGATACTCCCTTACAAGAGCATTTAAAACAAACTGAATTTAAGGATGTTCTCCTGTTATTCAGGATGTCTGAAAATATTGTTTTTCTGTACTTGAAAATCTGATGTGAATAAATATAGTAAATTTATAACAAAGAATAATTTTTTTTCTTTCATTTTTTTTATGGGCATGATGTTCACTGCTCATTACCCATATGCCGCGGCACATCTGCCAGGTTCCTAACATGTTTCGCTATTGACCTTGGAGTCCTATAAATGTAACCGTATAAATGTTATTCTTTCATTTAATGTTTACGATAATTGACCATTGTAAAAAGAGCACTCACAGTTACCTGAGGTATTACTGCCACAGGTATACAATAGATTGATGCAGGAAACCATGTATGATAATGAAATTGATGGAACTCTCATGGACATGTCTTCAACAGGATGATTTATTGTTGCATAGTACCAATGTTTTAGTCCCAACATGGACCTTGGTGAAGATCTTGACAAAGGTCTATGATGGGAACGGAATGCTGATCCTATGCAACAATGCATCATCATTTTGAACGGAAGTCCATGGGATTTTTGTCAATTTCTTCATCATACAATAATTGACCACTATTCCTTTTCTGCACTTTATCTATTATTTTTGTGAAATGATAAATCGGTATAATTTTCTTTGGATCATCAACTAGAGAACAAAAGAGCTCCACCCACTCTACCAAATAGATAAATGGGATGCACTTGGGTAATATACGATTAATGAGAAATAAGAAGATTTAAGTGTTGCTACCGAAGATAGAGCAAGAACTGAGACCTCAATTGTATGCACTCGACAGTTATCAAGTATTGGTGGGTAATAAGCGAAATATTAGACTTGTCATGGACAACTGCCATAGTAGCCTGTTGTGGAACATAGATTTCCCCCTAGACATAAATGAAGGGTATGTGATGAACTTAACCTTTATCATCAACTAGAACAAGTGCACATTGAGGGAAGATCACACCAGTGCTAGGACGTAACTGTAACGGATGCTCGCCACAAACCAGACAGGACTGCGAGGCCAAGGTGGGGACTAGAAAACACCGGCCTGGAGACGCGAGGTTGCGTCCAGTGTGCAGGTTCGTAGTAGTGGATAGCCGGGTCAGGGTAGGAGAATGTAGGATTGTAGGAGGCAAGCCGAGGTCGAGGGTTGGAGAAATACGGATCGTAGGGGTCACTTAGCCGGGTCGTGGGAGAGAGCAGAATGGTCAAGAGTAAGCCGGGGTCGAGGATAGTAGACAGCAATAAGGTTCCATGCAAACGAGGCAAGGCAGGATGAGACTAGGCAGGGTGCTTGCAACCAGCAACCGTCACAATGTTTATAATGTTTATGCTCACCCAACTTCCTGGTGGAATGGCAGAGCCTAAATAGGTGGGACGGTGAATCAGATGCCAGATTACTGCTGCAGGCAGGAGAGAACCTGGAACCAATCAGGTGACTGGACCTTGGTGGGGGCGGAGTCTGCCATGGATCCTTACAGTAAGGCAACGTTGACAGAGTTTTTAATTCTTGATGTTAAAGCTTATTGCTTGGGGAACACACTTGAGAAAGTACCATGGTTCAGTAATAACCATACACTATGTGTGTCATTATTGTTGCCCAAAATTCTAACTATTTGTTATCAGTTCAAACTTGTATACCAGTACAGATTTGTATTTTCTAATGCAAATGTCATAGTAGTAATAATAATAATTATACCCTCCTTGCAGGCTCTAAATGAGTTACATCAAACTGAATACATACTGTACTCATGGCTGTGCTGAGTCTGTCATACCTTTTCAGGGTGCTGCGTAGGTGCAGGCTGGGCGTGGATATGCAGATAGAATGACGATGGGCGCCAGGAACTTTTATAGAACAAACAAGAGCTTTATTCACAGCCGTTCATAATTCTCGCCATACAAAAACAGAGTTCACATCAGACATTAACTGGTGTCAAACAATATGGCTACTTTGTGCTTCTTCCTCTGAAGTAGACCCAGTAGACCTGTAGGGGTGCACAGAGGAGTCATGTTCAGGCCCAGGACTGGTATGAAGTAGAATCTTCCATGTGGCCAGCAGTCATCTTGGCTTAATGCAGTGTTTTTCAGCCAGAGTTCCTAGGAATCCTTGGGTTCCCCGGGCATCCCTAAAGGGTCATTTTTAAATTGTACCAAATACCGAAGAAGTTACAATGCATCTGATGTCTGACGTGCTGTTAGAGAGGGTTGGGGTTCCTCAGAATTTCACATAGGGTTCCTTAACTAAAAAAAGGTTGGGAACTACTGGTTTAATGTAAAACCCAGCCTGCTAGTTGCTGTTTGTCAACTTTTTTTCCCGGAGCAGCAGTCTAGCTTTTCTCTTGCCCCCTGCTACTTGTTGTTTCCTGGCTACCATTACCTTGAATCTAGCTTTGCATTCCTTGCCCCCTGCTCTTTGCCTTTCCCTCACTACCATTACTTTGTATCTAGCTCTGCAGACTTTAAAGATCCCTTTTTGTTTACCCTTTTTCATTAACTGCCTTGGTATTAACATTAAACACTATCTATTTAACTCAGTCTCTTGTTGTTTTTGGGGTTCCATAATACCTCAGAGGGTTCCAAACTCCTCGCACCGAGTGATCCCACACACTCAACCCATTAAGGGGTGGGGGGTTACAATAATAATCATCTTCTCCTCTATCTTCCTGGCATTTAGAGAAGACTACATTGCATTACCTTGCAATGATTTGCTCATGTTTCTGCCAACAAAAGTTTATATCAAAAGTGTTTAGAATAATTCCAGAGTGTGTTAACACAAAAAAAGCTTACGTATTATTCAGTGGATAGACCACGTGACAACGTGACAATGTTTCGATCAACTGTCAACTTCAGTAGTAAGTGATGGGGATGAAATAAGTCAGCACAAAAAATGATATTATGGTGAGTATAGAAACTTGAATGCATTACATGGTCTTCTATTCTTAACATCACTTGCAAAAAACTCTATGGCATGATGGCTTCAAAAGGTAGTGTATCGGATGGTTGTACTCAGTCAACAAATTTACACAGTTAAAATCCATCAGTTTACCTGAGCAAACATGTATTTAAAGGCATAAAACTACCATAATAATGTAAACATTTTCAGATCTCTCCATAAATATGTTGGCACATAAGGAAAAGTGCTTTCCATATCCATACATTTAAGATAAATGTCAAATCTGAATATATATTTTTTAGCAAAAAAATATGCAACACAAACGAAAACATTCAGAAGGGGGGCTTCCATCATGTTCTCTTTGTAAACTCACTTTCACATCATCCCATCCTCGTGTGGTATGTTGGTACATAGATACCACAATTCCAACCTAATTACTAGGGTATTATCTGGGACCTCAATAAGTGAAGAGGGCTACATATTCCTGCTCTCCCCCCTGGTTTGTACTCTCTGTGCTTTGCTCGCCACCACCATGTTCATCATCATGATATCCACCCTCCTCCTGTTCCACGTGTTACTGTATATTATGTAATAGTAACGAGTGCTCACCACAAACAGGACGGGACCGCAAGGCTGAGGTGGGGATACTGATATACACAGACCTACAACCGCATAACTGCGTCCGGAGTGCACAGTGAAGGCCGTGTAGCCGGGTCAGGGTGGGACAGGTTAGAATGCTCATTATACTCGCCGTGGTCTAGGATTGGAGAAGGTGAATGGTCGTTGTGCGTAGCCGGGATCCAGGGGTAGAGAAGGTGGGAGTCCAAATTCAAGCCAAGGTCAAGGGTCAGAGAAGGCCGAGGTCCGGTTACAAGCTGTCATCAAAAGGTACAAGAACAAGACAGAATGCAAGGAGCAACAGCAGGGCAGCAGGATGCTTGAGGCAAGCACTTCGAAACATAAACAAAGTTTATGCTCAGCCAATTTGCCTCAGGGCTGGCTGAGCATATAATTAACAGGGAGCCAATGGGAGGGCTGCAGGCAATGAGTCATCAGACATATTCTGTGCACTGGTAAGCAGGGGCAGAATGTACAGCAGGTGTGGTGTAATAGATGAGATTAACCCCTCGCGAGTCCCTGGCGCCGGCGAGTGGTGTGAACTGGAACGTCCTCCGTTGTGTCACGGGGGGTGGTGTGGGGGCGGATGGGTGCAGCGCACGTGCGGGGAGCATCACCCGATATGTCACGGGGGCGGGGCCTAAACCCGATCCGTGTGGTGTTCCCCAGCCTGGCAGCATGACTCCTGTGCAGACCTTCAGAGTGAGGCGCATCACCCAACACGTCACGGGACTGTAAGGATTCAGGAGTCACGCCGCTCGCGGCGTGCTCCTCACTCACCTGCAGCCCTGCCAGGGTCTCCCGCGGCTCACACGGATTCCTCCTCTAAGACGCCGAGCTCCGTTTCTCCTGTGCGCGCGCGCACACGTCAGTTCCCGTCTTCTGCCCTCGGTGCAGGGCGTGTGCCTGCGCACGCATCCACAGGCGCAGCCACATGGAGGCGCGACCACACAGAGGCGCACCAGCCTCTTAAAGGCACAGTACCCTTTTCCAATGCTGCAATTCAATACACCAATTCTTCTAGGATCTATAGCTCCTCCTCCAGGAACTCATCTAGACCTATCCCTGTCTCAGCCTGGCCCATTCACACACCCCCACCTTGCTACTCTGCCATTGGACCCTCTTGCCTATATATACCCTGCAGCTTCATTAACTCGTCGGCTGAGCATAGAACCAGTTGTTCTCATCACTCTCTGCCTCCCTAGTCCTGTCTTGTCCTATCTTGTTTTGCAGTCTTCCTCGTGTACCGAACCGGCTTCCGTTACGTCTACCCGCACCTCTAGCATCCCGAGCTCGGCATACGGCAACACGACTCTCCGCACCTCTGGCATCCTGATCTCGGCAAACGGTAAACGACAACGTCCCTCTTTCTAACCCCTTGGCAAACAGCACCCTCTACCATCCGTACCTCTCCTGCCCCGATCCGGACTTCCAGACCACTCTATTCTCAAGACGTGCCCTCGTGGCTGTGGGTGGCGTTATATCCTATCCCACCTCAGCACCACGGTCCCGTCTCGTTTGTGGTGAGCACGCCCTGACATTATGCTCAGCTCTACAAACATGGACCCCGCTGAGGTGGAGCGCACTTTAAATGCCCATACAAATCTCTTCACCAGGCTAGAGACTTATCTGGAACAAGCTGATAGATGAATGGATACGTTACAGCAAAGCATTCATTCCCTTACCCTTCAAGTCCGAACTCTCAGTCGGCAACCCTCACCCGTGGCTTCCACAGCTTCCGCAACCGCCTTTCCAGCACCTCCGTTTGCTTTGGAACCTCGTATTCCGGCCCCCAAACACTATGCCGGGGATCCCCAAGGATGTAGGGGCTTCCTTAACCAATGCCTCATCCAATTTCGACTCTCGCCCTCTCGTTTTGTCTCTTCTGTCTCCAGGGTCGGCTATATCATGGCTCTTCTCATCGACGAGGCGCTGGCATGGGCTTCTCCCATCTGGGAACAACAAGGTCCTCTCACACAGGACATCGATCTCTTCGTCGAGGAGTTCCGAAGAGTCTTCGACACCCCTGCACGGCAATTAACGGCAGCATCGTCTCTTCATCACATAACCCAGGGAGATCGACCCGTCGCCCGGTACGCCGTGGAGTTCCGCACACTTGCTGCTGAGACGGGATGGAATAATGAAGCTCTATCTTCAGCGTTTTGGCAAGGTCTGTCGGAATCCATAAAGGATGAGCTCGCAGCACGGGAACGCCCTACTGACCTAGAGGATTTGATCGGTCTGTGCGTTCGAGTGGACCAGCGTCTGCAGGATCAGAGGACTGAACGTTCTCGTTACCGTCAACGGGTTTCAAGGCACCTTGCTCCATCATTCATGGCGCCTTCACCTTCTTCCGGGGTCGTCCCGGAACCTATGCAGTTGGGAGGTAACAAGCTGTCTGCTGCCGATAAACAACGTCAACGCAATGCCGGTCTCTGCATGTACTGTGGCAATCCCGGTCACTTATTACCCCAGTGTCCCCACAAGCCGGGAAACGCCAACTCCCAATGAAACCCCAGAGAGTTTCATTGGGAATACTGACACTTTCTCCTATCAGCAAAGACGTCCTTCCCACCAGGATAATGTTGCCAGTAACACTGTCTGGAGAGGGGTTTCACACTCAAGCACGGGCGTTCATTGACTCCGGTTCCGCAGGCAATTTCATCGATGAGACCTTTGCTAGACGGATCAATATTCAATTTATCAATAAGAAGACGCCAGTAGGTCTGGAGGCCATTGACGGTCGACCTCTACAGCCGGGAATTCATCACGCTACAGACGGTGCCTCTCCTATTGCAGTTCGTCGACAGTCATACAGAGATCATTACCCTCGATGTTATCCACACTCCCTCTGCTGAGCTGATTTTGGGTCTTCCTTGGCTTCAACTCCATAATCCTCGCATCGACTGGACGGATCAGGAACCCATCCAGTGGGGTGCTTCTTGTGCCAAGACATGTACCAGGATTTTCCAGAAGATTGGTGGGTTGTCTACCCTGCCAGAGAAGGTCGACTCCCTACCTTCTGTGTATTTGGATTTCCGAGATGTGTTCGACAAAGCACGTTCCGAGGTTCTACCTCCGCACCGTTTTTCCACTGTCCTATTGACCTACTACCTGGGGCACCTGTTCCCAGAGGACGATCCTATCCTCTCTCTCTCCCAGAGACTAAAGCCATGAACATTTACATTGCAGAGAATTTAGAGAGGGGTTTAATCCGAGAGTCTTCCTCTCCAGTCGGAGCAGGCTTTTTTTTCGTCAAAAAGAAGGACGGTTCTCTTCGTCCATGCATAGACTATCAGGGTTTGAATAACATCACACACGCAAGAACCGCTACCCACTGCCCTTGATACCGGAACTCTTAGACCGTCTTCAGGGAGCAACTATCTTTTCTAAATTGGATTTAAGAGGTGCCTACAATTTAGTAAGGATACATGAGGGGGACGAGTGGAAGACTGCTTTTAACACCTATGACGGCCACTATGAATACCTGGTCATGCCGTTTGGTCTGTGCAACGCACCAGCAGTCTTTCAGGATTTCGTCAATGAGATTTTTCGGGACATTCTGAACAAATTTCTTATCGTCTACCTAGATGACATCCTAATCTTTTCTAAATCCACTCAAGAACACATCAAACACGTTCAACAGGTGCTGTTTCGCTTTGCGAAATTGGAAAAATGTCAGTTTCATCTCAAGTCTGTGGCATTTTTGGGATACGTTATCTATGACACCGGATTTAATATGGATCCAGAGAAACTTAAAGCTATTTTGGATTGGCCCCGTCCAACCACCCTCAAAGCCGTGCAACGCTTTCTAGGTTTTGCAAACTATTATCGGCGCTTCATTCGCAATTTTTCTTCTACAGTATCTCCCATAACTGCTCTCACGAAGACGGGTGCAGATCCCTCATCATGGTCTGAGGCCGCCATACGGGCATTTAATCTTCTGAAAAAGGCTTTTGTGTCTGCCCCTATCCTCATCCACCCAGATCCTAAACTTCCATTTACCGTGGAGGTAGATGCCTCTGACATCGGGGCTGGGGCTGTCTTGTCCCAAAGGACATCTCCCTTAGCCAGACTACACCCATGTGCCTTCTTCTCGAAGAAATTTTCGTCCGCAGAACGGAATTACGATGTCGGGAACCGGGAGCTTTTGGCGATCAAGTTGGCATTAGAAGAGTGGAGACACTTCTTAGAAGGTACGGAGACACCCATAACCATACTCACAGACCATAAGAACCTTCTCTACCTAGAAGGGGCACGTCGTTTGAGCTCTCGGCAAGCCCGCTGGGCATTATTTTTTTCACGATTTAATTTTCTCATCTCCTTCATTCCTGGCTCCAAGAATCTAAAGGCGGACGCCCTGTCTCGACAGTTCCTTGCAGAGGACAAGTCTGAAGAGCAGCTAGAGACAATTATTCCCTCTAGATGTATCCTGTCCGCCAACTCCTTTGATATTATGGACAAGATTCAATCCGAGCAATCACAGACTCCGATGGGGCTCAAGGTTCCGGAGGGAAGACTCTACACGGCACCCCAACACCGCAAAAGGGTTCTCAAGTGGTGCCATTCCTCTAAATCGGCAGGACATCCAGGGATACGGAAAACCAACGACCTTGGTCAACGTACCTTCTGGTGGCCAGAGAGAGCTAAGGATGTGGAGGAGTTTGTCAAAGCGTATGGCACTTGCGCTCGCAATAAAGTACCCCGGGTCAGACCAGCAGGTCTTCTTCTTCCTTTACCCATTCCAGACCGTCCCTGGAACCATATTTCTATGGACTTCATTATAGAGCTTCCAGACTCCAAAGGGAAGAATACGATTCTTGTGGTCATTGATCGTTTTTCCAAACAGACGCACCTTGTTCCCTTGAGGGGTCTTCCGAATTCCTCCAGGCTTGCGAATGTTTTCATCCAGGAGATTTTTCGTCTTCACGGAGTGCCTGCAACCATCGTCTCTGATCGTGGGTCTCAATTTGTGTCAAGATTTTGGCGAGCCTTTTCCCGAAAATTGGGGATTTCACTTCAATTCTCCTCAGGATACCATCCACAGACCAATGGGCAGACGGAGAGGGCCAACCAAAACCTGGAACAATACCTTCGGTGTTTTAAAACCGATATACAGGATGACTGGGTGGATCTGCTTCCTTGGGCTGAGTTTGCTCTGAACTCCCTTCGCAATGACTCCACTCAAGAATCTCCCTTCTTCATAAATTGTGGCTTTCACCCTTCCCGTCTACCCTTCTCCCCTTTATCCTCAGGAGTACCAGCGGTGGACAAGCGCATCTCCCGGCTGAAAGACTTATGGACGAGGATTCAGGAGAACTTAAAGGTGGCCACAGGGAGACAGAAACTCCAGGCAGATCGCCTTCGATGCCAAGTGCCGGAGTTCGCCCCAGGAGACAAGGTGTGGCTTTCATCCAGGAATATCCGACTAAAGGTTCCTACCATGAAGCTAGCTCCCAAGTTCCTCGGTCCCTTTCCCGTGGTTAGGAGGATTAATCCTGTGGCTTATCATCTACGCCTTTCACCCTCGATGAAGATACCTTCGGTCTTCCATGTGTCTTTGCTTAAACCAGCATTTCAGAGTCCTCGCTTTTCCAAAAATACTTCTCCTCCACTTCCTCTTATGATTCAAGGTCAACAGGAGTACGAGGTCCAGTCTATCCTGGATTCTAGGATTTCCAGAGAAGGAGTACAATACCTGGTCCACTGGAGGGGGTTCGGACCAGAGGAACGTTCATGGATTCCCCACCGGGATCTTCATGCACCTCGACTCCTCCAGGCTTTTCATCGTAGGAATCCCTCCAAGCCATGTCATGGACGCCCGGAGGTCGCCCCTGAAGGGGGGGGGGGGTACTGTAAGGATTCAGGAGTCACGCCGCTCGCGGCGTGCTCCTCACTCACCTGCAGCCCTGCCAGGGTCTCCCGCGGCTCACACGGATTCCTCCTCTAAGACGCCGAGCTCCGTTTCTCCTGTGCGCGCACACGTCAGTTCCCTTCTTCTGCCCTCGGTTCAGGGCGTGTGCCCGCGCACGCATCCACAGGCGCAGCCACACGGAGGCGCGGCCACACAGAGGCGCACCAGCCTCTTACAGGCACAGTACCCTTTTCCAATGCTGCAATTCAATACACCAATTCTTCTAGGATCTATAGCTCCTCCTCCAGGAACTCATCTAGACCTATCCCTGTCTCAGCCTGGCCCATTCACACACCCCCACCTTGCTACTCTGCCATTGGACCCTCTTGCCTATATATACCCTGCAGCTTCATTAACTCGTCGGCTGAGCATAGAACCAGTTGTTCTCATCACTCTCTGCCTCCCTAGTCCTGTCTTGTCCTATCTTGTTTTGCAATCTTCCTCGTGTACCGAACCGGCTTCCGCTACGTCTACCCGCACCTCTGGCATCCCGAACTCGGCATACGGCAACACGACTCTCCGCACCTCTGGCATCCCGATCTCAGCAAACGGTAAACGACAACGTCCCTCTCTCTAACCCCGGACTTGGCAAACAGCACCCTCTACCATCCGTACCTCTCCTGCCCCGATCCGGACTTCCAGACCACTCTACTCTCAAGACGTGCCCTCGTGGCTGTGGGTGGCGTTATATCCTATCCCACCTCAGCACCGCGGTCCCGTCTCGTTTGTGGTGAGCACGCCCTGACAGGGACTCATCACGAGGGCGGGACCGAGGTCCAATCCTCACAATAATACTGTGTGCTACTGTTTTTGAAGCGGACACAATTGCTTGCATCTTCCCCCAGTGCCCCTACCAGGCCCATGCACTATTGTTGATAATGAACACAATTGATGTCGCATTGGCTGCTGTTTGTTCTCTTTCTGAAGCTGCTGACACTGATGGTGAGCGTGTCTGGTTGTTTTATTTTGAAATATAAATATACTTTATAGGCATGTAAATGTAACTTTGCAGTGGACTACTGCTGACAATAGGAGCACTAGTGCTACGAGTTGCGTTGATCATGGCTGTCTGCTGCTCAGAGTCATTGATTATCATCATCACTTTTCTAACGGCTGCGATCACTATACCAATAGCATCACTAACAGTTCTAGTAACACAAATGATCACATCATCAGCTCATGTGCAGACATCCCTTCTCCCTCTATCTCAGAGTTTTGAAATACAAAAGCTAGAGACAGTTCAGGATCCATCCTTGCATATTTTGCTGAGGGGTGTGCCTTTGGCTAGGAGTCTGTTCCTAAACATTCACCTTCTGCTAGTGCACACCCACAATTAAAACTGATCCTCAGAATTCTCCTCTTCTGAGGTCAGGAAACTCTGCATCAGCCTGACTGTGATGATCTGGTAATTCTACCACTCACACTAACAACAGATCTGCTTATACTGATGGCAATAATGCCTACATTCTTTAAGCCTGGTACCAGCAACATTCAGTTGTTTATGGACAACCTGTTCCACCCTGTTTGTCCTGAGTTTAACCTACGATTTATTTATGTATTCGCTGTATTGAAAAGTATGTAACAAGTCTGTGCATTTTTTAACCTCAACTTGGAGTGGTGTGGCCACATTCCATTTTGTATATTTTCTGCCACAATATATGGAGTATAAACACAATAAGGGCATTAAGAATACATATACATGTTGGGGAAACAAATCCATGTGTCAAAGATTTACAATGAATTGTGGCACATTAGTACCGACCAATGGGATGTCTTAAATATTGGGATTATTGATTTAGGGATTGGGAAATTGACCACGTGTCCATTAAGCTTTCCTTACAATTTAATTACTACAATTATGTTTGTTAACATGTTTAGTTAAAACAATGGGCTTCAGCTTTCTTGAATCGGTCTCCAATTATGAGAAAACATGGGCTCCCTGAAAAGATTATTTTAATAAAATTGAATATAATTAATTTAAATATATATATATATATATATATATATATATATATATATATATATATATATATATATATATATATATATATATTGCCTTCAAATGAATTATTTTCTATGTAAATGTTGTTGACCTTTAGTAGAAATTAGAAGTTTAAAGAATAATAAACACAGGCTAGCACATATACTGTTTTTTATTTGTATTGTTAAATTATTGTTAGATCCCACATGTATCCTAAAAAGGGAATTTAAGGTTTTGTCGATTCTTTATTGTAATAAGCATGGTTGCAATAGAGAAACTGTGCTCAGACTGTGTTTTTTTCACATTTGTTATTTCACATTTTAGTAACAAAGGAGGGAGAGGGATGATACCTGTTTTTGGACCAACAAATAATTCCAGTGTCTGGAAGATAGGAATAGTCATATCCTTCCTGTCTACATGTCTGAACCAGAACCCTGTCAGCGCAGCTACTCTTGGTCAAATTATGCCCGTATGCTTGACCTGGCAATACCCAGTAGATGGGTCTCTCCCACAGAGATTTGCTAACAGGTGGAGAAGAGAAAAGACCTGCCTCCATCTTGGCCCAACGCTGCCTCATAATCTCAGCCTCCTGCTCAGGGGTGAACCTTCCTTCCTCCCACCAATGGTCTATCTGGAGACCTTAATCAAGCACGATCCGGGTCCGGTGCAGATGCGGCATGTAGCCTCTATACAGGGGATTCCACCAAGGCAGTGCATCATTCCTTTCACATATTACAGCCAGTACATGTGGGGCACCCACAATGTGAGAAGGGGCCACAGACATTACAGGGGACACAGGTCGCAGGGACAGTGGCCGGCATTTGTCGCCATAGTCAGAGCCTCTGGGACTGAGTTCAGGGCTGGGAAAGCGGGCAGAACAGGCAGAACGGAGTGATTGGGGTGGGTCTAGCACCTCAAAGTCTTGTTCCTGCGGGCATGCAGTGTCCTCCCTAGCGGGAACAGCGGCAATGTCCTGAATCCCAACTTTGTTTGCAACTGGATAAGTCATCCGTACTAGGGCCTTTAACTATCCTCGCCCTTGGACTGTAACAGCTGCAGTTGGAGGCTTGGCAAGGCCCTCAATGCGCCGGGTGGCAGAAGGCCTAACCTTCTTCTTGTCTTTTTTCAGGTTTTTTATTGTATTTATTTATTTTTGTTTTTCCTTGCCCATTTACCGATAATGTATTAATCTGTGCCCCTTTAGGGTACAGATAAATACAGTGACAGCCAATGCATTTTTTGGCAAATGCTTGTTTTCAATTGATTGTTATTTTTTCTATTTCTGTTTATTGTTTGGATTAAATTGTTTGGAATTTGGGTAGCTTGTTTTTTAGTACATTTTAGGATTGGTTAGCGTTTTAAATTAATTAATTGTTTTGTTGGCTAGTAGTTTAAATTAATTCAATGTTTTGTTTGCTAGTGCTTTTATTTATTTAATTGATTGGTTTGCTAGTGCTTTTATTTTTTTAATTGGTTGGATAGCTGTTTATTTAATTGTATTGTTATGTTTTGGAATAACATAATTTAAATTATTTTGCTGTTTTAGTGATAGATTCATTTTATTGATGTGTACTATTAGGCTTTTTATTTCTTTTATTGTTGGGGTGTTTAGGTGCTTGTGTATATCTTTTATTATTATGTATTTTTGGCCTTCATGCTTTTTTATCAGGTTGCGCATTGTGACTGCTATAGTGGCTTATCATGCCAATATTATATGGATACAATGAACCACTATGCCAATCAATGGGTAGAGGGTGGGTATAGTGGGCCCAGGGTGGGTAGTTAGGCCTCTCGGATGAGGAGCAGGGGACGGGGCTTAACTCCTTAATTACTATAGTGGTTATTAACCGCTAAGGTGATTAAGGTGTTAGGGGCCAATCGATTGTATTTTTTCATGTACTCTTGCTGGCAACGGAGGACATAGACCTGGAGTATGCTGATGAGGATGCCCTTCATGATGGCAGGGTTAAGTAGAAAGTTTTCTTTACTTTATTTATGCTGGCTGGCTAATGTTTGATTTTATAATGGGCAAAATTACTATTATCCATACTGTATGTGTTGGGGGGTTGGGTGGAGGGGGTTGTTGGGGGTAGAGGAGGTGGGTAGTAGTGTTGTTGTGTTTTTGAATGTTTATTGTGGGTAGCGGGGTGGTTGAAGGTGGAATTTGGCCCTTAGTGGGTGTTTATAACTACCGAGAGGGTATCAGGAAGGGTTAACCCCTTCATTACCTTTGTGTATTAACCGCAAAAAGGTAATGAAGGAGTTAACTCCACCCGCAACCCCCCGCAAGGCCTAAACACCCACTAAGGGCCAAATACCACCTTCACCCACCCCCGCTCCCCACATTAAGCATGGCACCGGTAGTTAACCCCTTCATTACTTTTAGCGGTTAGCCGCTATGGTAATGAAGTTGCCTGTAAATGCATTTTTATTGCATGGGATTCATGCCAGGGGTCTCCGGTGCTGATATTAATGGACAGTGTGGCCCGTAGTGCATCCATCCACTGCCGAGGCTATCATGGACCTGTGTGCCCTGACCATCGCGCCCGGATGCCCAATTGATCCGGTGCCATCTGTAGCTTATCCAACCCCCAGGCTGTGGAGGATGCCGTGGGCCTGTGGGCCCTGTTGCCTATTCCAAGAGGTGCCCGAGTACCGGTGCCATGTTCCAGCCCTTCCCAGATGCTGTCAGCTGTCCCAGGACTGGGACCTCTGAGTGGTGTGGATCCCGTGCGTGAGTGGACTGCCCCAGGGGTGTCGCAAGCGGTTCTCCAGGCTGACCAGGAGCAGGCAAGCTCCATACACTCGTTCGCCTGGGTGAGCAAATCACCACGACATTGCGTCCTGGCAGAGGTGTCCCCATCCGGATCCGAAGTTGATGACCTCTGTCGTGTTGCACCTGCGGAGAGCAGGCATCCCCTATCAGTGTTCTGCGGCAGCGTTCCAGGTTGGAGCCGTCCATCCGAAAGGCCGTGTGACATTGTAGAACCAGACGGCGTCACTTACCTATGGATGGGTGAGACTCCTACCATTTACCCTCAACAGGATCCCGTTGCTGTCTATCCAGACATGGAGCAGCCAGGTGGGGCCCTGTTCAGTATGCCGCTGGGTGGCGTACTTCCGGTTCTACCGGATGTGACGTCATTTGGTGTCACTAAACTCACGCCAGCGAAGTGCTCTTGCGAGACCATCACTAGACAGTGATGTCACTAAGATGGCGTCTGCTAAGGCCAATGAGGTTTCTGAGCTGCCGCCAGCTCCAACGGTGGTGGGACCGGGACTCTTGTCACCTGAGGCCTCCTGCTTTGTGGCCCAGTGCCCAGAAAGATGTCACCATGCCCCTGATGCCACCCCAATACTATCTCCTTGGGGAAGGGGTAAATCCCAAATTTATGGACAGGCCATGGACTTGGTTAGGTCCCCGTCACCGGCCCTTCCCAATCCTGCCCCTAAGGTTTATTCTGTTTGGGTTAAGGACTTTGAGGGGCTTGCGATCAAAAAGCCTGATCCTAAATATTATAAGTAGTTCCCCATACTCTTTATGTTGGAAAGAGTTAGTTATCACCGCTGTAGTCAGTGTGAAATGGTTTCCTCTGAAATGTATATGGTTATGTTGTACTATCTACTATGTGTAACCTGTATTATTTTGCAAGCTACAGACTTATAGATGGTGCAATCAATTGGTTCCAGTGAGGACATGGAAATTTCCACCCAGGGGAGAGTGTAACAAGGCTGGTTCCAGTTGCCTCTCTGCCTCCTGTCACTGTAAGTTCCTGATAGTTACAGGCTTTGACAGGCAATCCTATAGGGCAGTTGACCCCCCTCATGCTACTCTCTGAGTGACATGGTGTTTGTGTGCAGCCAATAGTGGTGCAGACACTATGCCCTCCCCTTCTTCATCTTATAGAGGAAGTGCCAAACTGTTAGGCAGTTAGCCAGAATATCTGGAGTCTGGAGAGACTGGAAGGGCTGTGAGTCTCCCATCAGGGATGAGGGGGCTGGGAGACCATCTAAATTCTGCAGAGGCCTCAATGCTATCAGAGGTCCAGTACCATCCAGAGGTCTGGGACCTTCTGCTATCTGTGACGACTCTGGAGATTCCTTCCCTTTCTGGTCCCTCTCTCCCATCTTCTGTCACCCCCTCTACTCCTTCCCACTCCTCTGCCTTGCCTCATACCTCGCCCCCATTGCCTCGCAGACCCATGCGGCCCCTGTGCCCCTGCTATGATGCTCCCCGCTCCCTCTCTCCCGCGGTGCCTGCATTGCCTCCTCCTGCTGTGCCCTCTACCTCCTTACCCTCCTCCAATGTGGCATCTGCGGCGCAGCGCTCGCCTGGTTGTACGTCCGGTATGTGCCCCCTCTCAGCCCACAGAGGGCACGCGCACACGCTCCTCCTCTGGGTGCCGTGATGTGGCTGCGTCTCCCTCTCGCTCCCTATGGGCCGTTTCCATGGTGCAGCCGGTGCGTGCGTCTCCTCCGCCCACGAAGGTCGCACGCGCATCCCTCTCCTCTGGGCTCGGTTTCCCCGCTGCTTCCTCCACTCACTCCTTGCGGGCTGTCTCTGTGCTGCAGCCTGTGCGCGCGCATTCTCCCTTTATAGAGGGCGCACGCACACGCTCCTCTTATCCTGGCTGTCATGTCTCCGGCTCCCAAACCCTGTAGGCCTTCCCCTGTCTGTCCCTTCTGTCTCCTCCTCTTCTCTTCCTGACCTATCCCTATTGTCTCCCACTTCTCTCTCTACTCCTCCCCTCTTTCCTATTGGTGTTCCCTCCTTTATTACCCCTGTCTGTCCACTTCTTCCTCGCTCTGCATAGTTCCTGTTTCCCTGTGTGTACCTGACCTATGCTGTGCTCCCTCTACGTCCTTGCTGTTTCCCTGTTCCTGTATGCTCTTGGATTTCCCTGGCTCCTGACTCCTGCTTGTCCTGGTCTACTCTGCTCTCTGGTACCCCTCTAAACCTTGCTACGCCCTTCACTACGTTTACCTCTGGCTTCCTAGGACCTGGCTTGTACACTGACGATTCTACTCTCTCTACTCCTGGACATTGGCATACGGACACGACTATTCTCACGGACACCCCCAAGCGTTGCAAGTATAACAACAACTCTCTTCCTACATGCCCAGCAACGCTATACCACACTCCGGGCTTGCTCCCACTGCTGTGGGTGTGTGGTGTCATACCGTTCCTACCTCAGTACTGGGGTCCTGTCAGGTCTGCGGGCATACAGGCGTGACACTATCCACCTGCATCCGCTGTGTGAAACATATGCAATGACTGCAATAAATCCCTTTGTTATATATACCCCTGCCTGAGTTGCAGTATATTGGGCAGGGGAGGGAACGAAAGGTGCTTTCGTGGGAACTGCTTCTGGGATTCCTGGAACTCACTGAAGCTGGAGGCTCTGTCACCATGAACGAAGTCTGGCTACATCAAAAACCTGTTCTTGCCCCCACACCAACGCGGACATCTCAGCTCTCCTGACCCTCATAGTTATGCCAGCACCACAACATCTTAGTAGCAGCAGTAACATTTCCCAGAGGGTGGGGGAAACAGTGCTACATTTAAAACAGATTATATGATGGTGTTTAGGTCATTATATGGGGAGATGTATATTTAAGAGAGTATGAATGTGTAATGCCCCAAAGAGGCACATGTATGCAAGTTGTCAGGTGACCCTTGTGGTCCAGCAAGGGTTGTCCTGGCAATTTTAGAATGTTGTCCTTTGAATGTTAAAGATGCTGAGAGGTCAGTAGAACAGACAGACATACAAGTTAACATGAATTTGAGGAGTTTAAATAAAATGTCTAACTCTTTGAGTGCCCCAGGACGAACTTATGTCAAAATCTTTTTGATTTTTGCAAAATTTTGAGGAAATAAAAAAAAAAGGAGTAAATTTGACCTGTTTTGTGAACTTCAGCGACAATTTAGCTCATCTCTATTCCTGTGAAAGAGGGAGACAACTTCACAGTATGCAAGTTTGTTTTGTGACCTTAATAAGCAGGGGCTATAAATTAGCAATATGATGCATGTTGCGCCCTGGATTTCTGTTGAACTGTTGAAGTTCTGCTTCTAGTATGCACATGAAAATGGGGCTGTTCCACATTTTTGCTGTGTGGGATAATAGATGGGATCTTCACATGGAGAAAACGTGAGCTTATTTTCTTTTTATAATGCACTAAAAATTGAGTAGAGAAACCGATGAATCCATTGTGCAACAGAAAGGTGTGCCTCATCATATCAGCGATTTCCAGAAGACCACACCCACCTTTTTCTTTGTTTGTAAGTCTTTTGAGTTGTCTAAACCTGGCAATCACATTGTTTTCACCAGGGCTTGCATAAAGACAAATGCTTGTGGAAAATCTTGCCAAGTCAAGCCTTTGGGGATTTATTCTAGAGAGATTTGCTTCTATTGTTTAAAGGGGCAGTTCAACATACTGTACTCTGTTTTTTTTCTAGTTATGTAATGTAAAAACATAAATAAAAAAAAGGGGGTACCTGAACTTCTGTAGAGGTGATCATCAAGGTAATCAATGCATGCCTGCAGCGCGACCATGACGTTGCAATCTGAGTGGCTACAAGGTTCTTGGGTGTGGGTGGATGGGGGGGTCTCTTTCAGAGTTCCAATGTTCCCGATGGATTGTTTGTGTCGACTGTCATTGCATCTACAGTAGTTCAGGTACGTTTTTGATTCACGTGTTTATATGATTTATATCAGATTACTTAAAAAGAGCATTAAGTAGGTTGAACTGCCCCTTTAACAGATGTTTATTACTGTAAAAGGAAAAATACAAAATTGCTTTCTTTACAAATAGAAATATAAGACTGTGCCTAATAATAGTGAATATTAATGAATAGATATCCAATAGTGACAAATATGGTGAATGATGTTCAAACAACATATACCGTATACAGCTGCACCAGAAATCCATCCTCTCCAGAATCGCTATTGGAGGGGTTTCCAGGGGCTATTCCACTGAGCTCTACATATATGCCTACAGCTGGAAATTATTTTGCGAGTTCTTAAATTGTATTTTCGTAACATTTTGATCTGTAACCTACACAAACCTTCTCCTGAAGACTTAGGGAGAAGATCCATGGACCAAAGGACCAGAAGTGGGTTCAATAATTCTGTTTTGTAACATGTCAATATGCTGATCAATTAGTGCACACCAAGATACTCTGTGGAAAGGAGATTGCATTGGCACAGCAGTTCCTTTGTTTAAAAGATGCATCTTTGTTCAGTTTCCTGGGTTTCTCTGGAAATGGTCTTTAAAGAGAATATCAATTGGCACAGCTGCGAATCATCCACAGCATCAACTTTTAGATTGGTCAGGAGCCCCTTTAATAGCCATTGCAAGTTTATCACTAGTTCCTGAAATAGCTGGTAGATACTGAAACGTTTTGATCTGTACATAGGATGTATTGATTAAGCAGTAAAAGATCCAAGTTGAAAGGAGTGGGCACTCCGGATTGGTTTTCAGAATACCTATTTAGTCATCGCAAAACGCGAACGTTTTGGCTGTACAAACTGCCTTTTTCAAATAGGTGACTTTATGAAATACAAGCAGCAAACAAATATATATAGGGAACCACTCTGTCAGGGACTCCAGGTGTAGGATGGACCTCAGTGGCTGGAACAGCAGGCAGTGAGCGTAGGTGTAGTCAGGGTCACAGGCAGGGGTCCATGGCAGGCAGCAAGGTAACGTAGCCAGGTCACGGGTAGAGGTCAGAGTCAAGGGGCAAGGTAGCGTCAAGGTCACAGGCGGGTCAGTAGTGAGGAAGCAGGAACAGGATGGGAATATAGAGACAGGACTGGGGGGGAGGAATAGAGCTGGGGTGGAGGAATAGAACTGGTCAAGCCGAATTACAGGCAAGGACCTTTAATTAGAACCAAAACTCAAACAAATACGTGCAACAGGGATCAGAACAGGCAACAGGGATCAGAACAGGCAAAGGGCATGGCAGAAAGAGTCAAGGACACAAAAGAAAGGCAAGTATTAAAATAGAAACAGGAAACTATAAAGGCAGGGGAAATACAGAAGACATGATACTAAACAGAACCAAGAGGGAACCCCAGAGAAGACAGGAGCAGCAACACACCTGGTGGACCAACAAGGGAATTGTGAGAGAGGGAGAGCTAGGTAGAATATGTCACCCTGTAACAGGGGAGTTATCCCTGTTCAGTTAATGTGCCTCTAATCCAGCAGTGTGGTGGTTAACTGCTGGTAGTCAATTAACAAACACCACCTGCCTGATTAGATTGCTTAGAAAAGCCTGTCTTTTGAGACAGGAAGAGAGATTGTGCCTGAATCTCACACAACTTGTGAGACTGAGCATGGGGACACTTGTCTTGAGCCTGCCAGAAGAAACAGCAGTGCTGCTTTCAAGACACAGGGGAAGCTTCTAAACCTGAATGCTGACAAACCCCAAAGAAAAGGTAGCAACCAGGAACAGAGAAGATTTTCCCTCCAAACCACAAGGAACAGATAAGACTTTCATTTATAAGACTTTTTATATCTGCTCATTTCATGATATATGTTTGGGGCTGGGAGACATGCTTATCTAAAGGGAGTTGTGGATTGCATAGTATTTCACTAGAAATACTCCCACGTGAATAGAAGCTTTGTTTACCCCCTGTTTGGATGGTTTCCTGATGTTAAGGAAACAGGCACAATAAAAGCCTTATTTAATTTCACCATAACCAGTCTCCCTTGCATACCTCTGTGAAACTTGATCATCTCTGTATGGCGCTCACCCGAGGCCCTGCCCCCCACTCATTGCATCAGACTTTCCCAGTGCCATGCGGTTTCCCTGCCGAAAGTCCATGATATGCATCACCACATGGAGCGGGACCTTCTCCAGACGCGATGCCTACATGGTGATGTCAGAGGACCTCCATCGATTCACAGTAATGCACCTTCACCATGGAGTTCCTAGTGATAGACAACCCCATCAGAGTGGCTCACAAAAAATATTAACCACGTGTGCCGCAATGTGAACTATTAAAATAGTACAAATTATCTCTACTAGAAATCACTCATGAGGACAAGAATTTAACTCAATCTAAATAGAAAAAAATATTTAATGTCATGTTATGAATGGGAACATTATATATTAAAACAACGGAGTATAAGCAGTAAACCATACTACTGTGAGATGGTTGATTGTTGATAGCAGGGCTACAAAAAAATGGTCTAATTTGAATTTGTCCACAATCCCAGTACTACCAGAAAATTCTTGAGCATCATAATTAAAACCTTGTACTTATACAGAAAGTCTACACCCAGCACCACAGGGACAACTAAGTAAGGCACCATCACTGCATCATGCACACACTGTATCCCATGCCATGTGAAGATTAAGGCAGTCATTTCACATGGCCACACAGTAAATTAGTTTTACCTTAAAAGGGATGTTCACTTTTGATGGCAAACACACCAGCCATGTACATAGCTGTCGCAGCCACCACAACTTTCACTATGGTACTGTAGCTGCTGCACATGTATTCAGAAATGCTGCTACATTTTGTTCCGTAATCAAGACTTACAGATGTGGCCTCATAGCATCATCCTTTTAGCAACTGATTTAAAGAAACTCAGTATATCACGCTCAGCTGCAATAGTAGAAGGGCTCTGAACATTCCCCATAGGACTATATGCGGATGTCGTTGTCCCATCTTGTGCTGAGCCGGTAGAAAGGTGTTCCCACTGGTCTCTGATTTCTTGTTCAGGTTGCTTATGTGAGTTACATGTTGGACAATTTCGCTTGGACACATCGGCTCTCCTCCAACCATAGCATGAGGCTGATTTGATTCCCTACGTTATTCCCTTGACTTGTACTGGTAAGGAGTGATTGCTCGCCCAAAAGCTGCAGTCTCAGCAGATCCCCCAAAATTGGTATATCCCTCATAGGCAGATCAGTCACGGAAATCAATAGCTTTAGATGGCAAAGGAATACAAAAATTGGGGACAATGCTTTGCAAGATATCATTCTGATGCATTTCCGAGGGTGGATAATAAAGAATTCGAGACTTTCCGACCAGATCACACACTAAAGCTAGTAAAGGACCCATGATTCATCTTGTGTTGGGTCAGGATTGCTTGTAAAACCAGTCCTCCCTGTTAGGTGGTAAGTATGCGTTTCAGAATAATTTCAGGAATATGTCCCAATCTTTGCCTCAGTACTCCATCCAAGAAATAAGTATCTGATTCAACAACCAAGAGCTACACTTACCAAGACCCTAGCAATGTAACTAGTGTCCCCAGTCATTGTGGGGGGTGGAGGCTCGTTATAAAAAACTGGCGGCATTGATTTGCACGCAGTCCAAGGGTACCAAGACAGCTACCACTTCTATGACTTGCGGTTGTGTTTGGAAATCTTCTAAGTCCCGGTACTCCAGAATGGGATGGCCAATGGAGTCTGAGTCCTTATACAAGGTGTAACTTCCAGCTCTGCAATTTCTTATGTTAGTGCAGTGACTTCAGCTTGCAAGTTGTGCAGTCTGAGCTGCTTGCAGTTGCTGCCTGTAATAGCCCCTCATTTTACCATCACTTTCTCAGCAGTCCTTGGTATAGGCCAATACCTTGCCATTGCCAATGATTTTAGGAACGTAGACGTAATACTTACCAGGACTTTTCATGTTGGACACCACTGTAATGTCCTCAGCTGGCTTTCTGCTGTTTGAGATCATAATCTACATACATAGATATGGTTTACTAACTGTTTACTGTTTAAGCAGCAGTTTCGCTTGACCCCTTTTAGGACACAGAGACACGCAGGTGAGAGGCAGGGGGTACCAGGAGCTGATATTAGCTTGGCTCATCTCCACAGACCTCCTGCTTCCTATCCATGATACACAAAATAAATAAAAGAAACACAGGCAGGTGGAATTGCTCCTTTAAATGCACATCTACACATTTTAGCATGTTCTGCTATCCTACTCAGGGAAAACTAAGCCTGTCATCTAGTGGCAGAATACTATATAACACTTTGTGCTTCCGGTCATGCTCATATCCTTAACCCCTCACTTCCCAAAGGGAAGAGAATCATTACAATAGGACAATGGGATGCATTACTCTGAGTCTTTGCCCTTTTTTTTTCATTCTGCATAATCCTAAACCTCGAGATCTGGGCTGGTAAATGTATCTGACTAGTGGAATAGAAAAGTAAATAAAATGTGGTGCTACATGTCACTTAAAGCAAATCTTCTTCGAAGCCATTGTACCACCCGTCTGACCATCGGCCACGTGTGGCACCTTCAGTATCATTAGGGACTCAGACCCCCACCTCAGGAGCAGCTATACGTCTGAGGGCTAAAAGTGGAGGGGTTACAGTAGCATTGGGGCTTTTTTGTCTTTTGTTGTATACCTTAGGTAAGCGGTGCGCAAACTGGGGGGCACGCCCTCCGGGGGGAGGAAGAATTTCTTGGGGGGGGGGGGGGCACAGGCGGTGACAGAGGCCCCGCGCTCTTCCCCATGGCATTTAAATTAAATGCCGGGAGAGGCGTGAGGCCTCTGTGACTCACTTACCTGCTGCCAGCTGGGTCTTCGGCGATGCCTCACCATGGCAACACGGCATCAAATGATGCCTCTGGGTCATGTAACGTCACGCGTCACCATTGCTTTGTTTACCCCCTGTTTGGATGGTTTCCTGATGTTAAGGAAACAGGCACAATAAAAGCCTTATTTAATTTCACCATAACCAGTCTCCCTTGCATACCTCTGTGAGCGTCCGCCTACACACCCCCAGGTGTTACATCTAAAACTTGATCATCTCTCTAATGGCGCTCACCCGAGGCCCTGCCCCCCACTCATTGCATCAGACTTTCCCAGTGCCATGCGGTTTCCACCATTGCAACGCACGTCAAATGATACGGTGGGGTCACGTGATGTCACGTCACAAGACCCACGACGTCATTTGACACTGAGCCATTGGGAGAGGGGGGGGGGGGGCGCAATCTCTGCGGCTCTCAGGAACGGGGCTGCAGCTCAAAAAGTTTGAACACCGCTGAATTAGGTCACAAACCCAGTAGCACTCCAAATGACACAAATATACATGTATATATACAATGTAGTCGGTCTGGGTTTTGAGCTTGCTATGACTGCATCTCTAACATAATTGTACAGAAACTGGTTACTCTGACATCATTATCTGCGGCCATGTTCTAGAAATTGATGATATAAATACAATTAGGGATATTTTCATCATTGTGTACATAAATAATGATGTATCAAAAATGGCAAAGGTTATATAACCATCTTAATTCATACTGTATATCACGTCCTATCTTACAAGGTTGTATACAGTAATTGCAATGGTTCCTCATAAAGTATCTAAGACTATTTTAGTTGTTAACTCTAGGTTATCATTGTGTTAATCTCTTTATGGGATAGGCGTTAGGAGTATTGCTACGATAGTTTGGGTAATGTAACGATAAATAGCCTAACAGACCTTTGTGGATCTGCCCCCAAGTACTTGTCCTTCTCCTGGTTAGTTGTGTCAAGGTGATTGAGTAAAAACCATGATTGACACGCATCCCCCCCCCCCACATTTAGAGTCCCTGTTGCAAAGAGACTTAATTTCCAAAGACACCAAAACTGTTTTTTCTTCCGGCATAAAATAGGTTCTGTTAGATTCCATGGGCAATCTTAAAAAGGTATATTTACTAATGTGCAAGTATTCCTCACTGGCATATATACACCATAGTAATTAACATGCAATAATGAATAAAAGAAAGAAATTGGTGATGCTGCAAGAGGGCCAGTAAAGACGAGGGATAGTGGGGGTTTTTACGTACAAACTCATGAATACAGTGACATCACACCAAAGAAGTCGGACGAAATCAAGCCCCTTCCAAGTCTCAGTTTTCATAGGAACATTCATAAAGTATTTAAAAATACTTGTAGGTGTCAGGTTTTGGTAAAGGCTCCTAGATTTAGGGGGAGATTAAGTAAACAGTAGTCCATTCTGCAGTGGAAGGCGCAGTATGTCAAAGCACTCCCAAATGATCAGACGGGAGGCCCTCCCTCCTCCAGCTTCCTCATCTGGTTGGGCAGAATTTGGATCCCTGCGCCGAGAGGAGGAGGGAGTGTGCGGGGCTCCGGACCGCTTCTCACCGAGAGGTAGGTGTGTGTATTTTTTTTTCTTTGAGTGGAGGATCTTACTTTCACCGGCCTTCCTCCTGCAGCCTCGGCTTGCCATGGTGACCAATGTCAAATGATGCCATGAAGTCATATGACACCACATTGCCAAGGCAATGGATGTCAAATGCCGCCATGATGTGATGACGCCACTCCACTGCCGCAAGACGGCCACTCTTTAAAGGTAAGTCCCCTTAGCTTTTTTCCCAAGGGGGGCCCCGCTGCCAGCGGGCTGCCTTGAGCCCGCACATTGATAGTGTTTTAGCAAATCTCAGAGACCAGCTCGAGCACCTTGAATTCCGCCCCGGTTCACACAACTCGCACCGCCGTTCCAGCTGGCATTCTGTGGTGTTCTACGTCACTTCCGGTCTTCTGTGCTCTTGCAATACTGGTCCTCCGGCAACCCTACATATTTCGAAGGTGTTCCATCTTCATCAGGTGTAAGTTCTTACCCCTGATGAAGAAGGAACACCTTCAAAACGCGTAGGGTTGCTGTAGGACCAGTATTGCAAGAGCACAGAAGACCGGAAGTGACGTAGAACACCACGGAACGCCGGCTGGAACGGCGGTGCGAGTTGTGTGAACCGGGGCGGAATTCATGGTGCTTGAGCTGGACTCTGAGATTTGCTAAAACACTGTCAATGTGAGTGTACCCTGAATCTTTTTTATAAAATTAGACTTTTATGAATGCGGTTTCCGAATCCTTTACTAACAACACGGGAGCAGAGGAACCAAAGATACCTTTAAGTGCCTGATGGCAGGCACTCAGATGTAAGTGCATGCCTCACCACCTATCCTGCATATATTATTTTGTGAACATACTTCACTAGTGCCTGTCTTTCTCTTCTTTTCTTTTCCTGTTTGGATGAGGTGCGCTGATCTTTTCCTGAGACTACATCATCGAGAGGGACTGGGAACAGTTCCCCCTTTTTTTCAAGCAGCACCAAAGAAAAAGACTGACTAAGTTTAGATAGCCATACTAGTTTGAGCGCTTCCTTTATTTGCTGTATATCTGTTTGCCTTGAGCCCCGCAAAACCTAAGGCCAGCCCTGCCTTCCGTAACTCGTCAATCAATCACCTTGCCTGAAGTTGGCACTCTGGAAGGCCTAGATAGACTTTATGCATTAAGACTAATGTAAACTAATGGAAATGAGTGCTTAACAAGTTTAGTTGTTTTAATATGAATTGATTTAAAAAATCAAATGATAAAATGATTGTAATGCATTGTATTGTGCTGTACAAAAATTGTTTTAATATTTCCCAAAAATACATTGACAGATTTAAATATCACCTGTCACAGAAATTATTAGCTATTTATTTATATTGGGTTACATTATGTGTGTAACCCTCCTTGCCCAGCACTAAAAGAGTTTATATGCGTGGACTATCTACATAGCTTAGCTCAGTCTATTATCTAGTCAGGGTGCTGGATCCATGCAGGCTGGGCCAGTATACGGGTGGAATAATGATGGGCGCCAGGAAATGTATTAATACAGACAATGGGTCTTGATTTACTTCCTTTGAAACTGCTCTTTTGTCACATACAGCTTATTTACAGGTTGCTTCTTACTGTTGCATTAGATTGTACTATTATCTTCTGCTTCCCTACGTATCCTCATCTTAACATCCTAGGGAAGTAGTGACACACAGCTTGTCTTGGTTTAACTGACCTGTCCGCATTCTGCATAACGTCCGTTATGCTCTGTAACAGAGGAGCCCATTGCGGGCTCTTGCTGACTCATTACTCTTAGGGATGTGTGTCCCGTTTCTGTATTCTGGCAGGCACTTCTAGGTACGCAAATGCTGAGGCTAATATAAGCCTGCCCGTTGGGTCAGTTCTGATACACCCTGAAATCCCTATCTTGAAGACATCTGTGGGGTGCATGCCGCCTCTGCTGTAAACTACTGTGTTCACCTTGGCCATATCTGTGGGTACTATCTGAAGGGAAACTTGACCTAACTACAACACAATAAATGGGGACATACCCTTCATCGCTTACTTATATATAATCAGGAACATAATATCTACAATATATACAGTGAGGCTCCTCCAGCTAACTCCTCAAGCACCTTCTCTTTAATATATACCCTATCAGTGATGTTACTTTCACCAGGCAGAAAATGGTTGTGGCTTAGTTTCTGTCAAATTATCCATTACCATAGGAGGGGAGGGAGCGTTATACAGTATCACCCCACATATTTAACCCTGTAGCCATTAACCCCTGTGATGCCCACACCACGTTGCAGTCTCTTTTGTCCCAAATCCCCCTGAGGAAGGTCCCATTTTGGAGGACCGAAACATTGGGTTTCTTGATGTACCACTATTTTCACTAATACACTTTGTGAAGTTTTCTACAATTAGGTGCTGTCTCTTGCTTTACCAGACCTCGGAACGGTAACGTATGTCTATATTATCCATATGGGACAAGCACCTACAGCCTATCAGCACCTATGGAGTGCCAACTGTTCTATTTGACTATATATATATATATATATATATATATATATATATATATATATATAAAGCAACTGTAAATATTACTGTATGTTCATTTGCATGTCTTAGACAGGTCTGCAACCCTGTCTTTCCCCATTGTCACCCAGCATACAGCACTTCCACTGCAGCCAGGGATTCTGGGAAATGACATGCAAATGAGCACTCAGTGCCACCTTTTGTCTCAAGCTCGTATTACACAAGCCAATCCTCAAGCCAATGCATGCTGTTTTAAACACAGCTTTTAAACAGAGGCTGGGATGAGATGCAAAGCCATTAGACCTACTCACATACATGTTTCAACCTTGATGGGTATCATCAGTGTGAGGCTGGTCTTAATGGCTAGCAGGTTTGAGACTAGACTAGGTAATCACCACTGTCATTAAGGTTATGGTGGGTAAAAAAAGTGACAAAAACCCTCCACAGTAAAGCATAAAGCAACTGTAAATATTACTGTATGTTCATTTGCATGTCTTAGACAGGTCTGCAACCCTGTCTTTCCCCATTGTCACCCAGCATACAGCACTTCCACTGCAGCCAGGGATTCTGGGAAATGACATGCAAATGAGCACTCAGTGCCACCTTTTGTCTCAAGCTCGTATTACACAAGCCAATCCTCAAGCCAATGCATGCTGTTTTAAACACAGCTTTTAAACAGAGGCTGGGATGAGATGCAAAGCCATTAGACCTACTCACATACATGTTTCAATCTTGATGGGTATCATCAGTGTGAGGCTGGTCTTAATGGCTAGCAGGTTTGAGACTAGACTAGGTAATCACCACTGTCATTAAGGTTATGGTGGGTAAAAAAAGTGACAAAAACCCTCCACAGTAAAGCATAAAGCAACTGTAAATATTACTGTATGTTCATTTGCATGTCTTAGACAGGTCTGCAACCCTGTCTTTCCCCATTGTCACCCAGCATACAGCACTTCCACTGCAGCCAGGGATTCTGGGAAATGACATGCAAATGAGCACTCAGTGCCACCTTTTGTCTCAAGCTCGTATTACACAAGCCAATCCTCAAGCCAATGCATGCTGTATTAAACACAGCTTTTAAACAGAGGCTGGGATGAGATGCAAAGCCATTAGACCTACTCACATACATGTTTCAACCTTGATGGGTATCATCAGTGTGAGGCTGGTCTTAATGGCTAGCAGGTTTGAGACTAGACTAGGTAATCACCACTGTCATTAAGGTTATGGTGGGTAAAAAAAGTGACAAAAACCCTCCACAGTAAAGCATAAAGCAACTGTAAATATTACTGTATGTTCATTTGCATGTCTTAGACAGGTCTGCAACCCTGTCTTTCCCCATTGTCACCCAGCATACAGCACTTCCACTGCAGCCAGGGATTCTGCATATTTAATGCAGAATAAATGAGTTCTTCAGTATTAGGTGAAACCTTTTTTATTGGACTAACAATTTATGTCATAGGACAAGCTTTCGAGAGTTCTCCTCTCTTCTTCAGCTCAAGCAATACTGATATACACAGGAATCTATGGCTAAAACAGTGTCGAGGAGAAAAAAAAACAACAGATATGTACTGTAGATAAGGTAGGGTGTTAAAAGTGTTTGAAGCCAGGGGATGGTGACAAGGAAAGGTGGGGAGGGGGAGGGATGCTGGGGGAGGGGGGGGAGAGAAAGTGTGGATAAGAATAGAGGCAAGCATATATATATATATACTAGCTGAGAGCCCCGGCGTTGCCCGGGATGTTTGTGGTGTGGGGGTGGCATTTGGGTGGGGAGTGGTCCACGCGGCCCATGGCGGTGTGCGGTGGTACTGCTGCTGTGGCTGTACTGATGGTGATTGTATCGGTGTGCTGATTTGGGAGGGTTTGTTGCTGATGTAGGGGTGCGGATGTGGGTGTGCCGATGGGGGAGGTGCGAAGGTGCCAATGTGTGGGTGCTGATGGTGTTGATGGGGGCTGGGAATGGTGGGGAGCCGAGAATGGCAGTGTGCTGGGGGGGCATAGGATACCGGTGTGCTGATGTGGTGGTGCTGGGGATAGTGTGTGTGTGTGTATACACACGTGTGTATACACGTGTGTGTGTGTGTGTATACATGTGTGTATACATGTTTGTGTGTGTGTATACATTGTGTACGTGTGTGTGTACGTGTACGTGTGTGTGTACGTGTACGTGTGTGTGTACGTGTGTGTATACATGTGTGTGTATACATGTGTGTGTATACATTTGTGTGTGTGTATACATGTGTGTGTGTATACATGTGTGTGTGTATACGTATGTGTGTGTGTATACATGTGTGTGTATACATGATGTGTATGTATATGTGTGTGTGTGTGTGTGTATACGTGTGTGTGTGTATGTCTACATGTGTGTGTGTATGTCTACATGTGTGTGTGTATGACTCCATGTGTGTGTGTATGACTCCATGTGTGTGTGTATGACTCCATGTGTGTGTGTATGACTCCATGTGTGTGTGTACGTGTACATGTGTGTGAGTATACGTGTACATGTGTGTGTGTGTACGTGTGTACGTACGTGTCTACGTGCGTGCGCGTGTCTACGTGCGCGTGCGTGTCTCCGTGCGCGTGCGTGTCTCCGTGCGCGTGCGTGTCTCCGTGCGCGTGCGTGTCTCCGTGCGTGTGCGTGTCTCCGTGCGTGTGCGTGTCTCCGTGCATGTGCGTGTCTACGTGCGTGTCTACGTGCGTGTGCGTGTCTACGTGCGTGTGCGTGTCTACGTGCGTGTGCGTGTCTACGTGCGTGTCTACGTGCGTGTGCGTGTCTATGTACGTGCGCCTGCGTGTATACATGCGCCTGCGTGTATTTGTGTGCCTGCGTGTATACGTGTGTCTGCGTGTATACGTTTGTGTGTCTGCGTGTATACGTGTGTGTACGTGTGTGTGTGTGTGTATACGTGTGTCTACGTGTGTGTGTGTGTATACGTGTGCCTACGTGTGTGTGTGTGTATACGTGTGCCTACGTGTGTGTGTGTATACATGTGTGTATATACGTGTGTGTGTATACATGTGTATACGTGTGTCTGTGTGTATACGTGTGTCTGTGTGTATACGTGTGTCTGCTGTGTGTATACGTGTGTCTGCTGTGTATACGTGTGTCTGCTGTGTGTATACGTGTGTCTGCTGTGTGTATACGTGTGTCTGCTGTGTGTATACGTGTGTCTGCTGTGTGTATACGTGTGTCTGCTGTGTGTATACGTGTGTCTGCTGTGTGTATACGTGTGTCTGTATAGGTGTGTGTGTGTGTGTGTGTGTACGTGTGTGTGTCTGTGTACGTGTGTGTGTGTGTGTGTGCCTACATGTGTGTGTCTACATCTGTGTGTGTGTGTCTACATGTGTGTGTGTCTACATGTGTGTGTGTCTACATGTGTGTGTGTGTGTCTACATGTGTGTGTGTGTGTCTACATGTGTGTGTGTGTGTGTCTACATGTGTGTGTGTGTGTCTACATGTGTGTGTGTCTACATGTGTGTGTGTGTGTGTGTCTTATGTATAGAGATATATATAGTGTGTGTGTGTGTGTGTGTGTACAGAGGGATCAGGCTGGAGATGAAGGAATGTGTGGGGGGGGGGAGGTGATTACCTTACAGTCGGCAGCATCTTCCTCGTGCAGGCCGGGAGACGGACTCTGCAGTCATCTGGTACGGAGGGGCAGGGATCGGACGGGAGCCGGACAGAGGGCATGTGGAGGGGGGGAGAGCAGCACGGGGCATGTGGAGGGGGGGAGAGCAGCACGGGGCATGTGGAGGGGGGAGAGCAGCACGGGGCATGTGGAGGGGGGGAGAGCAGCACGGGGCATGTGGAGGGGGGGAGAGCAGCACGGGGCATGTGGAGGGGGGGAGAGCAGCACGGGGCATGTGGAGGGGGGAGTAGAGCAGCACGGGGCATGTGGAGGGGGGAGAGCAGCACGGGGCATGTGGAGGGGGGGAGAGCAGCACGGGGCATGTGGAGGGGGGGAGAGCAGCATGGGGCATGTGGAGGGGGGGAGAGCAGCACGGGGCATGTGGAGGGGGGGAGAGCAGCACGGGGCATGTGGAGGGGGGGAGAGCAGCACGGGGCATGTGGAGGGGGGGAGAGCAGCACGGGGCATGTGGGGGGGGGGGGGGGGTGAGCAGCACGGGGCATGTGGGGGGGGGGGGGTGAGCAGCACGGGGTATGTGGAGGGGGGGTGAGCAGCACGGGGCATGTGGAGGGTCCCTCCTGCAAGGCTGGCGGGAGCCCCCCCCGCTGGCCTCCGCCTCGAGGTGAGGCAGCGGTGCCGAGGAGCGTTGCAGGCGGCGCCGGGTAGGCTGGGCTTTGCTGTGAGGGGGGGTGGGAGAGGTGAGGCGGTGCCGAGGGGGCCGAAGGGGGTGAAGGGCAGGGCCGGGGGGGAAGGGCATGCCTGAGGGGGGTGGGGGGGTGAAGGGCATGGCCGGGGGGGGGGGTGAAGGGCATGGCCAGGGGGGGGGGTGAAGGGCATGGCTGGGGGAGGGTGAAGGGCATGGCTGGGGGGGGGGTGAAGGGCATGGCTGGGGGGGGGTGAAGGGCATGGCTGGGGGGGGGTGAAGGGCATGGCTGGGGGGGGGGGGTGAAGGGCATGGCTGGGGGGGGTGAAGGGCATGGCTGGGGGGGGTGAAGGGCATGGCTGGGGGGGGGTGAAGGGCATGGCTGGGGTGGGGGGGGGGGTGAAGGGCATGGCCGGGGGGGGGGTGAAGGGCATGGCCGGGGGGGGGGGGGTGAAGGGCATGCCCGGGGGGGGGGGGGTGAAGGGCATGCCCGGGGGGGGGGTGAAGGGCATGCCCGGGGGGGGGGTGAAGGGCATGGCCGGGGGGGTGAATGGCATGGCCGGTGGGGGGGGGTGAAGGGCATGGCCGGGGGGGGGGGTGAAGGGCATGGCCGGGGGGGGGGGTGAAGGGCATGGCCGGGGGGGGAGGGTGAAGGGCATGGGTGGGGGATGAAGGGCATGGCCGGGGGGGTGAAGGGCATGGCCAGGGGGGGGGGGTGAAGGGCATGGCCAGGGGGGGGGGGTGAAGGGCATGGCCGGGGGGGGGGGGGTGAAGGGCATGGCCAGGGGGGGGTGTGAAGGGCCTGGCCAGGGGGGGGGTGAAGGGCCGGGCCGGGTCAGGTGAAGGGCCAGGCCGGGCGGGGTGAAGCGCTGGGCCGGGTGAAGCGCTAGGCCGGGGGGGGGTGAAGGACCGGGCCGGGTGAAGGGCCGGGGGGTGGTGAAGGGCCGGGGGGGGGAGGGTGAAGGGCCGGGGTGAAAGATCCCTTCCCCTGCGGTTACTTACCTCGCACCGGGCCGCGCTCCTCCTCCTCCTCGGGTTCCTCGGCGGTCTCCATTCCCCCCGGCGAGGCGGAGCTGAGACGCTCAGGTGAGGGGGGTGTATGGGCCGCGGCCCGTGCAGCTCCCGACAGAGACAGCTAGGCCTGAGAGAGCCGTAGCAGCGCGCGCGGGGATGGGGAGCTGGGGGCGTGGCCTCTAGGCCTGAAGGTGAGAGCGTGCTCTGGGGGGGGGGGAGCACCGGGGGAGAGAGGGAGCACCGGGAGAGAGGGGGAGCACCGGGAGAGAGGGTGATGTTGAGGTCCCGCGGAGTGGTGATAGGGGGGGTTCCGTTGTTGCGGGCCAGCCGCCGGGAAGGGCGGGGGGGTCAAGGTCGGGCAGCCGTTAAGGAGGGTGGAGTGTGTGTGTGTGTTGAGGAGGGTGGAGTGTGTGTGTGTGTTGAGGAGGGTGTGTGTCTGTGTGTGTCTGTGTGTGTGTGTGTGTGTCTGTGTGTGTCTGTCTGTGTGTGTGTGTGTGTTGAGGAGTGTGTGTGTGTGTGTGTGTGTGCGTTGAGGAGTGTGTGTGTGCGTTGAGGAGTGTGTGTGTGTGTGTGTGTGTGTGCGCGTTGAGGAGTGTGTGTGTGTGTGTGTCTGCCCCTTTGGCACGTCACTCCGCCTCAGGCCAATGAGAAGTGTGCGGGGGCGGCCCAAGGGACCAATGAGATTTCCCCTAGGGACACCGGACATCCAGGCAGGCAGGCAGGCAGGCAGGCAGGCAGGCAGGCAGGCATACAGTGCTTTCACTAATATAGTATAAGATATAGGTCTCATCAATAAAATAATCATGGTAAATCATCTCATATAATTGACTTCTTGTATGCTGCATCTCTGTTGTCCAACTGTCACATGCTGTGATGTAATTTATGACGGGAACCCTTTTGTAACAGTAGGAGAGGATGTTTACAGGATGTGATTTTAATTTAACATTTTCTTTAGCAGTGAGGCATCACCTCCATTGCTATTCTACCAGATAATCCAGTCACATTGTATATTCCGGTCATGGAGATCTGAAAATGATGTGGGTGGGAGATGGCGTCTGACGTCACATCCGCTGTTGGGGTGACGGCATCCGGTCTTGGAGGCAAACGGTGGGGGAACTCAGCAACTCTGAAGCCTTCAGTAGAAAGAGCAGCTGCAGCAATGAAAGTGGCTCTACGCGTTTCGTCGTACTAGACAACTTCCTCAGGAGCAATGAATAATTCTCAAATGAGTTGTGGGTTTATATATACTAAACAATTGAACAAATAAGCAATTAACCAATTTAATATAACAATTATATAATTGAAAATTTAAAAGATACACTGGTTCTCCAATAAATAGGTACATAACTCAGTGTTCAAAAACGGCGCAGTGTTAATACAAATAGGCATTTAAAACAACATCTAAGTAAATAAAATATCTAAGTAAATAAAATTCAGGATCTAATCATGATAATATTCTAGGTATTTATAGGGAGCCATAACTAATTGGTTCTTATGTACTCAACAGAGCAAAAACGAGGGAGAGAGAGGGGAGAAGAATATAAGAGTGAATTAGTAACATATTAGTAACATATTAAGATTGATTAAAATATACACTTATATGTATCAAAAGTAATACAAATATAAATATACATAAAATATATATAAATATAAAAAAACCTTTGTTCATTTAGTAAGTGACCCAATATTGATAATAAAAGGCACCTGACATATAGCTAATGTTAGTGGGAGAGGTCGCAGAAAGGATATACAGAGATAAGGGGCCCGAGCAGACCGTGCATTAGATAAGAAATGGGATAATCTCAAATTCTGCATTAAGCCCATTTGGCATTAATGTTTTTAATTTGTGTATCCAATACATCTCACGTCTGCTCAGATCTACATCTCTGCTGCGACCCCTCCAGTGTTGTCGCACATGCTCAATGGCAGTGAATTTTAGTCCTTTAGTATTGGAATTGTGGTACTTAGCAAAATGTTTGGACACACTATGCGTTAGTATGCTTCTCCTAATATTGCTGAGGTGTTCTACAATACGTGTTCTGATGGCTCTTTTAGTTTTTCCCACGTATTGTAGTCCACAGGGGCATTCTAATAGGTATATGACATAGTCACTATAACAATTCATATATTGCTTTATTTTAAAGTGTTCTTTGGTTACATTACACATAAAGTTCTTTTTGTCTGTCTGTTTATGTTCACATACCTTGCACATTATGCAACCAAAGAAGCCCTCCAGATTCTGAAGCCATCCTTTATTTGTTGTTTCTATCTTTTTTAGGGCACTTGGAGCGACAATACTCTTCAGATTTTGTGCTTTTTTAAAAATTATTTTTGGGTTCTCTGGGAGTGTGCTATTTAAAATTGGGTCACTCTTTAAAACATGCCAATGTTTTCGAATAATTTTACCAATATTGCTGGCATCTTTATTGTAAGTTGTCAGAAAAGCTGTGTCAAATACATTGTTTTTTACTAATGGTGTTATTTCTTTTTTAGGTTCCAATAAATTTTTTCTATCCAGGTTTTTCGCTTTATTGAACGCAGTGTCTAAAATTTCTTTCTTATAGTTCTTTTGTTTAAAGCGTGACTCCAAAGTTTTGCACTGTTCTTCAAATACAGTTTCTTCCGTGCAATTCCTACGCATTCTTCTAAATTGGCTATAGGGGACATTATCCATCCACTGGTGATGATGGCAACTTGAACGCAAAATATAATTGTTGCTGTCTACATTTTTAAAAAACGATTTGGTTTTAAGAAGACCCTCTTCAATATATATCACCAGTTCTAAATAATTGATCGAAGACTTACTTGAAGTCGAGGTGAATTGTAAATTCATGGTATTGTTATTCAGACCTGCTATATAGTCGTCTAGGTCTGTTTGGTCACCCTGCCAAATTAATATAATGTCGTCAATGTAGGACAACACCCTCCCCCAGCATGCCATTGGGCCAGATGTTTTGGTCCTCCCAAAAACCCATATCCACTCACATCTACTGACGTCTGAGCTGAGGTGCTGATTTCTTATGCTGTAAACCTGGGCTGTTGTTCCTGAAGATCCTGACACCTTTCTACCTGCTGTGTAGATCAATGCTTTTTACCTTTTGACCTGCTGTAAGTAGGCATTGCTATAGAGCCAAGACATACATGTTTTATCCAGATTGAAAAGAACTTATTACACTATTGTATGCATTTATTTTTTATTTTTCATGGTGTATCCCTGCTATCTTCGCTCCCTTCCCATCCCGGACAAGCTACTATTGAAAGGAATCTGTACACATTCCTGGAAGGTTGAGAATTTGATCAGTGATCACCTTGACACATTTTATTTTGAATGTTAATTTTGTGCACTATTTTATCACAGATTGGGTGTGGTTAGCACCGGTAACAAATCACTTTAAGTTCACCCCTGTATGTACTGCAATATCTGAATGTGTCCAATAAAAAAATTGTTATAAAAAAAAAAATATATTGAAATAAGTAGAGTACTTGGCTGTTTGGGTTGTATCCTGCTTTTGACATACCTCCCAACTTTGCGAGGCAACAAAGGGAAACTCAATAGTGTCACTAAACACAGATGCCCTTTCACTTGTGTTACAGCCATTTGCTTCAATGGCAGTAGTGTGACCAAACCAGTGTGTGTTTTATGACAAACTTTCAGGTCCACAAGTTCCCCTTATTCACCCTTGCATCAAACCCCAGAACACAAATACACACTGACCTAGTTATTACACAAATACACTCGCCCACATACCCTGCCTTCAGCAAACACATACACACACTGGCCTCACTAACCTCAGCACACACAGACAACACAAATACATAAACATGCATTGCTTATCATTGTTTTTGCATTGTCCTCATCACACAAATAAACATACTCAAACACACAGTGACCTCAGCATATAAGTAGTTATATACAGACTCCGTAGCACACAAATACTGTACACACGTTGACCTCAGCACACAATGCACTGTCTTCAACACAGAAATACCCACCCTCATACACATATTCTACACGGTCCGCAGCTAAAAAATACATCTTCAGCACATACAGTAAGGGCCTATTCTATAAACTGCAATAAATGCATCTCCGTGCGAGAACAGTTTTCTTACTGATTTGCATCTTGCCGTACTCAAAAAGCTTTTATTTTTTAAAGCCAATCTGTACAGTATGCCAAAAATAGTGATCCAGTGGCATTCAATTAGTGAAGTACAAAATTGATCAGATATCTTTGCAAAACATCTCCCTATTTCAAGGCTGGCAAGATTGCCTCAATAGATGTGAGATTGACCATTTTAGTTCTGTGGGGCAGGGACTCTCTAATTCCATTTGTTTAATTACCTCCACCGCCCCTTTTTTATGCACTTGTCTAATTTTTTCCTGTACCGTCTACCTATTTATGTACACTTCTGGTCCCTGGCTGAAGGCGTTGAAGGCCAGCTGGAAAACCCATACCATACCCATACCCATACCCAGTACAGTATAGCTGTACCATAATGCAGGTCCCTTGTACCTGAACTTCTACCCCCATCCCCATTTTATTTTATATACTGCCCCTCCTCCCATCTATAAAAGCAATAAACTAGGTAAAAAAATATAGCAGAAGTTCAATGGGTAAACCTTACCCTTACAGGTACAGTAACACAATACGCACATTCCTTGCCAAGGTAGATTTGCTGTGTCTCCGAACTCTGTTTGAGACACTGGCTGTATTCTCAGACTACCTTTTATACCATACAAGTCAGGTTAATTAGTTGTACATGGAAGCAGCTGCCAGCAGAAGTTAAACCCAACATGCTGGGAACTAAGCACGTTCTACTCTTCTGCTGACAAAACGAATGTCTGACAGTCACACACACACGATGTGCCCAATCTAAAGTGAAAAATTGAACGGTAATAATGTGATGGAAAATCATATAATAGATAGGTGCATAATAGTTGCAAGAAATATGCAATGGGTATGGAAAATGAGTGAAAGTGATGAATGTCAAATCAAACCCATAGTATAAATAGTCCTTGTAAGTGTCCAAGTAGAGAAATGTGTCCAAAGTCAGTGTGTCCCAATAAGGATGATATTAGCAGTAGCAGTTCCGCAGCTTCTCTAGAGGGATGAACCACATCAACGGTAAATCTAATAAAAAGAAAAGCGAAAAAGCGTGTGCCACATAGTATAAATCTGTGTATTGCACATTATTACCTTCTGGGCACATCTAGTTAGTGCTATTATCCATGCAATTAGCAACATAACCTGAAGCTCCAACAATTGGGAAGGTCCCGTGGTCCGTAGAAGTAATACGAAAGAGACAGAGTGCATCAAGTCCCCGGACCAACCAACGAACCTTGAGTCCCAGGAGTGTCCATCTGTAAAAGTGTGGTGCATCCTGTGGTGGGGTACACGGACCCAACGATGATCCGCGATTCCGGGGCTTCCGCTCCGCATGGGGTGGTCCCCGCGTGGGGTGTCCACCTCAAGGAAAGTATCTTCCGTCGGGTGGTCTGGTCCCAGACCATCAAGGGCCAGGATGCCGCTGTGCCCTGGCTAAGTTCCTCACTACAAGCTACAGGGGCAGTATCCCTAGCTATGGTCCTGTCACTGTAGCAGCCACAAACTAAGGGGAGTTGGGCCTAGCTGAGGCCTATCAGGGGTCTCTGGCCTAGTGCAGATACCACAGGCACCTGCACACTCACGCCCTACCCCTTTGGTGTCCAGCTTCCAACTCCTAACTGCCCTCACAGTCCTAACTGTCCTAACTGTCAGCTCAACGAACGTTCCAATCTCCCCTCAGGAGATTCTAGCAGCTCTATTGGTTGCTTGGCAACATGTGGTCTGTAGCCTGAAGGTAAGAGGGAGACCTGGCTACATACCTATCGAAGACCTACTGTATCTATTTCTGCCAATGTGTGACAGCTGGGGAATGCTTAACTGTCTCCTGCAACCACTGGATGAATCTCAAAGCCTTCAGCCAATATGATAAGCTCCTGAATGTGCGTACAAAAGCATATATACAGTAAATCAACACAAAGTTTTATACAGGTAAATTATTATTTGGATGTGGTATCCTGCTTACCTTAAGGGAGTGCCAATGAAAATATTGGAAGTACCTCCATGCAGCACATGCAGAAGAAATAAAGTGTACATATTTCCATCTTTTCAATTTTGAAGTTCCTGAATTCACTACATCATTCTTAATGGCCTAAAAAGAAAAAAAAAACAACAACATTAAACAAGATGTTAAATGTTTTCCTTTGTTGAAAATCCACTGTAGGTTACAAGTGGAGTCAAAATTTGAAAAGACCAAAGTGAACTCATGCCTGTGACACATTTAAGACATTACCTATGGGTGATTGATGCCTTTTTACCCATGTCAGACACCATAAGTATATTAAATAATATAAAAGTTATAAACAGGGTGAGCTGAGATTTGGGATTGGTATTATTTCCTCTGTGTGATGTCACTGTGTGATCAGCAAGTGCTTGTACAGTCAGAGCCCCCCCTCTCCCCGTTCCTTTATCTCTGTTCACTCTGATAAGGACCGGCTGGGGTAAATGTAAAGAAAACACCTGATTGACAAACCCTTCCCCATTCAGAGCCAGCAAAGAAATTACATTTGAAATGGATTTCCAAATATATAAAAGCAGCTAATTATATTCTACCCCCACAGTAAGATTTGTCAAGGAAAGCCAATGAGACTGTTACATTTATTAAATACGGTAGTTTTCTGGCTGACTCTTTGAGATTGCCTCTTTAAGTAGTAGCATTGGAGAATATCATTATCCTGCGCTTTGATCTATTGACTATATTTTTAGCTTACTTCTTTAAGCGCTCTAACATGTACATATAAGATATTCCCTTCTGCTGCCCTGAAAACAGGATGTGGTCTTTAGAGTCGGATCTAAGCAACCATATTAAATACGTAGGTGTGAGAGTGATGAATTACCAAATTTACAGTACAAATTGATTAATCCCAACACCTTTGGATACAATTTTAGATTCCAAAATCCGTATGGATATTTTGAGATGGCAACCTCCAAGCACTGAAATCTGGTGGGTTTTTAAAAAAAATTTTTAACCAAAAATGGCATTTTAATGGAAATGTACTGATTTATATCTGTGAGAATCTGTGCGATCACTGATGATAAAGATCAGCAAGACTCACGCAAAATCAGTGACAGCTGACCAGACTTCATATGTGAATAATTCATTCTGTACTTCTCAATATTCAAATCAATTTAAAGCTTCTTTGAGAATACCCTTTATTTGTGCCACCACTTATTCACATTACCTACAAAAGTAGTCCAATGTTTCTCTAATCTTGCTTCAAGCTCCCTATCAGGATTGTGAGTCAACTGCCTATACTCTATTCACACACAAAAATGGTGGATTCATCTACGGGCAAGAGCATTGATTATTCATAAAACCTGGTGTAGCTGGAGGTCCTGAGGAGAGGTATGAGAAACATCGAAAATGGAGCTAATTTTCTGTCAACAGGAGTAACCATTAGTCATGCTATTTTCACTGAGTGTTCTTTACCCTATGCAATAAAACGATGGTGAAGTGGACTTTATCATATCCACAATAGCCAATTAACTGACATGATAATTAGCATGTAAATGAGTCATCCTCAAATCATGCACTCAAAAAATAATAAAAGACTAACAAATTGTGAACTTAAAAAAAACAAGAAATCTCCAGCCTCCAAAAAGGCCAAATCCACATTTGGGGGGGGGGGGGGGGCTATTTTAGGCTTTTCCTGCCTCCTCCTGCCTGAGAAATGCAAAGATACAATACCATGCATCCTATGTACTTATGTACAAAGGCCTAATACACAGCCAGGTGGGGCTGCTGGTAATTCACATCCATTGGGGTATCACGATGAACCATCTTCAATCTTGATTGAAGACTTTTATACTAACGTGCTCAAAAACTCTCCTACTTTCTTCATTTGCTTCTCTTCTACTTCTTTAACCTACTTTTTCCAGCACTGGAGCAATCGTCACACATCCTCTCTCCGCGGACGCCCAGTGTTTATGTGGCAGTTCAAAGCCATATCAAAGTGAAATGTAATGGCAACGTAGAAAAAAAAAAACGGTCAGATGACCATGGTGGCTTGTGGGAACCAGGTATGTACCAATTCTCAAGTCAGAATACTAGGTGTACAGCATATTGCAATTCAGTAAATTCCTGGCACTCTCATGTGCGCCTATATGTTCTGCATCAGCTGACTGGTGAAGAGGAATTCAAATGTATTGCAGATTTGCTTAGCATTTACCCATCACCAATTAATTCCTGAATGAAAATGAGCTGCACCATCGCCATTTGCTCCTTCATGCGGAAGTTTTATTGACTATAGCTATACTTGGCAGTTTTTCTGTTTTTCTTTTGAGTAAAAAAATAAGGGAGATACCTGTTCTTGGACATTATTACTTTAAAATTAGTATTCCATGTTTTGTTTTTTTTTACCGATGGACAGGAAGCACCATATATTGAATTATAAAATGATTGAGAACCATGCTGTAAACCTCCCTGTCAAATTTCTCTGTTTAATGCATTATCATTATTTCCTTGTACATGCCAAATACATTCATTTTTCTGTGTCTATGGTTCAGGTGCCATTTTCCCCCCCATATAAAACATCTCTGAGTATATGTAATGGGACCAAGATCTATATAACACCCACCTGTTTAATTCACTATGCAGATTTTTTGCACATTCTGCAGATGGCGTTGCTTAGTAAATATAGAATATAAAATGTACTCAAAAGCTTTTATATGTTTTTATATACCGTATTTGCTTGATTATAGGGTGACCCCCTAATTTCAGAACAGCTGGAAAGAAAACTGTTTATATATACTCTCTCTCTCTGTGTCTCTGTCTGTCACCCACCCACTCTCTCTCTCTGTGACCCACCCACCCACACTCTCTCTCTCGTCTCTCTCTCTCTCTCTCTCTCTCTCTCTCTCTCTCTCGTGTCTCTATCTCTATCTCTTGGTTTGACCCTGCGACAATCAACATAACATGGTTGCCAAGGTCCCCCAAGGTGAAGCTTCCGCCATTAAACCCTCCTACCTCATACAGCCAACTGCTGATTAGCTTGCAAAGTGGAGGGGTCCGATTATAAGGCGAGTATGTACTTTTCAACATAACTTTATTAAAAATAGACCTCGCCTTTTAATCGTCCCTATACGGTATATTAGAATGCACAATGAATTAGGGAGCACACTGAGAGGGTTGCGATTCTTGGGAACTGTGTAGGGTGATCTTATCCCCTCATTCCCTGTAGCAGCGATGGATAAGGCGGAGTCACTGCTCGCCACTGCAGCGCGCGATACGGCATGCTCACCACACATCAGAGCACAGCCCTCTATGGGGCAGGCCCCAGTTGCCCTTGAAGGGCAGATAGTGTAGACCAATGGCGGCTGTGCTTTGTGCCGCTTTGCCGTCATGGCCGTGCCCCCCTCCACCCCCCCCCCCCCACGCACCCCACCACTCCCCCTAGGCACATCGGGGCTTTAATCTGTGCGCGCGCCGCCTGGCGCTCTGATGTGTGTGCAGCCGTGACCACTGGGGCCTCAGCCTAAGCAGTCAGGAGGGTAATTCCCTTTCTTCAATTTACATTTGCCCGATATAAGTTGGTTATTCTAAAGCTGAGAAAGGTAGAATGGCCTAATAAGGTCAAGATGTGTACCTTACACTACACCAAAATTGAGGAGGAAAAATTTATTAGGGAGCTTTCTTTCTTTTCTGTGTTCATCATTAACCCCATTCCTGCCAGCACCACCTCCGCACCCTTTATTGCAGTTTTTGTTTTGCTGCAATAAATATATTTTAGTCAATTTATTAATAAATAGTAATTTTTAATATAGGTATAGGTGTTTCTCTGTGCGGCTATTAGGGAGCTTTCTTTCTTTTCTGTGTTCATTATTCTAAAGCTGTCAAAATTCTGTAAGCCTCAACTTGGACAGTTTTACATGAGTCAGAGTAGGGGCATACTCTAAAAATGAAACATACATGTGATACATAAAAGAAAACTCGTTTTTGGGGGATTTAAATAATTATTTTATAATGCTTACAGTTATCTATTTGTGCTTTTCTACAGACTTGTACCAAGCTGGACTTTCTAAACCAGGGCATCTGGTATCTCTAGGTATTAGGTCATTTATAGGCTGCAGTCAGGTGCATTAACATATAAAGCGAAAATGCCCCGCATTATTAACATTGTAGGCAGAGCATTTATTTTGATTGAGACTTTACCTCTTTTTTTGTGAATACTTTTAAATGTAGAAACACAGAAATATATGAATTAATGACAGATAAGAACCACTAGTCCCACTTATCTGTAGTCTGCCCATATTTTCCACTGTTGTGAACGGCTTAGATCATATAACAGGGGTGGGCAACTCCAGTCCTCATGGGCCACCAATAGGTCAGGTTTTCTGGCTATCCCTGCTTCAGCACAGGTGGCTCACAGACTGAGCCACTGATTGAGCCACCTGTGCTGAAGCAGGTGTAATGGTGTTTCCCCCACCCATGGGAGATTTGTCCATTACAGGGTGTATGGTGCATATTCCTGCTGGCAACAGGAGGGCTGAGTCGTACCGCCGATGGTAGTTGAGACACAGAAACAGGCTTCTGGGGTTCATACCCCACATATCTCTTTAGCAGTGCAGCGCCTCCATCTGCTGTAGGCTCCAGGAACTGAAGGTGATCTCCCACGGTAGAACTTATTACCTCTCCCCTCTGTAAGGTCACGCACCAGGCAGGAGGTACAGTATATAACAATAGGAGCGGTTTATTCACTCTGTACAGCACAGTAACAAGCAGGCTTCTGCCCGATGCAGTACTCTCAGCTCTCACTGAATGATGGTCCCTGGACAGTCACTACAGGCTAAGGGCACCCGCAGCAATCCTAGCTCTTCCCCATCTCCCTAGCAGAGGCAGAGGTATGGTCCGACTCACTCTCCCCTGGAGGGAAGAGCACAAGGGAAGGCCCCAATCTCAGGCTCCAAGTTGTGTGACCTGCCTTCCTCAGAGGGGGAGGACACTACTCACTTTAGTGCAGTCCTGCCCTTACATACAGCTAGAAGGCGGGCACCCCGTTGCCCCAGCTACAACAGGATGTACCACCCCCTGCTGTCCCTCAAGTGCAGTACCAAAGGGAAGGGGGAAACCCCCATAGCAACTACTGGCAACCTGATTGTACCAGAGTTTACTGCCAACCCAAGGGCAGAATAGTAGCCATCAGGTGACCTGGCTACACAGGTATATCCTGAAAACCTGACCTGTTGGTGGCTCTTGAGGACTGGAGCTGCCCACTCCTCCCCTAAAATAATCTTTGGTTTCTTTCACAGCCTTTTGTCACATTTGTAAACTAATGAATGTATCAGTCTCTACCAGCTCTGTTGGGAGTCTATTCTACGGATGTACCATCCGTCCCGTGAATGAGTTTCCGTGCATTTCCCCCGAGCCTCCCAACATGGCATTTTTTGGAAGTGAAGGGAGAGGTTTTCTATAAAATGCTATCGCGGCTTTTGTCCCTTTAAGCTAATGTGCAGGGACAGTAATACCCGTCTGTTAGCTGCCCTGAGTGTGACAACAATCATTTGTAGCCTTACCGGTCCATTATTTTATGTGAAAAATGAAGGAGATAATCTTGAGCAATTTGTAACCTCCTAGCAGATGCATTTAAAGCAGCAGAGCAAGCTGCCGTTTAAAAAAAATAATGTTTTAGTTTTTCCCCCTTTAATATGTGCATCAATATAATCCACACAATGATAAATAATTAGCTAAGTTGCCGATTGATCCGTTCTCCGGCGAAGATTCGGATCTGGGGTTCCCTAAATGGCTGTCAGTGCAGCAGAAGAGGACCCAAGATGCAAAGTTGTGTGTCGAAGATCATGCGACCAGGCAGTCACTAGATACAATTGGTGCACTGCTAGAAAGAGGGCAGGGCTCAAAAAGGGGTGTGCCAGAGCCTGTTTCAGAAGAGGAAGAGAATGTGACTTTGTAAATAAAAATTAAAAAAACGGAGCGCTGCAAGAACCGGTAAAGAAGAAAAGCCATGAGAAAAAATACTTATTGAAAATACAAAAATCATACTGCTGGAACTATGTGATTTTTGTATTTTCAATAAATATTTTTTCTCACAGCTTTAAGTCCGGCTTCATTACCGGTTATTGCAGGGCTCCGCTTTTTATTTCTATTTTGGATTACCCTTCCAGTTGGAGCACGCACCTATCAGGAGCAAAAAGGCGGCATTACGTCGCTACTTACATGGATATGGACATCCGGGGAACGGAAGTCCTTTAATATTTTGTCCTCCTCACTATCTGTCTCAGGCCAGTGTGTGACCGCAGGAATTATTTGGGGACTTGATTGCGGCGAGGCTGGTTATGTCCCCAGCGCGGGTTCACGCTGTGGGCTCTTGCTGCCGGTTTCTCTCCTCCCCCCGCTCCTCTCTTCCCCTCCCTGCTTTGTTGTCCACACATACACAGGCTACAGAATTCAATGCTTTTATTGTGCAGCAGTTGTATACATCTCCTGGACTATTACATTTTCATTAGTGTCAGTTTATATGGACTTTATTACAGTCATTATGTCTCTACCAATCGTTTAGAGCAGGGGTGCAAACTTTTCCCCGTGTGCGCACCCGTCTGCTCTCCTCTGCACCGGCACAGGGGGTTATTCCCCCTTTTTTTTTCTATTGTGACTTTGTAAATGGTTGCTATAGAAACAAAAATTGCTTGTTACATTATAATACATTAAAAATGTCATTTAGAATTTTTTTTTAAATGCTACAAGTTTTTTCTCATAGTACAAAACTGATTTATTTAAAACAACGAAAACACATATGTAGGATATTACTTGGTCTGCAGCTTTAATATTGCACAACCTTTCCAACTCCACCTGGTTATTCTTTGAGTAATCACAGTTATTAAGAATGTAACACATTTAATCTCTTTTGAAATGTTATAGTTTCTAGTAGCTATAGAGGTTCAGTTTTATGACAGGGTGTTTCTATCCGCTGTGTGTGAAATGTCATGTTATATGACAAACTGCAGTCACGGAAGAAATAACACACACACATGTAAACACATATTTACTGTATGGATGTTTTCAAATGCATATAATTTGTGAACTTTTTTAAATGAAAAGGCTGAAAAGGCCAGTAGTGAACAAATTCAGGCATTATTTGCTCTGATATACACAAAAAGGCAGCTAAATCAATGTTCACATTAGTGACAGAGTACTGCATTTTGTAAAAGGCAGATTTTTTACTTTGACTGTTTATGAGATATTAAAAAAAAAACAGCACTTCCCTCTTAATTAGATATCTATTTCTTCCTTTTATCTGAACCAAGATGGTCCTCCTGAGTTAAACCGCAGTACTACACTTGGTACTCATGTACTGATACCTCAGAAACCGGGGACTCTCCACTCCTGGGAGTAGTACAGTTAAGATCCAGAGGATGCCCCAATGCAGAAAAAAAAAGTTACAATGTTTGCCTCAGTACAGTTGCATAGTTATTACACAGGTGCACTGTCACCCATCTTGTGACCAACAGGTTTGCCCAGTTCAGTACAACAACAATATGTTAATAGAGGGGACATTTACCAACCACAACATGAAGGCTGTGTGTTTTCCCCCCCTTTGTTTATGAGTAAAAAGATAGTAATTAAATACATTCGTAGAGGCAAAATGTTTGTAAAAATACCAGCTAGCTCCAGACCAACATCGTGGTAATGATGCAGTGCACCTATTTGCAGATATATTACCAGGTTGGCTTTATGTGGAATGATACTGTGTTATCAAGTATATCAGGGCACTTAAACTTGCTGCCCGCTGGCCAGATCTGACCCAGAAGGACCTTGAAGGACTGTCTGCCCTTGCTAATTTCACTGCAGTTGCTCAAGCAGCTAAATGCATCTTTTCCCACTGAACTGAATTACATGGTACAGATGTTATCAATACTTACAAGGGGGTAAATGTATTATGTAAAAGTGGGGCAGATCTGAGCTATAAAAAAGCAAAAATACAAAGGATGTATCAAAGAAAAAATCCTATTGATTTCAATGTGATGTTTTCTTTAATACTACAGTATAGTACAGATTTTATTGTTGCACAATTGCACCACTTTTGCTTTGGTACAAAATGTTTTTTTTTTTTAATACAGCCCCCTGGGAAATTAGTTGAAGAGCACTGCAGTAGAAGAAGAACTAACATTAGCAATAACAAATATGGGGTTTACTGACTTATGTTATAGGTCGTATCTTTAGGCAAATGTCCTATACAATCAGTGCCGGTTTAACCAGGCGAATTTTTGGGAGAGGCAGCAAAAAACTGGGGATTCCATGTAGTAGCAGGGCCATCCGATGGTGGGGACAGCTGGGGTCACTGTCCCAGGCCCGGTGAGTCAGGCATGTGAGTGAAGCCATGGCACTCTGCCAGCAACAATAACATGTGCCAGATCCGCGGAGGTGCCTATCAGAGGGGCCCTGTTATATCTATATCTATAAAAATGAAAATGTTGTTTGTTTGCTGTGCACGTTGTTTGTTTGCTGTGCTTATGGGCAGTCCGTTGGTCTGTCACTGACCCTTTGGCCAATCAGATTGGTCCGTGGCCCGGCCCCGACCCCGCACGCCTCTCATTGCCCTGCGTGCTTCTATGACCTCACCCAACTGCCACACTCTTCTGCCGCCGACACAGCTCAACGCACAACCACCCGGCCACCCTCTTCTTCTGCTCCTCATCCCGTAGCCCAGCCCACCGGCTCCCCCCCCATCAACCCCCCTCACCCGCAGCTCACCTCCCCGCCGGCTCCCCCCCATCACCCCCCCCTCACCCGCAGCTCTCACCACCTGCCGGCCTGTCACGGTAACTTATGACAAGATATAATGAACACCAAATATCTGGGTTGAACTGAACGAGGCTTAGATATAATAAAATATAATTTATTCCTTAAAACAGGTGAACACAGCAATATAGTACAATTAACAGACAAGAAGGTAACACTTACTTAGGGTTGGGGAATGGAGAAGTATCAGCTAGCAATTCTCTAGCAATCCGGTGACATTCAAGATTGTATCAGAAAAAGAACTCAAAACTGTAGGGTTGACACAGTTTATATACCTGTGTAACCCTATTCTTAACATTGAATACAGACTATTGGTGAACAATTATCTGTATCCAATCCCTAACGTGGAGACACAGATTAACCCATGCCCCCCAGCTAATTAGCCCATGTGTACTGGGACTCTATGGGTAGCCCCATAATTAAATCAGGGGCGACGACCCGTCTATCAAATGAAGTATCTGCATTGTTTGTAGGTGTAGACATAACACTTACAAACCACTCCAGTTTGATGATTCTCCACCCTCAGGTAACAATTAGAATGGCAGTCTGTTGATTAGTACTTGATCTGTTGATTAGTACTTAGTGTAAACAATCAGGCAGTTAACTTTTGATCACGGTGCTTAGGTTCAATCAGCCGGCTGCCCTTCATGACCTATTAACCTAGCAGATGGAGTCTGCATTTTCAGATCAGATCCAAAATACCACATATATACTTTAATATCTGACTAAAAAGGGGGGAGAGTAGGGTCAAAAAGGTGCACTCAAATGCTGAATTGTGAAAAATAGAAATGGACTTTATTAACAAAGAGTATAAAAAACACAAAAGACAGACCCACACAAATCACATGTCAGATTGCTATGCGACACAACGTAAAAACATCTTTGATGTTTTTACGTTGTGTCGCATAGCGATCTGACATGTGATTTGTGTGGGTCTGTCTTTTGTGTTTTTTATACTCTTTGTTAATAAAGTCCATTTCTATTTTTCACAATTCAGCATTTGAGGGCACCTTTTTGACCCTACTCTCCCCCCTTTTTAGTCATATTATTCCTTTGGGTCGGTAGCACCACCAGAGGGTTACCTTTTACCCTGACCTCTGGTTAACTGATTATTTAATCACACAGGGGTGATTTGATTGCGGCATCTATTGTGTGTTCCATACTTTAATATCTACACATATTAATAAGTTCCAATCTGGTGGGCTCAGTGGGTCGAAATTTGCCAGTTCTTAATGCCTACAGTGACTCCACATATTGGCCAAATATCAACTCTCTGTGACCTCCAGAACTGGAGATACAGAAATGCACGTTAAAACATCTTTAAAATACAGGATTATAATGAAACATGGCAACAGGGGAACATACATTTTTCATGACATGACAAGGTGTAAATCACCTTCCTGGACCGCAGTCCAGTTAACCCTTTGCCTCCCTGGTGAGGTCAGGGAGTGGCCATATGGGGTGCAACTCCTTTAATACCGGGCCAACCCCCTCTCCCTCTACAGGGCCCCGTTCTCTCTCCCCTCAGCGGGGACGCCGGGGAGGGGGGGGTGGAACGAGCGCCGGGGAGGGGGGGGGGTGGAAGGAGCGGACCCCAATCAATTTCTCCCCCAATTAATTTCTCCCCACGCACAAAAAGTGCTCAATCGCAGTCCACAGCTCCTACCTGTCTAGGGGAGCCCAACCTGGCGTCAGGTGGTGGAAGTTGTAATTGACTTCCAGGTTGGACTGCTGGGTCGGCCGCCACCCCTGCACCACCATCCTTCTCCCATCACTGCCGCCTGGACCGGCATACACCCCTGAATTGTCTTGTTGCTCCTTGAAATAAGGGGTTAATGAAGGAGATGTAGAAGGAATAAAATGAATGGAGAAGAGGAGAGTTGAATAGGGGAGCTATAGATTTAATTAATTGATATGAGAAATGAGCAGGAGTGATTATGGAAGCTGGAAGACAATGGGTTAATGGAGAATAGGTGAGATATAGAAGGGGTTAATGGCAGCGACGGGAATAGAAAGCTTTAATGATGGAGGGGGGAGGGGGGGCGCACCTGAAAAAAAGGGGGTTGGTCGTTATCCCCCCTGGGAAGACAGATGTGGAGAGCTGGGGAGGTGGTATATAGAGGGCGTGTTTTCTCAGGTTGGCAGCACAGAGATACAGTATTATTCTCTCTATCCACATGCTCCCAGCCTATGAATAACGCACACAGCTCGCACTCACACACTCCCTGCGGCGAAAAAACTATATGATCCAGCGCATAAACTATATTATCCATCCAGTGCATAAACTATATTATCCATCCAGCGCATAAACTATATTATCCATCCAGCGCATAAACTATATTATCCATCCAGCGCATAAACTATATTATCCAGCGCATAAACTATATGATCCAGCGCATAAACTATATGATCCAGCGCATAAACTATATGATCCAGCGCATAAACTATATGATCCAGCGCATAAACTATATGATCCAGCGCATAAACTATATGATCCAGCGCATAAACTATATGATCCAGCGCATAAAATATATGATCCAGCGCATAAAATATATGATCCAGCGCATAAAATATATGATCCACCGCATAAACTATATGATCCAGCGCATAAACTATATTATTCACCGCATAAGCTATATGATCCAGCGCATAAGCTATATGATCCAGCGCATAAACTATATGATCCAGCGCATAAACTATATGATCCAGCGCATAAACTATATGATCCAGCGCATAAACTATATGATCCAGCGCATAAATTATATGATCCAGCGCATAAACTATATGATCCACCGCATAAGCTATATGATCCAGCGCATAAACTATATTATTCACCGCATAAACTATATGATCCAGCGCATAAACTATATGATCCAGCGCATAAACTATATGATCCAGCGCATAAACTATATTATTCACCGCATAAGCTATATGATCCAGCGCATAAGCTATATGATCCAGCGCATAAAATATATGATCCAGCGCATAAACTATATGATCCAGCGCATAAACTATATGATCCAGCGCATAAACTATATGATCCAGCGCATAAACTATATGATTCACCGCATAAGCCAAATGATCCACCGCATAAGCTATATGATCCAGCGCATAAACTATATTATTCACCGCATAAACTATATGATCCAGCGCATAAACTATATGATCCAGCGCATAAACTATATGATCCAGCGCATAAACTATATGATCCAGCGCATAAACTATATGATCCAGCGCATAAACTATATTATTCACCGCATAAGCTATATGATCCAGCGCATAAGCTATATGATCCAGCGCATAAAATATATGATCCAGCGCATAAACTATATGATCCAGCGCATAAACTATATGATCCAGCGCATAAACTATATGATCCAGCGCATAAACTATATGATCCAGCGCATAAACTATATTATTCACCGCATAAGCTATATGATCCACCGCATAAACTATATGATCCAGCGCATAAACTATATTATTCACCGCATAAACTATATGATCCAGCGCATAAACTATATGATCCAGCGCATAAACTATATGATCCAGCGCATAAACTATATTATTCACCGCATAAGCTATATGATCCAGCGCATAAGCTATATGATCCAGCGCATAAACTATATTATCCAGCGCATAAACTATATGATCCAGCGCATAAACTATATGATCCAGCGCATAAACTATATGATCCAGCGCATAAACTATATTATTCACCGCATAAGCTATATGATCCAGCGCATAAACTATATTATTCACCGCATAAACTATATGATCCAGCGCATAAACGATATGATCCAGCGCATAAACTATATGATCCAGCGCATAAACTATATGATCCAGCACATAAACTACATTATCCAGCGCATAAACGATATTATCCAGCGCATAAACGATATTATCCAGCGCATAAAATATATGATCCAGCGCATAAACTATATTATCCAGCGCATAAACTATATGATCCAGCGCATAAAATATATGATCCAGCGCATAAAATATATGATCCAGCGCATAAAATATATGATCCACCGCATAAACTATATGATCCAGAGCATAAACTATATTATTCACCGCATAAGCTATATGATCCAGCGCATAAGCTATATGATCCAGCGCATAAACTATATTATTCACCGCATAAGCTATATGATCCAGCGCATAAACTATATGATCCAGCGCATAAACTATATGATCCAGCACATAAACTATATGATCCAGCGCATAAACTATATGATCCAGCGCATAAACTATATGATCCAGCGCATAACCTATATTATTCACCGCATAAACTATATGATCCAGCGCATAAACTATATGATCCAGCGCATAAACTATATGATCCAGCGCATAAACTATATGATCCAGCGCATAAACTATATGATCCAGCGCATAAACTATATGATCCAGCGCATAAACTATATTATTCACCGCATAAGCTATATGATCCAGCGCATAAGCTATATGATCCAGCGCATAAAATATATGATCCAGCGCATAAACTATATGATCCAGCGCATAAACTATATGATCCAGCGCATAAACTATATGATCCAGCGCATAAACTATATGATCCAGCGCATAAACTATATTATTCACCGCATAAGCTATATGATCCACCGCATAAACTATATGATCCAGCGCATAAACTATATTATTCACCGCATAAACTATATGATCCAGCGCATAAACTATATGATCCAGCGCATAAACTATATTATCCAGCGCATAAACTATATGATCCAGCGCATAAACTATATGATCCAGCGCATAAACTATATGATCCAGCGCATAAACTATATTATTCACCGCATAAGCTATATGATCCAGCGCATAAACTATATTATTCACCGCATAAACTATATGATCCAGCGCATAAACGATATGATCCAGCGCATAAACTATATGATCCAGCGCATAAACTATATGATCCAGCACATAAACTACATTATCCAGCGCATAAACGATATTATCCAGCGCATAAACGATATTATCCAGCGCATAAAATATATGATCCAGCGCATAAACTATATTATCCAGCGCATAAACTATATGATCCAGCGCATAAAATATATGATCCAGCGCATAAAATATATGATCCAGCGCATAAAATATATGATCCACCGCATAAACTATATGATCCAGCGCATAAACTATATTATTCACCGCATAAGCTATATGATCCAGCGCATAAGCTATATGATCCAGCGCATAAACTATATTATTCACCGCATAAGCTATATGATCCAGCGCATAAACTATATGATCCAGCGCATAAACTATATGATCCAGCACATAAACTATATGATCCAGCGCATAAACTATATGATCCAGCGCATAAACTATATGATCCAGCGCATAACCTATATTATTCACCGCATAAACTATATGATCCAGCGCATAAACTATATGATCCAGCGCATAAACTATATGATCCAGCGCATAAACTATATGATCCAGCGCATAAACTATATGATCCAGCGCATAAACTATATGATCCAGCGCATAAACTATATTATTCACCGCATAAGCTATATGATCCAGCGCATAAGCTATATGATCCAGCGCATAAAATATATGATCCAGCGCATAAACTATATGATCCAGCGCATAAACTATATGATCCAGCGCATAAACTATATGATCCAGCGCATAAACTATATGATCCAGCGCATAAACTATATTATTCACCGCATAAGCTATATGATCCACCGCATAAACTATATGATCCAGCGCATAAACTATATTATTCACCGCATAAACTATATGATCCAGCGCATAAACTATATGATCCAGCGCATAAACTATATGATCCAGCGCATAAACTATATGATCCAGCGCATAAACTACATTATCCAGCGCATAAACGATATTATCCAGCGCATAAACGATATTATCCAGCGCATAAACTATATTATCCAGCGCATAAACGATATTATCCAGCGCATAAACGATATTATCCAGCGCATAAACTATATTATCCAGCGCATAAACGATATTATCCAGCGCATAAACGATATTATCCAGCGCATAAACTATATGATCCAGCGCATAAACGATATTATCCAGCGCATAAACTATATTATCCAGCGCATAATCTATACTATCCAGCGCATAATCTATACTAACCAGCGCATACCCTATACTATCCAGCGCATAATCTATACTATCCAGCGCATAATCTATACTATCCAGCGCATAATCTATACGATCCAGCGCATAATCTATACGATCCAGCGCATAATCTATACGATCCAGCGCATAATCTATATGATCCAGCGCATAAACGATATGATCCAGCGCATAAACTATATTATCCAGCGCATAATCTATACTATCCAGCGCATAATCTATACTATCCAGCGCATAATCTATTTTATCCAGCGCATACTCTATACTATCCAGCGCATACTCTATACTATCCAGCGCATACTCTATACTATCCAGCGCATAATCTATACTATCCAGCGCATAATCTATACGATCCAGCGCATAATCTATATTATCCAGCGCATAATCTATACGATCCAGCGCATAATCTATACGATCCAGCGCATAAACTATATTATCCAGCACCAAATGTGGGAATCACAGTCCCCCACCTGAAGTGGTTATACTGGCTCTGCCTGCCCTGTGCATGACTGTGACACACTGGGCAGGGCAGCACGCATTGCCTGGGTGTGAACTGCCCCCCCCCCCCTTCCTCCACACCCAAAAGTATTTGATGACTTCTGATTGGCTAGCCGCGCTGCAGGGGAGTGGGCGGTGTGTGTGGTGTCCTCCCCGCCACAGATACGGTGTGTTTGGTTTCCTGGGTGAGGGTGCACATGTGCCGGGTGTTCCCTCCTCTGTGCAGCGAGGTCTCCTCTGTGCGGGCAGCAGCCTGGCTGTCACGCGTCACAAACATGCAGAGTGATGGCAGCTCCTGCTAACGATCTGCTCCGAACCACGGGCTCCACCGTGCTCCATCCGGTCAGCGCGCTGCTGCACATCCCCCTGGACCAGGTGAGGGACACGGGGAGCCTACCAGTATGTCCGTCTCCCCGCGGGTGCTTATAGGCATATATAGGATACACCATAAGGGACAACTAGGACACACAGAAGGATTTCTTACAGTGCAAGGATCACTAATTCGTAAACTCAGTGCCCTGGTTGACTGTAATGATGTCTAACTTATTGAAGTCAGAACTGTACCCAGGATTAGTGTGTCAGACCTAAGCATCATGTGGTGTTGATGAGTATATCCTGTGTATAGCAACTTTTACATACTGCATTCTATTTACACATCGCCTCTTCTCTGTCAGTCATTGTTTTTCTCTGCTCAGTGTGCACTTAGTAGGTTGTGATACCTACAGTATCAACATAAATAATATTTTTTTTTGCTTGTATAGTGCTGGCAATGTACGCAGCGCTGTACATAGAATTTTTGCAGGCACGAGTTCCTGCCCCATTGAGTTTACAGTCTATTTTTATTTTATTTGACATTATATGTAAAATGCTGAGCCTCACCAGCAAGGATTCATCAAACTCTCACTATTGGTTTGTCAGTTCCTGAAAGTTTATGTGCCACATCCTACTTTGGGTATGAAATTATGGCAAAGTGTGAGGCATCACACACAGTTTTATCCAGAGAACTGATATTTAAATGCTGTTCCATTTGTCAAATGAAATGCAAATTACCATGACTTGTGTATTGTAATTTTGTAGCAAAAATAAGATGTTTGTTTAAAAAAGTTTCTTATATTTGAGGTCGGCCTTCAGGAATTATTGATAAGACAAGGTGGGGGAAAAAAAATCATACAGCCCACTATAATATCTATCTTGGTGAACTCTTCCCTACATCTGTCTACACCCCAGATAGCAAGATGACACACAAGGTGCAAAATAAATGCACAACACTGTCTACCTTCTACACTAAGTGACAATAAAAATGCTTTCCTTTGGGTCACAGTAATACCAACATTGCCTTGATCCATATTTTTTTTTTATGGAAGTATCTATTTACCCAGCAGCCGGCTCTAAAAAACATTCTCTGTTTACCTTATTTAGCCAGCAATGATTTTCTACCAGGTTAATAGGACTCAGACAGTGCTGGCTGGGGTTAGGGTTAGGATGGCATATTAGGGATAGGCGGAACAAGTCTTTTATTTATTCTGCTGCCTGTTAAATAAGGCTAAACAAGTACCTTATTTGCCCTGCTCGCCGCATAAATACCCTCTACCTCAGGCCTGCACAATTCGTAAAGTGAGAAGGGCCGAAATGCTCCAAGAAAAAAAAAATTGGGCCGCACGGGTAAAATCATCATCATCATCTCTCCTCCAGCACCTCTCATCATCATCATCCTCATATCTCCCCCAGCACCCTTCATCATCATCCTCATATCTCCCCCAGAACCCCTCACTATCAACCTTTGCGATACTCCCCACCTATCTCTCATACCCCCATCTCTCCCCCTCACCCACACATAATACCCCCCCTCCACATCAAACACACAATACCCCCCTGCACACCACACACATCCCACCCCCCTTGCCCCTCACATCCCTCACCCCCCTTGCACCTCAAATCACCCCCCCTGCACCTCACATCACTTTCCCCCCCTGCATCACACATCTCTCTTCCCTGCACCTCCAATGACCCTCCCCTGCACCTCCAATGACCCTCCCCTCACCTCCAATGACCCTCGCCTCACCTCCAATGACCCTCCAATGACCCTCCCCTGCACCTCCAATGACCCTCCCCATCACCTCCAATGACCCCCCCCTTCATCTCCACCAGCACCTCTCCCCCTGCACCCTTCAGCTCTCCCAGCACCCTTCATCTCCCCCCAGCATCATTCATCTCCCCCAGCATCTTTCATCTCCCCCCAGCATCCTTCATCTCCCCCCAGCATCCTTCATCTCCCCCCAGCATCCTTCATGTCCCCCCAGCACCCTTCAGCTCTCCCCCTAGCACCCTTCAGCCCTCCCCCTAGCACCCTTCAGCTCTCCCCCTAGCACCCTTCAGCTCTCCCCCTAGCACCCTTCAGCTCTCCTCCTAGCACCCTTCAGCTCTCCCCCTAGCACCCTTCAGCTCTCCCCCTAGCACCCTTCAGCTCTCCCCCTAGCACCCTTCAGCTCTCCCCCTAGCACCCTTCAGCTCTCCCCCTAGCACCCTTCAGCTCTCCCCCTAGCACCCTTCAGCTCTCCCCCTAGCACCCTTCAGCTCTCCCCTAGCACCCTTCAGCTCTCCCCCTAGCACCCTTCAGCTCTCCCCCTAGCACCCTTCATCTCCCCCCAGCATCCTTCATCTCCCCCCAGCATCCTTCATCTCCCCCCAGCATCCTTCATCTCCCCCAGCATCCTTCATCTCCCCCCAGCATCCTTCATCTCCCCCCAGCATCCTTCATCTCCCCCCAGCATCCTTCATCTCCCCCCAGCATCCTTCATCTCCCCCCAGCACCCTTCAGCTCTCCCCCTAGCACCCTTCAGCTCTCCCCCTAGCACCCTTCAGCTCTCCCCCTAGCACCCTTCAGCTCTCCCCCTAGCACCCTTCAGCTCTCCCCCTAGCACCCTTCAGCTCTCCCCCTAGCACCCTTCAGCTCTCCCCCTAGCACCCTTCAGCTCTCCCCCTAGCACCCTTCAGCTCTCCCCCTAGCACCCTTCAGCTCTCCCCCTAGCACCCTTCAGCTCTCCCCCTAGCACCCTTCAGCTCTCCCCCTACATCCTTCAGCTCTCCCAGATTCCTTCAGCTCTCCCCCTAGCACCCTTCAGCTCTCCCAGCATCCTTCATCTCCCCCCAGCACCCTTCATCTCTCCCCAGCACCCTTCATCTCTCCCCCTAGCACCCTTCAGCTCTCCCCCTAGCACCCTTCAGCTCTCCCCCTAGCACCCTTCAGCTCTCCCCCTAGCACCCTTCAGCTCTCCCCCTAGCACCCTTCATCTCCCCCCAGCATCCTTCATCTCCCCCCAGCATCCTTCATCTCTCCCCACAGCATCCTTCATCTCTCCCCACAGCACCCTTCATCTCTCCCCCTAGCACCCTTCATCTCTCCCCCTAGCACCCTTCAGCTCTCCCCCTTGCACCCTTCAGCTCTCCCCCTAGCACCCTTCAGCTCTCCCCCTAGCACCCTTCAGCTCTCCCCCTAGCACCCTTCATCTCTCCCCCTAGCACCCTTCATCTCCCCCCCTAGCACCCTTCATCTCCCCCAGCATTGCAGACCGGAGTGCAGGAAGGTCACAGACATCACAGCTCTACCTGAAGGAAGCTTAGGACGACCTTTATGCGTCCCAAGGTGATTTATTCACTTACATTTGTGAGTTTAAATCTTTTTTTATTGTACTAAAAGGTTTTACACTATGGTGGTTCCTTTACCTTGATTTTCAAGCTTTATTCAAGGACCTTTCCTACAGGAGACCAGGTGATGTCATCCATTTAAAAAATGTCTCTAATCTACATTTATCATGACCCTGACATTTTTCACGCCTAAAAATCTGTTTAGGATATTCTTCTATATACTCTTGGAAAGTCTGAATCTTTGGAACGGCGTTCTGTTAAAGGGATGTAAAGTATTTGTATACATTTATTCATTCGTCCGAACTTTATATGAGTGGGAAGATTTTTGCGCCTAATCTTTCTCTTCATACATTTACCAGGTAACAACTCTCTGAGAACACAGTTTATGCTTAAAAGGAAATAAATCAAACAGTTCAAGTTATTAATAAGATTACTTTTCATGGTGTTCCTTTTTTATATTAATTATTACCTAGAATAGGACCTGCCGGTCATCTTTTTGCTATCAGCGTGTACCTGTAAATTGCTTGCACCACTTGTCGGGGAACTCGGGCAACATAAAGAGGTCTGTCGTGACACAACGGAAGTGAAGCGGTTGCCCCAGCACCTGCCTTACACTGATCTAAACATCTTGGAATCCAGAGCAAAGGCATTGTGTTTGCAGCCTGAATGCGAGTGCTTGGATTGTACAGGAAAAAGAAAGGCGACCAGTGTATCTAAATAACACCCATTAGTCACAGTCCTACTCAGGCCTACAGTTCCAGTCTTTCAAAGGAAACTTTTTGTAACCTTTTCATTGCTGGCCGAAGCCTGACAGTAATGCTGCATAGGGTTTGTGCTGGTTCAAAAAGGAGCGTTTTTCCCATTCATGTGTATATATAGTAGGGACCCTAGCTAATAACCTTAACCCTGTCACTGCCAGGTGGGCCTGCAAAGCAATGCGTTGCAGGCCCCTCTGAGAAAGAATGAGGTTTTTATATAATAAACATTTGAATATATACATATAAAGCTTGATGTAAAGTAATAGAGTTACTTTTTGGATATAAATAGAGGTACTATCTCTCCTATGCATGTACCTGTTATCCTGAGATGTGGGGCCCTTCATACATTTAGATCAGCAGTGTCCAATATGAGCGGGGGCGCAGGCAGGACATCTGCCCGGTGGCTCCCGGGCGCTTAGCTGGCCAGTGACTGCGGGCACTTTACTGGCTGGTGGCTGCGGGCGGCTTGGCTGGCCGATGAGTGCGGGGCACTTTACTGGCTGGCGGCTGTGGGGCACTTGGCTGGCCGGCGGCTGTGGGGCACTTGGCTGGCCGGCGTCTGTGGGGCACTTGGCTGGCCGGTGGCTGCCGGGCACTTGGCTGGCCGGCGGCTGTGGGGCACTTGGCTGGCCGGTGGCTGTCGGGCACTTGGCTGGCCGGTGGCTGCCGGGCACTTGGCTGGCCGGCGTCTGTGGGGCACTTGGCTGGCCGGTGGCTGCCGGGCACTTGGCTGGCCGGTGGCTGCCGGGCACTTGGCTGGCCGGCGTCTGTGGGGCACTTGGCTGGCCGGTGGCTGCCGGGCACTTGGCTGGCCGGTGGCTGCCGGGCACTTGGCTGGCCGGCGGCTGTGGGGCACTTGGCTGGCTGGTGGCTGCGGGGCACTCGGCTGTCCGGCAGCCACAGGGCGCTGGGCTGGCCAACGCCTTCATTTACAGCAATACCCCAGCGCGCCTGAAGTTGGTCCGCCTCTGTGATCGCCGTGTCTTCCCCCCAGGTAAGGTGTAGAGGGCTTATGTGTATTTGGGAGGCGGGCGGTTGTGTTTTGGGGGATGGAGGGTGTGTGTAAGAGATGTGTGCAGAGGTACATATAATGGAGACCGATTTGGGTGCAATTATGTCTTGGCTTTATTGAGCCTGTTCCTTTATCCAGGCAAAACATACAAAGGGATAGGGGTTTGTTGTTTTGTAAGGGCCAACTTACTTCCCCAGGCCCTATCTGCAGGACTGGAGGGATATTCTCATTACCAGCCTATCACACCAACGTTTTAGGAGCTACCTTAAGCAGGTGGCCTTCCATGTCAGTCTGGCAGGTTCATGGGTCCTCTGTGTCCAGGAAATATAGGTGTCTGGGTGTCTGGGTGTCTTCCTGTCAGCACAGCCTTTGTGCTCATGACAGTGTTTGTGTGCAGGCTTCTCTGCTCTTCTTCTGTCAGCCCAAATGTGAGCCAAGGAATCTCTCCTGTGTCTCTCATCAGGCTTTTCTCAGATCTCTCATTAGTCCAGGTGGAGACTAGTTAATTGAGTGGCTGCAATTAACTCTCTCTGCTGGATTCTCAGAGCTCTAAGGCTGCTTTTATTTAAACAGGGATAAGTCCCCGTTACAGGGGGTTTATGTGCCTTTGGGGTATGAGGGGTTGTGTTTTTGGAATGGGGTTGTGTGTATTTGGGGGGTGATGGTTTATTACAGTATGTGTATTTGTGGTGTGAGGGGGTTATTATGTGTATTGGGGGTGGGGAGCTTAGTGTGTGTATTGGGGAGAGGTGGGGGGTATGGGGGAGAGAGGTGGGGGTGTGGGGGAGAGAATGAGGAAGGAGAGAGAGATGGGGCTGTGAGAGGGAGGCTGTGTGTAAGAGAGAAGGGGTTCTCGCAAGGCCACCGACACAAGGTGAGGGGGCTCAGTGGAAATTGTGGTTCTGGGCTCCGTGAAAGCTGTCTGCGGCCCTGGACACAGGCGCAACATGACAGGCGTCGGGACTCACGAGCGCGGCACTATTGCGACAGACGAGAATGTGGCGAATACGGAAAGACGGCAACCACAAGTGTGGCTAGCTTTGAATTCCTATTTGACACCGCTGATTAAGACTGCGTCCATGGAAGGACAGGCAGCGCAGGCGTGCTGAAGTGTTGGATTTTTCAGTCGACAGGCAAAGCTGTTTTTCAGCGCGCTGTCGGCTGAAAACATCCAATCACAGCACAGCAGCCGTGATGTCGGCGCCGTGACATTGACGTCGGTGCGTCGCGGGCTATTGGTCCAGCAATGTCACTGCCCTGTACTGATCGCGCCCGCTGGCTCGCCTGCATGTGCATGAAATCGCTCATGCTTGAACAGGCGAGCCTCAGCGTCCGCGCGGCTCAGTGCGGCTCCATCCTCTATGGACGCAGCCTTAGACTATCTGCCTTTTTGGAAACTAGTTGAAATGATTTACAAGTTAAAGGGGAGACACAGATGATTGATTCTATCACTCCCTATTTTTTCTATCAAACTAGATGAAAAAAGGAAGTTTCAAGTGGCTTTTCACTTTGTATGGCGAAATATTGCAACATTTGCTGCTACAAAAATAGAAATTAGTCATCTGTGGGATAAACTACAACTAAGGTGTTTAGACCGTTAGTTGGACAAGTAGAAATGAGTGGCCCTGCATATTCGACATCACACATAGGATACTTGATTCTAAAATTACTGTATGTCAAACTGAGCCGTTTTTTAAATTTATATCAAGGAGCATTGTATCAGTTTTGTGCTGTTTGCATCACAACGATTTGGGAGGGTTTCTACCAAAGGAGTTTGGGAGGCGGCAGAAATATTATAATTGGAGGTATCAAAATATGCATCTCTAACTCGTGCATTTCTCCTTTCTTTTTTTGTGGCCAATTAATAGCAGAAATCCAGCATGTGTTGAACTCACCTAATGTTAGTATCTTGCCCTCTGAGGACGTGCTGCTCTTTTATAAAAATGCTTTTGTAGTGTTTAAAAACAAACATGATTTTCTTAATCTGTAGTTTGAGGTTTCCATGGTAACTTTTTTGACTACAATGAGCTCAACAGAGAACTTTATTTTAACCTTCACACTTCTATGTGCTAAAGCTGCAAACCAAGCAATATCCTGCGTGTGTGTTTTTTTTTTTAATAAATCAATTCTGTACTATGAGAAAATACTTGCAGCATTTTTTTAAAACAATTAGTTTTAATGTATTATAATGTAACAAACATGTTTGCTTCTATAACAATCATTTACAAAGTCACAACCCCTTCCTCTTCTGAAACAGGCTCTGGCACACCCCTTTGTGAGCCTTGCCCTCTCTCTAGCAGTGCACCAATTGTATCTAGTGACTGCCTGGTCACATGATCTTCCCCACAGAACTTTGCATCTTGGGTCCTCTTCTGCTGCACTGACAGTGATTTAGTGAACCCCGAGCCGAAAAATTCACTGATCGATCACAGGAGAACGGATCAATCAGCAACTTCGCTAATTACGTATGATTGTGTGGATTGTATTGATGCACATATTAAAGGGGGAAAAAAATTAAGTAAAATTAAAAAAAACGGCTGCTTGGACTGCTGCTTTAAGTGTCGGATTTCAAAAATTAAAACCGCTTTGGAAAGGGCAAACAGAATTAAATTGTTCTATTGAATTGGAAAATAAAATGCTAATAATGGCGATCAGCACGGACTGTTGCTTGAAAGCTTCTAGGTTTAGACGACATGAACCTCTGCTCCTGAGAGATGTGCGTCAAATGTAAGAAACACGATTGACAAGTTTCATTCATTACATCTTAACTCTCTGGGTGTTTTGCCTTTACTAAGAAGGTCACCTACCCTCATGTCGTGTCGTGTTGTATTGTATGTCTTTATTTATATAGCGCCATTAATGTACATAGCGCTTCACAGTAGTAATACACATGACCATTATATAAATAACAAATAACAGATAATGGGAATAAGTGCTTCAGACAAAAGTTAAATTTCGGAAGAGGAGTCCCTGCTCTGAAGAGCTTACAATTGGTAGGTAGGAAGGATGTACAGAGACAGCAGGAGGGCATTCTGGTAAGTGGGTCTGCAAGAGGCCAAGCTTTATGTATCATGAGTCTAGTATTAGCTACGGAGCTACTCATATGCTTCTTTAAGCAAGTGGGTCTTAAAGGTGGATAGAGAGGGTGCTAGTCGGGTATTGAGGGGAAGGGCATTCCAGAGGTGTGGGGCAGTCAGTGAGAAGGGTTAAAGGCGGGGGAGGGCTTTAGATACAAAAGGGGGGAGAGAAGTCATCCTTGAGCAGAACGCAAGATTCTTGGTGGTGCATAACGAGAAATTAGGGCTAAGATGTAAGGCTGAGTCCACGCTGGCGCGGAGCGTGCTTGACACAATTAAAATCTTTATCCTCCTGTCCACGCTCACGCTGTGCGCCTTGGTGCTTGGAAGCCAGGAGAGTAATTTCATAATTAGAATTTTGCTGCACTCATTTTCTTTAAACCAAGTTGGTCCCATCACTTTTTTTAACTTGCTCACATGGCCTAAAAAACTCTACTTTTCATGCAAAAAAAAATGACAACAGTAAGTAGTTAACGTACTCTAGTATTCTTGTACAGGTTTTTTCTGCAAGTTGCAAAAAAAAAAAAAAAAGAGACGTTTACATTTCACAAAAAAGAAGTCTTGGTGCACTAATTCCGTCCCTGCAATTTCTATCATTCAGAATGTTTCTGGAGTACCAACCTCCAGTTTCAGCCCTAATCCATGTGTTCCATGTTGAGTAAAGGCTTGGTGGGCCTACCCTTGGAGTGTCACAGGAGACGGAGGGGGCAGAGAGTCACGGGAGACGGAGGGGGCAGAGAGTCACGGGAGACGGAGGGGGCAGAGAGTCACGGGAGACGGAGGGGGCAGAGAGTCACGGGAGACGGAGGGGGCAGAGAGTCACGGGAGACGGAGGGGGCAGAGAGTCACGGGAGACGGAGGGGGCAGAGAGTCACGGGAGACGGAGGGGGCAGAGAGTCACGGGAGACGGAGGGGGCAGAGAGTCACGGGAGACGGAGGGGGCAGAGAGTCACGGGAGACGGAGGGGGCAGAGAGTCACGGGAGACGGAGGGGGCAGAGAGTCACGGAAGACGGAGGGGGCAGAGAGTCACGGGAGACGGAGGGGGCAGAGAGTCACGGAAGACGGAGGGGACAGAGGAGGCAGAAAGTCACGGGAGACGGAGGGGGCAGAGAGTCACGGAGGGGGCAGAGAGTCACAGGAGACGGAGGGGGTAAGGAGTCACAGGAGATGGAGGGGGCAGAGAGTCACAAGAGACACACAAAACAGGACAGAACAAATACACACATGTACACACATTACCCTCAGCAGCCAATCAGGGTGGAGGAAACTGCCCAGCCCCCTTGTAACTGCCCTGTTTTCTCCCTGGGAGACAGGGAAATCCTGCGGCACCCTTTGAATCCTCTCACGGAGCCCCAGGGTGTTGCGGAACCCCAGTTGGGAAACACCGGCCTAGACCTTCATCTGTTATGTGCACCCTGTCCCTTCTGTGTCAAATACATTTCTTGTCCTCAAACTACACGCTTCACTATTTGCCCGGTGCAAGAGAGGATGAACCCACTGGGGGGGGGGGCACTATCTCTGGGGTGCAATCTGGCTCTGGTGGGGCACTGTTCAGCGGGTAAAGGGTGAAGGAAAGCTAATGGGGCAGCAGGGCAGCCATGGGTGGCTGTGGGGGATAGGAATGGCTTTATATTGTCCTTTTTCCTGTTTTTTTCTGTGCTCACCCAGCTGGAGGCCCCTCCATACTAATCTCTTGGGATAATCTCGGGCCAAATGATGACTGCGTCATTCCATAGGGCTTTACATCGAGAGCCGTCTGCCTGAATCTGGAGGATTAGATCTAGTGGTTTGGTTGACACAAGATTGTTCCCACCCAGGTGAATCACTATTAAGCGGGGGATACTCTTTTAGTTTAGTAACGCTCTTTGTAGTGGTTGGTACCAATCTACCCAGCACATTCCCCTCTTACCAAGCCATCGTGCAATCATTCTCTCTTGTGGTATTCTTATCTGCAGACTGCCAAGCATGTTTAGAGGCTGCTCCCAGGCCCAGTGAACGAAAGAGTGGCCTATCAGCCAAACTTTGTGCATTTTGCTAGATCTTTCCACTGAGGAGACAGAAGACATGTTGACACTGCCCGTAGTTTATTTCCTTTTTTTGCTTTGACATAATATCCATTCTGTATGCGTTAGCTTTACCTCCCAGTCTTTTATCTGCTCCGCCGGTCGACCATACACGGCAGCTGCTGTTGCAGCCCCTATCCTAAATGAGCATGTCCCATCATTTGCCGGATTTTATGTCCCCTGTCTTGAGGCAGTGCTTAAAGTTTGTTGTGACATAGGTATTTTGTTTGGGGGGTTAAATCACTGTGTATCAGAAAATTCTCGCCCTTTTGCCAGACTATGGTGTGTTTGTTGCTACGCTTGCTGGACCATAGCTCTTCTGCGACTATTATGAATAGTTTGAGGAAGATCATGCTTTTCGTTAGCCCTGCTTCCACCCATTCCGGTGGCCATGGCTCACAGCACCCCTCCCCTCTGAAGTATGCCCCAAATCCATGTGTCCCTGCTGCGTCAATAATAATTGCTGTTTCTGATTTGTTTTGCTGACCTCCGCCTAAAACTTTTATTGTTGACCCAGCTGGGAACACATCCCATGCTTATAGGTCTGCCCTCAGCTCTTTTGTAATTTGGATGCGGGTTGGGACTGTTTGTCCCTATCTAACCTATGGTTGACTCCCGGTGAATTTTAGAAAAGCCAGCAGTGACTGCATCCCTTTTATGGTCACTGACATAGCCTCCCCGAGCTACCATAGGCTACCTCTCCTAACTATGTGTAGCATGCACAATTTATTGGATAGCGTGGCAATCTCAATCACAAGACATGACAATATTTCTGCCGACCTTCCCTCCTGTCTTTGGCTATTGAAGCCCCGAGCTCTTGCGTGAGCCCCTCAGTATTCTCAAGTAGCCCTGTGCACAGCGGAGAATTGGAGGGACCCACTAACTGGCAATCATCTAAGTACTGCGCTAGTTCCTGATTTGTGTACTATGCGCTAATGCTTAAGGGATGCGGAGAACCTCAAAATATGCACTTGCTATGGCGACTCTTAGGTCTCACTATTGCTATCACTTGAAACCCCGGGACTCTGAAACAATACATTGTATTTATGACATTGGTATACTCACCTGCTCCTGCCAACAAGGGACCTGGTTGACCTTCTTTCCGAGGCGGGACATGAACACCGGCCAAAATCCATTTGTTCATGTTGAGGGAGGAGTTGGACATCCAGCTCCTGGGTGAAGGGGATGGAAATGCAGCTTCTGGGTGAGGGGGTGGAGATGCAGATCCTGGGTGAGAGTGGTGGAAATGCAGCTCCTGGGTGAGGGGGGTGGGCATCCAGCCCCCAGGAGAGGTAGGGTGGTGGAGATGGCCTCTATCCTTCTGGGGGCTCGGGGGGCACTATCTCTCTGGGGGGGCACTGTTCAGCGGGTAAAGGGGGAAGGAAAACCAATGGGGGCAGCAGGGCAGCCATGGGTTGCTGTGAGGGAAAGGAATGGCTGTGGGGACAGGTGGACCAGCGGCCTGGGAGGGGGAGATCAGACCCCTCAAGTACCTAGGATTGGAGCGGAGGTGAAAGGGGGTGGAAACAGGAACTGCAGGTGGCGGATGGTCAGGAGGTTGGAGGGCTAACTGCAGCAGGGGGCAACAGGAGCAGGAACCAAAGCTACCAGGCATGGCCTTGTGGTAGGGGCTTGCTGCAGCGGGGGTGCTTGGGGAGGAGATCCGGGGTGAAGCAGGTGAGAGCCGGAAGGCTGAGGGAAGAGAGGAAGAGTTGAGGTGTCTGGTGTCCGTGTTGGAGGCAATGGGGCGGGAGTGCTATGGAGGAGCTGTGGCAGGCTCCGAACCAGGCCAGGAACATCTTGGGGCGGGTTGCCTAGGCCAGGCTTCGTGTGCGGGCTGGCTCTTGGACTGGTGGTATCCTGAGAGTGGCCGGAGCGGGAAGAGGAGCGGGCGGTGTGGCGATCCATCACGGAGCAGCAGCGCAGGAACGAGATACGACTCTGCAAGGGAGAAAAAAGAAATAATTAGTTCGATTTTGTCCGCGGCACTGGATATTTAAGCCCCACGCTTGACGCTTTTCCTACTCTACTAGTGTTGGCCGGCTGACCTCCTCTCTCCCTGTTGGTGCGCTAAGATTTTCAATGATCTCATGGAGAGGGGGAAGGGGGAGCAATGTACACCGCGTTTTACATAACAAATGTTATACAATACAGGGAGCAATATTACAATGATGTATTATACTGTACACTTCCATAAAAGTAAACATTCGGGGAAAGGAGTCCCTGCCCCAAAGAGCTTACAGTCTCATTGGTGTTTTGGCAGATATTTAGAGACATGGAAGTACAGATTGTATAGTGCAAGGTCAAGGTGGCAAATGGAGTCAATAATGTGGTAATTTTTACACCGCGGGTCTTGAAAAGATGGAGAGAGAGAGAGCTTGTCAGAAACTGAGGAGAATAGCGTTTTCGAGGGAGACAAAATGTCAATAGTACATAAATAAACAATGCAAAGTCGGTAGAAAAGGGAGGAGGTTATGTTTTAGAAAGCAATAAAAAAAATCAAATGTGATAATTTGTCGAAGTATCTTACACATCAGCATTTGATCCTTTTTTTTGGCAAACATAAACCACAATTATCTTGCTTTCATAGTGTAGAAAAGTTGTAAAATCGTGCAGGTTTGTGTTGTGACGATACAACGCCAGACCACATTTACTTCAAAGACAAAGTGACATCCAGACTGACATCAGCAGTTTGATCCTGATTTATTTAAGTAATAATCCCCGAAGAACAGGGCATTCTGACCAATATTACCCTGGCTGGAAGAGTTGAAGGCCCGAGGCCTGGAGAGAAATTTCTCCATATGAATACTTCTCCTTACTTTTCAAGTTACTGTTGTGCTGTGGAGCTTTTCCTGCTTTTTCCCCACTGTTCAGCATGATCGAAACTGTGAGGGGTTATATTCAGCCTGATGTCTCTGCAGAGACTGCCTACACATGTATCTTTCCCTCACAGGAGCATGCAAAGTCTCCTGCTTTTTGCTGTTCACAGGATCATTCAGTGAGTTTTTATCTACTGCCTTAAATCATTTGTCCTGTCTGTTTAAGCTGCTGATCTGTGTAGGAGCAGTGGGGGCTGCAGGTGCTCAAGGGGTTGTGACTTCACCCTCTGGCGCCATACTTGAAGTTCCTATATTTTTACTTTTAATGAAAGAAAAAACCCCGGGTATTTAGATCGTTAGTCTTCATGAAGTATATTTCTATTCCTTCACATGTTGTCACATTTTGGAAGAATAGTTTGTGCATTTTAGACCTGCTTATCCTGCCTGACTAAGTATCTAACAAATAATTACCCAAACATTCTGTTTTTTTATAGAGAAGGAGAAAAACTGGAAGAGCACTACTGTAGGTATCAAAAAAGTAGAAAGGAGAGTGCGTATCCCATAAAAAGATTATTTATTGGTCATATAAAAACAGGGCAATGGAGAGCCCTACCAACGTTTCACGCTTCACAGAGCGCTTTCTCAAGGTATACATATCACAACTTTATTAACATATATATATATAGACACAAACTGACATAACCAGCTAATATCCACAGCTCACATGCGATCCACCCACTTTGATTGCTAATGGTCTTCTGATGTGTGTACACCTAATCAGTATATTCAGACACAGAGACGACAGTGATTTACTCCGCCCACAACTACTAATCCGGAGACATGCGTGGTCTAGCAACCCCCAGTAGTACGCGCTCCCTCAGTAACCAACTGAGGGAGAGTCCTCAATGTCAATGGAGGCCGTGGGGCGTGGGGAGAGCGCGTCATCAAATGGCCCTGACTGTATACCTCACTGGGGCTCTAAGTGCGCGCGCAACTGCACTCTGCAAGACACTAGTCTCTCCCCGCAGTGGGAGCAGACACAGCGAGCTCCGGACCATCGGCGGAGTACGCTTGCGCAATACCAACCGTCGCGTCAGAGTCTCACAGAATACCCCAAGTGCAGGGTGGGAGAATGAAAAGCCAGAGCGCAGAATTATGCGCAGCACAGAGGGTGAACACATAGTGTGCTGTGAAATACAAACACATAACATTATTAAAATCAACAAACTTAAAATATATATTAACAAAGAAAACATATTTGTAGAACCCCCCTGTCTTAATCTCTTCTAAATGATGTTAATCGACCAGAAGGGGTAAATAAAAACTATCACTTGACATATGTATAGTCAAACCAACATCCTGATTTGTTTAGGGAGCTGATGATGGTGAGTAAATAGAGTGGATATAGAATGGCAAGCAAAGAACATGAGATTGAGTGGAGAAACCTAATATAATGTGATGATAAGATGTTATTTGTCTAGAAAGGTTCCCCCATACATATATGCCCATGGTTGCTTAGCACATATATCCACTATATAACCTTAGCTAGTACATCCAGCTGTTGAAACATAACAAAGTGTATAACAGATATACATATAATTGACAGGAAAAAATACTCTATCATAGCTTCCAAGATCATTTTGAAGCTTATTAAACAAACAAGTACAAAAAGATGTAAGAGCAACCAGTTAAAGGGAGGAGAGCCACATATTGAGGAAACATTTTGAAAGAATGACATCCTCAAAAAAGCGCCTTAATAGAAGGGCATCTTGTTAAGAAATAATAAATAAAAGAAAAGAAAGAAGACTGAAACGAGAAGGCATAATCAAGACAATAATATTTACCATGCAATCATAAATCAGATTGTATTAAGTTACATGATTACATAATAGAGCAACTAAAAAAAAAAGGGGGGGCAAAAAACAAAAAAAAATTAAAAAAGTGGCAAAAAAACAAAAAGCAAAAAACTACCAAATCAAAAATAATGATCAAGAGCCAATTGAGATACATGTTCAAATTGCGTTAAACATTCCATGTTTCGTGTTTGGAGATAAATCCTTATAGGCACCACATTAGATTTTACAAACGTTATATAGATGGCCTTATTCTTATTTGGCAAGGGGGAGCACAATCACTGTTATTATTTATTGGTCACTTGAATAATAATAATTTAAATTTATATTTCACGCACAATTTTGATTATCACCACATTCACTTTTTGGATTTGCTTTTGTTTATTGATCAGAGCAAAGCCATACAAAGCGATATCTTTAGAAAAACTAATTCTCGCAACACATTCTTGAGAGCGGACAGCTGCCACCCCAGGTCATTAATTAAAGGAATCCCCAAGGGACAATTAATACGCATAAACCGGAATTGTTCTACACTTGATGATTTCAACAAACAGTCAAGGGACCTTTTAGAAAGATTTACTGCAAAAGGCTACAATAGGGGTGGCTTGGAAAAGACACTTGAGGAAGTTTCCCTTATGGAGAGATCCTCTCTATTTAGAAATAAAACGGAGGAGACAATAAAGACAAAAAAAGAATACAGTAACACAGACACCTCTGTTTATTACTCAATACAGTGTACAATCCGAACAGATTAAGCAGATAGTTAGAACATTCCAATGTTTTCTATCTGTAGATCCTACCCTCAAGGACATTTTCAATGAGGGACCTAAATTTGTATTTAGACGTGCTAAAACTATTTCAAATTCGGTGTCCCCAAGTCTTTTCCAATCCCCTGTTGATATGATTAGAAACCCTCTCCCGGTTGGTTCCTTTAGATGCTCCAAATGCAAAGTCTGCGGATACATGGAGACAGGGTCAGATTTCTCATCCACGGCGACAGGTCAGTGTTATAAATCTAGGACATTTATTAATTGCAATACAAAATTTGTTGTTTACCTCCTGATCTGCCGCTGTGGAAAACAATACATTGGGAGAACCTTTCGAGCCCTTAGGTTAGAATTATGGAACATGTGGGCCTAATTGAAAGAGGTGATCTTCTGCACCCTGTATCTAACCACTTCTCATGTTGTAGTCAGGGAGGCTTGTCAGGTTTTTCCTTTATGGGAATAGAACAAGTCTCTTGTTCCATCAGAGGTGGTGACAAATTGAATGCGCTGAATCAATGAGAACTCTTTTGGATATTTACTATCAAAACAAGGGTTCCTTCTGGCCTTAACACCGATTGGGATCTGGGTCCGTTTCTGGATAACTAGACCACCCTTTTATCTTTCAGGTAGGTTTTGTCGGAATATGGATAATGATCCCATAGTGAACACCCTTTAATATTGAGCCACCCATGGATTGTACAGTACTTATGCATGTGCACTGCACCTGTACATTAACATTTTCAATATAATTCTTAACATAACTTGATGAATGGAATGTTTAACGCAATTTGAACATGTATCTCAATTGGCTCTTGATCATTATTTTGATTTTGGTATTTTTTTTTTGTTTGTTTTGAGTTGGTCTATTATGTAATCATGTAACTTAATACAATCTGATTTATGATTGCATGGTAAATATTATTGAAGTGAAACTTCCTTAGTGGCACCTCATTCGAACTGGGGCAAAAATGGATTGTGGAGACAGAAATGAAACGGATGTGACGTCAGTGCTGGCAGTTGAGGCCGGGCTGTGTTCTGGCTCAGCCCGACCCCAACACTGACATGATCCCAACCGCTCAAAAAATCAGATCGCCGCTGGCGCCGCTCCTAATGGCCGCCGCTCCCCCCACACTGCCGCAGACATATGTGGCGGCGGCCATAGCAGCCGGCGCCGCTCCTAACGGCCGCAATTTCCCCCAGGTGGAGATGGGCACGGGCGGCATCCGGGGCAGCGGGGACGGGGCCCGGCTCTTCTGCTACAACCCGCTGACCGGCTCCTGGGACCAGGCCCGCTCTCTGTCCCAGCCGCGCGCTCTGCCGGGCTGGAGACTCTGCCGGGCTGGTGACTCAGATAGAGCCCCCCTGCGCATGCCATTCCTCCCACACATCCGCCGCCGCCGTTCCTAACTGCCGCCGCTGCCCGCTGACATGCGCGGTAGTCATGGCGACGCTCACGGACGGCTCGGAGACCTCCTTGCGCTGCCGGGTGAATGAGGAGGACGGCTTTCCCCCCCTCCTCCTCCCCCGCTCAACATTTACTCACCGCCGCCACAGCCGAGATCCCGCACTGGTGCGGCTGCGCCGAACTGCTGCTGCTCTCCGTGGGGGCCCTCCATGTCAAGGAGTTCTCCAGCTTCGAGGCCGGTGCTGCCAACCAGCCAAAGGCTCTGTTCGTGGTGAGCTGCGGGGCCGCACCCTGGACGTGGTGCGGGACGTGGTGAGCCAGAGCTCCTTCCAGTACTGCGGCTGAGGTGATGTGGGCGCCGCTGCTGCTGGCCCCGATCTCCCTGCACCTAGTCCTGGCCCCGATCTCCCCGCACCTATTCCTGGCCCCGGCCTTCTCCTCTCTCTTCCCGCTGCTACCTGGCGGAGACCTGCAGGCTCTCAACTGCAGCTGGCCGGACAAGAAGAGGATCCGGGGCTGGGGGACGTGGAGCTGCTCTCCTTGCCCCCCGAGCTACATCTTCACATCCGGAGACTCAACCACCTGATGGAGGGTATCGGGGTGAGAGAGGAGTGCTTCTCGGTGGGGCACCTGAGTAGGATCATTGTGGGGGAGCTGGCCAGCTATCCTCAGACGAGAAACCGCAGGAAGCATACACTGACACACACACACACACACACACACACACACACACACACACACACACACACACACACACACTGACTGACACACATACACACTCACTGACTGATGCACATACTCACGGACTGACACACATACACACTCACTCACTGACCTACACACATACACACATACACACTCACTCACTGACTGACACACATACACACTCACTCACTGACCTACACACATACACACTCACTCACTGACTGACACACATACACACTCACTCACTGACACACATACACATTCACTCACTCACTGACTGCCACACATACACACTCACTCACTGACTGCCACACATACACACTCACTGACTGCCACATACTCACTGACTGCCACACATACTCACTGACTGCCACACATACACACTCACTCACTGACTGACACAAATACACACTCACTCATTGACACACATGCACACTCACTGACACACATACACACTCACTCACTGACACGCATACACACACTCACTCACTGACACACATACTCACTGACTGACACACATACACACTCACTCACTGACACACATACTCACTCTCTGACACACATACACACTCACTGACACACATACACACTCACTGACACACATACACACTCACTGACTGACACACATACACAATCACTCACTGACTGACACACATACACACTCACTGACACACATACACACTCACTGACACACATACACACTCACTGACACACATACACACTCACTGACACACATACACACTCACTGACACACATACACACTCACTGACACACATACTGACTGACACACATACACACTCACTGACACACATACACACTCACTGACACACATACACACTCACTTACACACATACTCACTCACTGACACACATACACACTCACTCACTGACACACATACTCACTCACTGACACACATACTCACTGACACACATACACACTCACTCACTGACACACATACTCACTCACTGACACACACACACACTGACTAACACACATACACACACACACACACACACACACACACACACACACTGACTGACACACATACACACTCACTTACTGACACACATACATACTCACTGACTGACACACATACATACTCACTGACTGACACACATACATACTGACTGACACACATACACACTCACTGACTGACACACATACACACTCACTGACTGACACACATACTCACTCACTGACACACATACACACTCACTCACCGACTGACACACATACACACTCACTGACTGACAAACACTCACTCACTGACACACATACACACACTCACTCACTGATACACATACACTCACTCACTGATACACATACACAATCACTCACTGACTGACACACATACACACTCACTCACTGACACACATAATCACTCACTGACTGACACACATACACTCACTGACTGACACACATACACAATCACTGACTGACACACATACACTGACTGACACACACACACCCCAGTGATGCGCCGAACAGCGCCCCCAAGTGATGTGCCTACTCCCCCGCCCCCACCACCCCACCCCACGAGCTGCCGAGCACCTCCCATGTCCCGTACCTCCGCTGGGGGGCTGGCTGCAGCAGGAAACACAGCCCACAGCTCCGCCGAGGGGAGGAGACTCAGACAGAGTTCCCCGTGTCCGCAGCTACGTCGTGGTGGGGGTAGGTCACAGAGAGAGACATACACACCACAGAGACACACACTGACTGACACACACACACACACACACTGACTGACACACGCAGACACACACACACACACACACACACACACACACACACACTGACTGACACACGCAGACACACACACACACACACACACACACTGACTGACACACGCAGACACAAAGAATTCAGTTACTATAAATATAGATGTGCAAATAGCTAAAACATGCGGTCAAACTTTTGTGTTTTGGAAGTGAAATTGTTTTGTGATTTTTAATTAAAAACATCACCATCACAAATAAAATTTCTGTGACAAAAAACAAAGAAATTTCACTTACTATGCGCGTGCTCAGCACACACAGCTTTTTTTTTTTGTCTTGATTATGCCTTCTCTTTTCTTTCTTTTTTTTTATTTATTATTTTTTTAACAAGATGCCCTTCTATTAAGGCGCTTTTTTGAGGATGTCATTCTTTCAAAATGTTTCCTCAATATGTTGCTCTCCTCCCTTTTTAACTGGTTGCTCTTACATCTTTTTGTACTTGTTTGTTTAATAAGCTTCAAAATGATCTTGGAAGCTATGATAGAGTATTTTTTCCTGTCAATTATATGTATGTAACAGGTATTCCCCCTACCCCAATCGCAGATATAGTGAATGTGAGGGGGAACCTATATGTTACCAGGTGTGGTGCAGTATACCTGTCAGGCTCACAGGAGGTCTGAGCCTCCGCTAGTGAGAGCCTGGGGTGAATCCTCTGGAACGTTTCTTGTCAGCGCCTCCACCTATGTGAGATTCTAGGCGTGTAGAGTGGCCCTCACATAGGAACATCCATAAAGTAACCAGCCCACACCAAAGGTTATGGCTAAAAGGGTTTACTATATGGCAAATAACACAACACATCATACTTAAACAATATGACATTGACTGTGTCCCTCTATAACACTAATAGGCACAACTACCCGGTCACCACGCAGGGCCTTAACCCCACACAGTATTAATAGTCCCAAGTGTCCCACAATACCCCAAGTGAGTGACTGATGGTAAAGTTGGTGCACTTGATGACTGACTGTACCTGCCCAGTGCTCCAGCACCTGAGGCTGCAGATTCTTCACAAAGGATCCGCCGCTCTGCGATCTCCTCTGTGACATCCTGCAACTCTGCCTGGCGGTGGGTGGCTCCCACATGGAGTGATCCACCTTTGGAAAGTCTCTTGCTGCAGAGCCTGTCTGAGCCCAAACGCAGGCCGCGATCACTGAGTGCAACTGGCACCGGTGATATCACATAGAACTGGGTACTATAGAAAGCAAACCCCCCTTGCACTGAAAGGGGCCTTTCCTGAAACTGTCAAACTAACTGCTTTGCTGCACTGCAAAGCAACACTGTCTCTTCTTGTCAGAGCACACAGCACTGCAGCCGTGTCTCTGATTAAACTCACACACAGCTAAGGGCAGGGTCCCTACCTAAGGGGCCGTCCCTATGAACTTACCCACTAGACCTAGTGGGGAGTGGGGCCTACTGGGCCTGGGGGTGTCTGTGGCCTAGTACAGCAAAGCTGTACACTACCTTCCCCAATCTCTTCCTGGATCCAACTGACAAAACCCTGTCTGCACACAACATTGTATCTTCTTTGCTGCAGGAGAAGCTGCCAGCTCTATTGGCTTCAATGCTGCCTGTGACCAGGGTGAAAGTGTAGTCCCCAGAGGCTGCTGGGAATTGTAGTTCTTGGTACAGCTCTTTCCTATAGGGACCGCATGCGCGATCTTTAATGCGCCTGTGCAAAACTGTAATGGCCGCCGCTACGCTTAACTGCGCCTGCGCAACTTCCAAGAGTTCTTGCACACATGTAATGGCCACCTCTATGCTCGCCAACCTCTGTGCATTGCACTGCACAGGCGCGAACTCCCGCGCCAACCTCAACATGGCCGCCGCGACTGCTCTGCCTACGCGCAAGCCTCCGCACATGCGCAAACACATTAAACATGGCGGCGTCCTGCCGCAGCTGCCACCGGGAGCCCCTGGGAACGCGCTCGCTCCCGCAGCAGCACACACGCAAGGGGGAAAGAAACCTGCAGACAGGGGGACCAGAGGGACCCTGGCTACATGTATATCTGTTATACACTTTGTTATGTTTCAACAGCTGGATGTACTAGCTAAGGTTATATAGTGGATATATGTGCTAAGTAACCATGGGCATATATGTATGGGGGAACCTTTCTAGACAAATAACATCTTATCATCATTATATTAGGTTTCTCCACTCAATCTCATGTTCTTTGCTTGCCATTCTATATCCACTCTATTTACCCACCATCATCAGCTCCCTAAACAAATCAGGATGTTGGTTTGACTATACATATGTCAAGTGATAGTTTTTATTTACCCCTTCTGGTCGATTAACATCATTTAGAAGAGATTAAGACAGGGGGGTTCTACAAATGTTTTCTTTGTTAATATATATTTTAAGTTTATTGATTTTAATAATGTTATGTGTTTGTATTTCACAGCACACCATGTGTTCACCCTCTGTGCTGCGCATAATTCTGCGCTCTGGCTTTTCATTCTCCCACCCTGCACTTGGGGTATTCTGTGAGCCTCTGTCGTGACGGTTGGTATTCGCAAGCGCACTCCGCCGATGGTCCGGAGCTCACTGTGTCTGCTCCCACTGCGGGGAGGGACTTGTGTCTTGCAGAGCGCAATTGCGCGCGCACTTAGAGCCCCAGTGAGGTATACAGTCAGGCCCATTTGATGACGCGCTCTCCCCACGCCCCACGGCCTCCATTAACATTGAGGACTCTCCCTCAGTTGGTTACTGCGCAAGCGCGTACTAATGGGGGTTGCTAGACCACGCATGTCTCCGGATTGGTAGTTGGGGGTGGAGTTAGTCACTGTCGTCTCTGTGTCTGAATATACTGATTAGGTGTATACACATCAGAAGACCATTAGCAATCAAAGTGGATGGATCGCATGTGAGCTGTGAGTATTGGCTGGTTATGTCAGTTTGTGTCTATATATATATATATATATATATGTTAATAAAGTTGTGATATGTATACCTTGAGAAAGCGCTCTGTGAAGCGTGAAACATTGGTAGGGCTCTCCATTGCCCTGTTTTTCCATGACCAATAAATAATCTTTTTATGGGATACACACCCTTCTTTCTACTTTTTTGATACCTACAGTAGTGCTCTTCCAGTTTTTCTCCTTCTCTACTAGCCTACCCCTTGGACGGAAGCACACCTGGGGACCCCTCACCTTTGGATCGCATGGACTGTGCAGCACTCAGAGTGAGTCAATCGCTTGCTACATGTTTTCCTGTTCAGGACTTTATTTAGACAATTGGTACGTTATAGGGTGTTATTATGCTCAATCTTCCTGGTGTTATTGTTAACTACAGCGTCACTTATTAGTGAGCTTACCATCCAGGATTGCAACCCAGTACAGGCATACCCCGCTTTAAGGACACTCACTTTAAGTACACTCGCGAGTAAGTACATTTCGCTCAATAGGCAAACAGCAGCTCACGCATGCGCCTGTCAGCACATCCTGAACAGCAATACTGGCTCCCTACCTGTACCGAAGCTGTGCGCAAGCGGGGAGACTATAGAGCCTGTTACACATGCGTTATTTACATCAGCTATGCACGTATATGACAATTGCAGTACAGTACTTGCATCAAAAGTGGGAAAAAGGGAGTGCTTCACTTTAAGTACATTTTCACTTTACATACATGCTCCGGTCCCATTGCGTACGTTAATGCGGGGTATGCCTGTACCTGTTTTCTATCAAGTTTATGTTTAGGGGTCCCCCCTACAAGTATCTGGTTATTCATTCATTTATCCTACTGTTGGGGTCTTTAGCATTACGCAGTCACATGGTCTGTTTTTTATAGAGGCAAATATACTTCAGAGATGCTTTTACCACCATATTATCATCTTTTTGCAGAATTTGTAGAGGAAACACATTTTTGAATGGGTTCCCTCAAGTAACTAACATCATACTGAGAGATTTTACAGTGTATAGAGTACATTTAAGTGGTGCACATGTAAGATTTGCATTGGAACGTTTGAGATACAATTTCAAAGTTGCTACCGAAAACTGTACATAAACACTTTAACTTGTCAAACAAGTTGGCAGCGTTTTATTTCACAGAGGTTAATTATATGACCTTTCAGCAATGAATTCCAGACTTCTCCAACCTTGTTTAGGTCACAAGCAAAATAACACTGAAACTTTTAATTGGCAGAAAATAAATTGAATTATAGTTAATGTTGATCCCACCAATGTGTGTAAGCCTTTATTTTTTTCAGTGTACCTATTATTGGTGGAATACATTACATTTTCACTCCTTGTTTTATACGTGCTGGTCATTAAATATATCACCGTCATTACATCACTGTGATCCATATGTCAGTGTTTCTCCACTCCAGTCCTCAAGACCCCCCACCAACCCAACAGCTCAGGTTTTAAGGCTATCCATGCTTCAGCACAGGTGGCTCAATCAAAGAGCCACGTGTGCTGAAGCAGGGACTGATTGCGCCACCTGTGCTGAAGCAGGGATATCCTGAAAACCTGACCTGTTGGTGGGGTCTCGAGGACTGGGGTTGGGAACCCCCTGCTCTGTGACGGTCTCCCCTCTCAACTTTATATAGTGGGTGTGTGGGAGAAGGACATACAGTACTAAGCTTTGTGGTGCCAAGGAAGAAGGAAAAGTTCCCATCATGAACAGATGAAACGGGCCAAAAAGGGTTGAAACCAGTCCCTAATGAAGTGCAGAGCATTAGTGGTTCTGGAAAAGTTTAAGTCAGTCTCAAACTATGATACTTTTAAATTGACTGACAGTTCTTCATTCATGTGAAAGTCTGCACACAGAAGCTTTTGAAATCTGTGTTTTTCTTCTTTTTGCTCATATTATTATATCTCTGGGAATCTCCCAGGTTGGTCCGCTAAAATGTTTCATAATATCACTTTTTAAAAAAAAAATATATATTTTTAACTAATACACATGCAGTATATTTAATAGCAATGGGAATATAATTGACACATAGGGGGCTATGCACAAAGCAGTGATAAGTGTTTTTAGTGGGATAAATGCCTTTCTGGCGCAATATTGCATGCAGCGCGATTCACAATGCAGTGATAACACCGCAGTATCGTGCTCAAAAGGCATTTTTTCACCAAAACACAGTCAGTGATAAAAAAAAAAAAAGTCGTTCGATCTGGCAAAAAAAGTCAAACCCGCCATTTTATGCCAGTCAACGCGATTCACAAAGCAGTGATAAGTGAATTGTACTGTAAAAACTCGCTATTTGTTTTCACAAGCTAAAGGCTGGCGCAAAAGAGATTGAGCCATGAATTAAAGCATTGTTTATATTTTTTTGCACAGCATTAATACAAGAGGCCGGCGGAGGTCCCCGGGTGGTTCCCACGGGTGTCTGGGGGCCCTTGGGTGGTCCCCACGGGTGTTCGGGGGTCCTCGGTTGGTCCCTGTGGGTGTCCAGGGTCCCCACAGGGTGTCCGGGGTTCCTTGGGTGGTCCCCGTGGGTGTCCTCGGGTGGTCCCTGTTGGTGTCTGTGGGCCCTCGGGTGGTCCTTGTGGGTGTCTGGGGGCCCCACAGAGATCCCCTGGTTGTGTCTGGGGGTCCTCGGGTGGTTCCCACGGGTGTCCGGGGGTCCTTGGATGGTCCCCACGGGGGTCCTCGGGTGGTCCCCGTTGGTGTCTGGGGGCCCTTGGGTGGTCCCTGCGGGTGTCCGGGGGTCCCCGCTGGCCTGCGGAACCAATCCTGTGCCCAAAAAAACACAACATCCAATACTTTGAAATAAATACAGACCCCCCCCCTCCTTTCCCCCTTCCCCCGGCCCCCTAACACATACAGTACTGTAATTGGAAAAATTACTATTATCCAGATATGGATAATAGTGCATTTGCCCATTTAAAATAAAACATTAACCAGCATAGACAAAGTAAATAAAACTTGCACTCACCCCTGCCAGGCTGCCACAATGAAGGGCGTCCTCGTCCTCATCACCGTCCATGTCCTCCGTTGCCACAAACAATACAGTACAATAAAAAATACAATCTAATGTCCCCTAACCCCTTAATCACCTTAGCGGTTAGTTACCGCTATAGTAATTAAGGGGATAATCCACATTCCCCACTACCCACTCAGGAGGCCTAACCACCTTCCCCAGCCAACTACCCCAACCCTCCACCCATTCATTGGTACAGTGGGTACATCATGCTCATATAATATGGGCATGATTTACCACTATAGCAATAAATGGTAAAGCAAACAAAAAACAGGCCCAAAATAAAACACATTACATAGAAAATTAAACACATTACAAATGCCAATAAACCAATTGATTGGCACAGTGGGTACCTCATGCCCATATAATATGGGCATGATTTAACACTATGGCAGTCAATGGTCAACCAAAGAAATAAACAACCACCAACAATATCCAATGTAATCAAAACAATCACCAAATAAACAACAATAAACAAGTAAACATCACAAAATTAGCAGCAATCAATTAAGGAAATACCAAATAAACACCAGAATTAAGAATTAAAACACAAAAAAATAATAAAAAAAGAAAACTCCAAATAAACACCATTATTAAAAAGCAAAAGTCCAAAAATAACAGTATACCACAATTAAAAACCGAAAACAAAAAAGTAACAGAAATAAACAATTGAAAAGGTGTTTTCATGGTGGTTTTTTCTTTTTAATAGTGGATTCTTTTTGCTATTTTTAATTTGAATGATGGTGTTTATTTATTTATTTATGGTTTTGTTATGGTGTTTTAATTGTTAATTGTGGTGTTTATTTGGTATTTTAATAATTGATGGCTAGTAATTTTGTTGTGTTTACTTGTTTATTGTTGTTTATTTGTTGTTTGTTTGGATTACATTTATATTGTTTGGTGTTGTTTATTTTTTATGTTGACCATGGACTGCCACAGTGTTAAATCATGCCCATATTATATATGGGCATGATGTACCCACTGTGCCAATCAATTGCTTTATTGACATTTGTAATGTTTTTTGTTTGCTTCACCATTTATTGCTATACTGGTAAATCATGCCCACATTATTGAGGATGGTAGTAGTTTCCTGGGGAGAGTGGTTAGGCCTCCTTGATGGGTAATGGGGGGGGGTGGGTTAACCCCTTAATTACTTTAGCGGTTATTAACCGCTAAGGGGTTAGGGGCCATTAGATTGTATTTTGTATTGCATTGTTTATGGCAACGGAGGACATGAACGATGATGAGGATAAGGACGGCCTTCATCGTGGCGGGCTGGCAGGGGTGATTGCAAGTTTTATTTACTTTATTTCTGCTTGTTAATGTTTTATTTTAAATGGGCAAATACACTATTATAAATATCTGGATAATAGTAATTTTGCCCATTACTGTACTGTATCTATTATAGAGGAGCGGGGTGTATTTATTTCAAAGTATTGGTTAATTTTTTTGGGGGGGCACAGGATTGGTACCACAGGCCAGTGGGTCTCCTGAGGTGAACTGCTTTGATTTCTGGCTCAGGGAACCCCCTGAGTTACAGGCCCCGGTATGGAGCATCGGCTACCAGTCTCGCCGCCATTTTTAAATCGTCCGCGTCACTTGACGCAGGGCATTTAAATAATGGAGATACCGGCACCTCATATCTGGGCCTGTAACTCGAAAAGCAGGGGGTCTCCGAAGCTGAAATCAATGCGGTTCATCTCAGGAGGCCCCCTGCTCCTGCACACTATTAATAAAAATTACATTAAGGCAACTTCATTACCATGGTGACTAGCCGCTACGGTAATTAATTATTTTTTTTATGTGTGTTTTGATACTAGTGTACATGAGCAGGGTGTCTCCTGAGCTGAACCGCATTGGTTTCAGCCTCGGGGACCCCTACTTAATGAGATACAGGCCCCGTTATGGGGTGCCGGTATCCCCCCGCAGGATTTAAATCCCCTTGTCACGTGACGCGGGAGATTGCAAAGCACAGGGGATACCACCACCCCATAGCGGGGCCTGTATCTCATGAAGTAGGGGGTCCCCGAGGCTGAAACCAATGCGGTTCAGCTCAGGAGACCCACTGCTCATCTACACTATTAAAATGAATATTTTTACTGTACGATCGCCTGTAAGAGCCGTGCATTGAGACGCAGCGTTTCCATGCAGATCTTACAGGCGGCTTTTTTTTCTATCAGCTATTGTGCTGTAGAATTGACAGCACAATAGCAGGGGGGAAAAAACAGCTGGCGCGATTTTTGTGATTGGACTTAAAAAAAAAAAATGCCCTTCACTTCTTTTTGAATCCCGCGTTTGGCTTCATTTCTTATAGCACGATTACAAAAATCTGAATCGGACACAACAGCACTGATTTATATCACTGCTTAGTGAATCATCCCCATAGAGTGACTTAGTTCTCATTGCACAACAGTGACTGTTGCTTTACTGTGGTTGGAATAAGCTCCATCTGCTCTTCACTTCTGTAAATAAGTGTCTTCCGTGAATGTAAAATCAGCTTGAACTCTTAAGGAAAAAATAAAAACCTTGGCAAACTGTCACTTCCCTGGATTAGAGGCTTTCAAATGTATAGCTATGCGGCCATTGATAACAACCACACCCTCTGCCTGTAAGTGATATTCAAGGACTCAATGTGGATCACAAAACAGACCCCTGTGTTTCCATGTAAATGGTTAGTTATGCTTTTTGTTTTATTTTTAAGTTACCACATTTCTGGAAGGCTCAGCTGGGACAGCAATACAGTTTAATACAGTTTTTGCGATTTCAACAAACCCTTTATTTTGTGTATTTTTTTTAATGAAAAGGCAGGTAACAACTGATTATATCACATACTGTACTATAAGGTTATGTTATTCATTTTTCCCTTATTAAGGGATTGCTGTTTTTAACCCCTGCCAGGAGGTGTACAATGTATTGCTATTAGGGATTGCATTTTTTTAAACATATCTTTTTATTGATTTTTTTAAAACTGTAGAACAGACATTTACAAACATCAACAGAGGACAGCTAAGTTTAAAGCAAATATACATCATTTGACACCAAAGTTAGAATCCGTTATATGTCAGTCCATGTAAGCATACATAGGTAGATAATATCCATGTCATATACTGTAAATGTCTACATTGGTAGATTTGCTGAATTTAATTTTTTTTTTTTTTTAGACATTTCTGGTAATGAAGTGCAGCAAAGATTGTTTTTTTTATTTTATTTTTTTAGATGCACCTTGCTTTTTTTTAAAGTAGTATCCCATTCAGAGATGTAATTGCAGCTTTTAATTGAGAATTACCTCATAGAGAAAAGTGATATTTTGCAACCACACCCCCACTATTAGTGGAATAAGTACATTTAGGTGAATTGTGCATTATCAGAAATCTATGCAGTTAAGCAATTTAAGGATGACCTAAGGGAGGAAATTGTTATGAGCTGGGCGTTCAGGAAGATTGATTTTTCCAACTATTAGCCAGGTGCTGTTACTACAAGTTAGAGGTGTGACATTTTTTATTAGTCTTAAATGCACTCTTGGTTTGTACAGAGTGGCTTTCTCTTGGGTAGACGCCTTGAGGATCCTAAATGGACTTAAAAAGGACCCACAATTAAAATAGTGGGAGAATGGATCAAGGGAACCCGGATTATAAATGCTCTGAAGGGAGAATGTTCTATGACCTCACCCAGTGCGCGCTCCACTCTGGCGCAGGTAGATGAATCTTGTCTTCCTGCTGAGATCACGGGTAACGTCCTTTTTCACAGGCACCAGGAGAGCCTGCAAAAAGATTTTTTTTTTAAAAGACTCAGATCTCCAAATTTCATAAATAAACATTTACCATGGGCAGGCAACCCTAGGTATTCTTGGAATAATGAAACAGAACCCTTCCGTTTATGTAAAATAAAGGCGTAACCTGAATTTTTTAGGATTTAGCTTGTGAAATACGTTTTTGGTTTACCTAAGAACAACATTTATGCACTTCTGCAGGCAAGGCATCGCTCTCTCTATTATATATTTTATATATATATATATATATATATATATATATATATATATATATATATATATATACACCTTTAGTAGACACCAAAGTTCCGAACATTTGGCTCAAAAATTGGCACAATATTCAAAATATACTTACATAATTTCCCAATATACATACAGTAAGTCAATAATATTACCATACAATGCAATAAGCTAGACTAGCAGTATATCTTCCTAAAATGCAAATTTTCCCTGCAATGAAATCCCTCACAGTTGCAAGAATTCAGGTCTGATGTTGATGGATCTTGCCCAAAATTCAAATGTTACAAAATGCCAGTTTTGTGCACTGCATATTGGGTTATGGCAAATGTAAATCCTTCTGGTACAAAACGACACAATTTTTTGAAAGGCTTATAAATAGGAAGGTACTGTAGGTTTTGGATTACAAGCCACTTCTGTTCGAAGTAATGATCCAGCACTCCTTGACACAGTTCTAGACAAACAAAATGCAACACAAGTTTTTGCATCAAAGTAGGACAAGTATCTCAAATGATGTGGGTCCGTAGATCTCTCTAGCTCATTTAATTCAGATATATCTTAAAGGCAATATATGTATAACTTCAGGTTTGCCTTAATAGTCAAGTTAAAGCTGCAGTTCAGTCAATATCCTGCATGTGTGTTTTTTTTAATAAATCAGTTCTGTAGCATTTTCTGTTTTTAAAAAAACAACTTTGAAAGACCAATGTTCTTGTATTCTATTTTAAAAGCCATTTGCTAAGGCACTGCCCCTTCATGTCCTGTCACAAGCCCTGGCACACCCCTTTGTCAGCCCTGCCCTCCCTCTAGCACATGTCAGTGCAGGAGTGCTCATGAATATTCCTGAGCTTCCACTGACGGACTGAAGCAGAATATAAACAGATCCCTTCACTAATTATGTCACCAAATTTCGACCTATCAATACATGGAGAACGAATTGACCGGCAGCTATACAGTTCTTTAGGTAATTAAAGATTGCACACATTAAACTATTGAAGTAAAAAAATAAATGTAAAAAAAAAAAAAGACTGAACTGCAGCTTTAAGGGCCTGCAGATCTTCAAAGGGCAACACAGATCAAATCATTGCTATTGCTTTCAGATCAAGCTCTCCCATAAATACTTTGCATCTATATATACATTATCTATTCTAAGTCTACACCAATTCTCTATACCAAAATGCCCATTCCCCTTTTCTTTATACAGCGTCTCTCGCATCACTTTTCTTATCACTTCAAAGGTTACGTTTGTTTCAAGGTGCGTGCATGTTCTTGAATGGTTTACTTGTTATATGTTTGTATACATGTCTCCCTTGAAGAAGTCGCTGTTGTTGTGATGAAATGCGTTAAGACGTTGTGACATCATGATGCTCATTGTAGCGCAACTGAGCAGTGTGCGTGACACGTTCCATGAGAGAGCCTTACCTGGGGAGGTGGCAGCGTGAGGGGCTATTGCCGGATCCAATTGGTCAGCGCGTTCTCCAGTTCCCCTTCAGAGTTCTGGACACCGTTTCTCTCCGTGTTATGGCTGGTAACGAGTAGAGTCTTATCTCTTAAAGCTAAATTGCATTTTAATCCTGTGAAGGAGCATTTGTCTATGCTTTTATATTAAAGTATATTACTACTGTATGTTACGCTATAGAGCGCCAAAACAGCAGATAAATCGAAGCACCACGTTCTTCTGAATTTGGGAGATATGTGTCAATACATATATATTGACACATATCTACCAAATTCAGAAGAACGTGGTGCTTTGATTTATCTTTTGCTCAACTATATCTGCTGTTTTCTTGCCATTACATACTGTAATATAATATATTCCTCTTCCTTACGTATTATACAGTTTGATAAGTTGTCCCCTATGATTCTTAGCTCAGTAGCTACGTAACTCCATATGTTAACTACAGTAGATGACAATACTGTTTTAGACCTTGTATGTATATTGGATAGGAGTGTAACTTTGTACTGTTAAAAATTGTTTCAATATAGGACATTTATAAAAAAAAAAAAGTCAAGGATATTTCATTTCCATAATACACATACACCATTAGAGAACATGGGATTATTTTCCGTATTACTCATTTCTAAGGGACATTTGAACGACTAAATGGAAAGCCTGTGGCACCGACATCTCAAGACAGCAAGATAAAGCTTCCCTTGCCATTGTCCCAGGGGCAACATCTGTATGATTCATAATGCATTGTTTCCAATCAGCATATTTAAATGGTAGTATTTTTGGTGGAGTAGCTTAGTTGTAAAAACACGGATTTGAAGGGTGGGAACCTGTATTGAATCATTTTGGCATTCCGGGGCTTATTCATGAATGTGTGATGATGGATGGTGCCAATTTGTCACAACCGCACAGAAACTCCCTCTCAAATCAGTGGGAGTTTCCATGTTGTATTGCTGAATATGCACTATTGCACTTTAATAAACAAGACCCTTTGACTCAAACTTAGACTATAAGATCTTTATGGCAGAGACTTTTTGACTGTAACATTCTCAGTGTGCTATATGAGAAAATCTGATATGACCTGAATATCTTATGTCATTTTTTCCAATGTTTATTGAAATATATGGAAGATGCACTACTGTTGTGAGATGTTTTGCTATACGAGGCAAAAACTGTTGCAGAGTTGTCATTCAGATATTACTACTTTAGTTTATTTTTTCACAACACATTGTTACATTGTGACTCACAGTTGTCATAATTAATAAATAATTAATTGCAACACCAATGTGTTGATCTGCTACAGCCTGTTGGGTCATTAGGATATTTTATAACAATTGTAATTGTACAGTAGTTCTTACAGTTCAGAGCTCATATACAATATATATTTCCTAAGGACTTGTGCCGTAGAAATACGCAGAAAAGTTAGTCACAAGTACAGCCCACACCATTAATAGCACATACGTTATGCAATAAAGAGGATTAGAGCAATCAAAAATACTGCTCATAAGTACTTATTCCCAAACTTTGTAATGTTAATACTAATTGCCTAGCTATTGTAAAATTACTTAATGAAAGTGAAATCTTTACAAAGTGCTTAATTACAGATGAAAGGAGGAAATACAGTAAAGATTTGTACATTTTATTACAACTATGAAGTTTTTCACTATCCCACCCAAAACATTTGGAGGGGCTTTGCCTAAAAATAAACACACAATCTCACTTTGTTTACACCACCATGTGTCAGACAATGGCCCATGTTAACTAGGCAGATATCTGCCATAAGACCCCATCCAGTGCTGAAAGTCACCTTACAGCCCGTTGAGTTGAATGGGTCATACTGTATCTTCCAACACTGAAAGAGATTATATGGCAACAGACTGCCATGTAAATATGGCCCAATGTGTCTCTGCTTGTCTAATAGTATACGTGTGAAAGGAAATTTGCAGGAGAGACCAGATCTGCTTATCAGTTGGAGCCGCACCCAAAACACCTTTCCATGAAGGTCAGAACTATTGTTGAAAACAAACATTCCAGGTCTTTGTCTTGGAAGATTTTGACTCTTTACGCCAAATTGAACCTGGCGCTAATTCCAAGTAGTGTAAATGCAAAATTAGAAGTGCGTAAGCTGTTATGTATTAACAATATATTTTTGGGGCTCAGCACAGATGTTTAATTATATACTTTGTTAAAATTGATTATTTTGCCAATATGGATATTATTAAATATATGAAAGTAATAATTGATATTTACCAATACTAGTTATAAAATAAAAAAAACACTCATAATTCTGTTTTATTAAAATTGTATTAATCAAGTGTGCGACACAATACAAAGCTTCAAATGGCCCAGATCCAAAAAAGGGGGAGCCTAACTTGAGCACACCTTGACTCCCATGCATATTTATGGGAGCTGAAGCGTGCTAAAGTTTAGCACCCTTTTGTGGATCTGAGCCAAGGTATGCTTTTCTACCACACTTCCGACCCTTTGTGTAGGTGCCTTTCCATATATCAATCTTGGTACATGGGACTGAAAATGACACAGTTTAGCAAGTATGATGTGTTCTAGGCATATGGGGAAATTTTCCATATTTTTTGCCCATTTTGCATAATTTTACTTGCCACAAAAATGCTGGCCCTATTTAACATGTTCCCGTGCTGGAGAACATTTTAGTCTTATACACTAGCATTAAGCTGAATCCTATTTTTATAGCACGAGACAGCAGTTTAACAGCATATTGCCCTAGAGAATAAGCTCTTGAGGGCAGGACCTTATTGCACTTGCAAAATGTTACAATTATCTTTCTACAAGTCTCCTCTAAAAATAGGGAAGAAGATTTAATACACATTATATGATACATTTTTGCTTTATACACACAGTATAGCACTGAGCCACAGATACTAAAATGAGATTTTAAGGCAAGTCTCCCAGCCCCCCCACCCCCCCCCCCCCCCTTCCCTCCCTATCCAATGCAGTGGGAATCTGAGTAATGCACAGTTCTTGATGCATTAACTTCCATTTACATGACTTGAACATGATGCATCATTTACTATGCATTGCTGCAGGTGTTGGCTGTGGTTGTTGAATGAGAGAAAAGGGGGGGGGGGTTGGATTTTATCCAGGTGGGCTGCAAAAGTCACCCCCAGAAGTGTAGGGAAAAGCAGGCTAAGCATTCCTAGCTTCCCCCCCTCCTCCCCCAACTCGGGGTCTGTGTGGCAGAAAGATTCTTTGTATCTGGTTGCATATACTGTAGTACTCTATGAGACATGATTTTAGGCAAAATAATGTATCGCAGTTTCTCTTGCCATACAGTACATGTTGTGTTTGTTTGAGTTGGGCCTCCGCTATTGCGTTTTTGGCTGCCTTTGGTTTTTGAGACCACACATTGTTAAGAAAACAGTGGCACCCACTCATCCAGTTTTAGGTGGAGTAAAATGGGCGTGCTCCCGTTCCCGGTGGGTTACGTATCTGCTAATTGCTTTCGACTTGCCCATATATTGAATAGCACTGCATAATTGTGATACACATATCAAAGGGTCCATTGAATAAACTATTAGTTGATCGATGCGTTTTTTGTGTTTTCTTATGTCTTGAGTAACTGAAACAAATAAGAGATAATGATGCTAGTGTTTTAATGGCAAAGCAGCAATTCACGTACTATTTTTTGTTTTTACACAGGATTGAAGCAGGGTGTCTGCCTGGCTGAACCCCATTCATTTCCAGAGATACAGACCTCCACAGGGGGTGCGGGTATCTCGGCAAAGTTTAAAGCTCCCGCGTCATGCGGGCCAATAGGAAGCCGAACATGATGTTTCCGTTTCCTATTGGCCCGCAGGGCACGGGAGCTATGAAACTCCGCCATTACGTGAACCCAGCCGAGCGGAGCGGCTACCGGCACCCCCTATGGAATTCAGTATCCCCAGAAGCAGTTGGTCCCTGGAGCTTAAATGAATAGGGTTCAGCTCTGGAGACCCCCTGCTTCAATCATGTGTAAAAAAATAAATAAAAACGAATGAATGAATGAAAAAAAAGGCGCTTGGATTGCCGCTTGACATCGACGTAGATCTTTAACACTTTCAGTGCTGAATGGACCCACATTGAATTCACTGGAGGAATAGCATACTGTATACGTATTGTAGACGTACAAGTATCATTGTAAATCATTGCATTCCAAGTTCTTATTACCACATTCCTCTGATTGTTTTCTGTTGTGGTAATTTCTATAAAGCGTGTTGCTTGTGAAAGCAATCACACCATGTTTGTTGGTCTACTATATTGATAAGAATCTCGTTGCTGTAAAACAGTGTCATTGATATTCTCGGTTCATTTATTTACTATTCGTGTATTGAGATGTTTTTGCAACATAACCCTCTATCAGATAAAGCACCAATACCACATAACAACGTATGTGGTAGCTGCAATATGGTGCAGCACTTTGGTTGGTAACTTCTACAGTCGCGTCATAAAATACTGTTTTATGTAAGAATTAAAATAGAATATAAACTCTGGGGAGAAAGCGTTTTCAACCAGTTTCCCCAAGGTAAAGGAGTAAAAAAAGGCCACAAGAGTGTCATAATATAATTTAGGATACATTGAAATACTTATAAATGCTTGCAAAATATTTAAGTATTTAATAGAGACGGGCGAATGCAGAACATTTTGACCTGCGACTATTTAGCCCAAATTTTTGGTAATATTTGCTTTGCCAACAAATATATTCATCTGCAATTTACCTGCCAGTTAAAGAGCCCTGCTGTATAGTCTCACAGTTACCTAAAGGTGCGCTACACATTTTTGCTTCTAGGAATGACTTTTACATTAAGCGGAACTGGGGTATATTCAGTTCCGGGGACTCCTTGGTTCCTGAGTTACATACTGAGAGGAGGGCAGGAACTGTGTTTTGGGTGGGGGTGCGGTACATATGAAATCAGTACCATTAACTAAAAATGGTTAAACTCGAGGGAAGAGGAAACACCACCTCTAGCTCCAGCCCCCATGCGTACTGGTAAAGGTATGGTGTGACTTGCTGGTTTTCATATACTCAGCGTGACACGGGCCATTGGGAAAGTGCAACGGAAAATATCGCGGCTTCCTATTGGCCCATGTGAATTAAACCACCATTTTGTATCCCCTGCAGGGGAATGAGCACTGGTGTAGTAAATTGGGAACCAGAGCTTGAATAAGGGCGGTTCAGCTCTGAAGACCCACACGGTTCCCATCCCCCCCCCCCACACACACACAAAACTAGCAGCCAGGATTACTGCTTTAAACTTTGAGAAGTGTGTTAGGAAGCTTATTTCCTGTGTAATTGTAATGGTATGTTTAAGGAAAGAACAGCTCATATTGGAGATGGAGCTCACCATCCAGAGTGAAGCCAGTTTTTGCCTGAGTAAACCTGCCAAGATTCCAGATTAGTTTCCCTGCTGATCCTAAAAGAGATAGGAGGACCAAGTCTAGTAATTATTTTCTAGTACCTGTGTGTAGCAACTGAAGCATATATATATATTTATTTATTTATGGAAGGGGTCTCTGTATTAAGGCAAAAAAATGTTGACACATTGCACCATTTTCTGTTCACACATACTGTATGGCAGCTGTAAGATGTTGTTTTCTTTACACGGTGCAGAAGGTTAAAAATCAGAAAGTCGATGCTACTTTAAACTTGGACGGTTTTTGTTTCGCAGGTTACAGGGTACAAAAAATGACTAATACATCTAATTATAATCTGTGCGTCGTGTATCTCTTTGCTATCCTCCCAATCTCCTCCTTTTGACACTTCCCAAATTACAAGCTTTCACACGTGGGACACAATTTGGAGAAAAGTCCTCGATACATGGCTCTGATAAATGCAGAGAGGTGCAAGATAAAAATGACACTTTGTGTAAATGTAACTTGGTACAAATACCCTATTGTTTCCTTGAACCATTTGCCTAGGCTGGAATGCAATTCCTGTCCTAGTGCTGAAAGACATTCCTTTACTGCCGACGATTACACAATTGAATTTCATTCAAGAATTGAAAAACTGGTTTCATTAGACTTGGTAATCTTTGCAGGGAAAGGCATAATAAAATTTAAAAAAAACACTGAGATCTACTGCCACCTAACCGGTACTGCAGATGTTTTAGTATCATTATAAAGTGGCATGCCTTTGAGTTGTTTTAGTGTTGCAAAACCAGTTTGAAACAGTATCACCATCTATTATAGCCAGTCACATACGATACATGTGTTTAGTGCACAGTTATGATGGCATAACGTTTTTGTTTTTACTTTTAGTAATATGAACTGTGAGGGTTTCCTGATACATGGCCACATAAAATTGGCGAGAAAATGTTTGTGAACCCCTTAGAATTTTCACATATATCAAACCTTAAATGTTATTACATCTTAATCTCATAATAGATAAAGATAACCTGATCAAAACAAATGACATAAAAACATGATTCTTTTTCAACATTTATTTATCCACAAATGATTCAACATTCAATATCCATGTGTGAAAAAGTATGTGAACTTTTAGATTCAGTACCTGGTTGCACTCCCCTTTAGCAGCAATGACTTCAATTATGCGTTTCCTGTAACTGCAGGTCCATTCCTCCTTACAGAACTGCTTCAGTTCTGTGACATTTGAGGGCTTCCTTGCATGGACAACTCGCTTCAGGTTCTGCCACAACATTTCAATGGGGTTTAGGGCCGGACTTTGACTAGGTCATTCTAAAATGCGGAATTTCTTCTTCCATAGCCATTCTTTTGTAGATCTGCTTGTATGTTTAGGATCATTGTCTTGCTGCATGACCCACTTTCGCTTCAGCTCATGGACGGATAACGTGACATTCTCCTCTAGAATCTTCTGATACAATGTAGAATTCATGGTTGTGTTAATAACAAGCCATTCAGGTTCTGAGGCAGCAAGGCAGCCCCAAACCATCACACTCTCAACACCATGCTCATGCTTGACGGTTGGAATGAGCTTCTTCTGTTCGAACACAGTGTTTGATTTTCGTCAAACATGTTCCTGATTTAGTTCAAAAAGTTCTACCTTTGACTCGTCTGTCCAGAGAACACTGTTCCAGAAGTCTTGTGGATCATCTATGTGCTCTTTAACAAACTTCAAACGGGGACCAATGTTCTTTTTAGAGAGCAGTGGTTTTCTCATGGCTATCTTTCCATGAACACCAGTTTTGTTCAGTCTTTTTATGATAGTTGAGTCATGAATATTCACATTAGCCAAGGCAAGAGTGGCGTGCAGATCCTTGGATGTTACTCTAGGGTTCTTTGCGACTTCCTGGATGATTTGCCGGTTTGTTCTTGGAGAGATTTTGGTAGGATGACCACTACTGGGTAGAGGGACTGTGGTCTGAAAGGGGATTGATGGAGCCCCAAATCCTTTGAAATGGTTGTGTAACCCTTTCTAGACTGAGCCACTAACTGTTTTTCTGAGGTCCTCAGAGATTTCTTTTGATCGTGTCATGATATGTTTACACACACCTGTATGGTGACCAAACGCACAAAGTTTCTGATCTTTATATAGGGTGAAGCTTCCCAAACTCACACCTAATTTTTTAAACACCTGATTATAATTATCCCCATTAATTTAGCTGATAAACCAGGGTTTCACTTACTATTGCACATACCCTGACTCTTAATTACTCATTGTTTGCCTAATTCATACATCATTTTGTTTCAAAAGACATGAAATTGGTTCATATAAACCCTATTGGATATTTAAGAAAAGACTGGTTCTTATTCAAGAAGGTTATCATGGGAAAACGATGACATTTTCATAATTATCATTGGGGGTGTCACAAAAGTTTTTTTTCGAACTGTAGGTCATCGGTGGCAATGTCCGTGATTTTTTTTTTAGTGGAATACATAAGCCATTTCTTACTGGCTTCCTGCAGGAACGTTGCTGGAGAAAATTTTGATTATTAAGATATGAAAGCCCATAATTACTAAGCTGTTATGTTTCTTCCATTAGGCACCTTTCAGTCGCTGGAAGACTTCTTCCAGCCGATTCAACTCAATGGGATATAAGGTGTCTTCCAGCGATGAAAAGCGCCTTACAGCAGAACACTGCTCAGTATAGATAGGCCCTGATCTTTATCCCTTTCACTGCCACAGGTTCCAGTAATGAATTGCGAAGTAATACATTACTGGAGATGGTGGCTGCTAAGGGGTTAATATTTCAGGTACCAGGTAATCTACCCAGTCAGACATGTCCTAGTTCTAAAACTCTGGCATTGCTGCTCTTTAGGTTATATAGTGAAAATGCAATGGCTCATTTGAATCAAATGATTATGCATGCATATATCTTTGTGTAAATAAGAGGCAATTACTCCAGTTTATCTTTTGATACAGTATTTTGCTACCTTAGATGAATTCCCGTGTGATGCCTAAATATGCCTCTTTTCAACAAACAGAAATCATTTTATTTGGGATGTAAGAACGAATGAGCAACATTGGCAGGTGTCACAATTGCTCTAGCTTACAAGAAAGTTCTAAACGCTGTAATAACAACAATGGCTGCTTCTCGTTTGTCCAGATAACCAACACAATGCCAGCATGACTGTGGTAGCAGTGGGACCTTGTCAGGCACTTTGACATTATTGGATGAGTAGTTATAAGCATTGTATTTAATTACATGAGTCACTGTAATTTGACTCCTGTATTTGCCAAGGATTACAAAACTGTGCATGCTCATTTCTTGCAGTTGTTACATACTTGACCATGTTTAAAGGGAGTAAGTAATGTGGGTTGCAGTCTTTTTTACCCCCATTGAGTGTCAAAATGGCTATTGACACGCCGTATACAATAACAAATAAATGTATGATGCTTCTAATTGTGAAATCGGTATGTTTTAGGTATGTTGTCAAATAAAGGGTAAAGCAATTACTGGGTGCATGTACTGTAAATTATTTTTGGCTTTAGCCTGAAAAAAAGAGAGAAAAAACCTCTGTAAACCATGACACTGAGTTTGAATCGGGAACCTGGTTCAATTCCCAATTCTGGCGTCAGGACCCTGTGCGGACCCCCTTTTAATAATCCCTGTGCTTCAGACACCAAAAACTTAGTGTCATGGGAGCTCGGCAGTTTATACCTTTTTACCAGGATCATTCATTGAGCAAAACAGGATGGGGAAATAAATTGTAATTTATTCGCAGAAATAGGCATACACACAGTGAAACACAAAATACAGGCGAAAAGCACACTTACTGGGGGTCGAAAACAAGACTTTTCTAGGTGCAGGGAACTCTAAATAAGAGTTTTACCCTGACTGGGACTTAGCCCAAAATCCTCTGGTTCCCAAATCGGCGTGAAGTTCCACACGCCATCGCTCCCTTCTCTTCTGAGAACTTGGACTTTTTCTTGACCAGGTGTTAGTACCAAACTCCTGGAACTAAAATTGGCTTGCAATCCCAGCTGCGAATGCTATGTTCGATTATTAGAACTTGGCTGCAAAAAGTGGGACTTAGAAACTTTTCGGGCAGGCTTCTCAGGTTGAAAACTGTGCCAGTGAAGCCAGTGCTCTGCTATTCACGCAAGCGCACTTTTGAAAAGGACGCCCACGATCGTTCTACTGGGGATCTACAATCTGATTGGCTCACGGCTTCTTATAGTATTTCTGAGCTTCATTCACAAAATAATACAGCCAATCACAGCGTGGGAACCTTCTTAGCAGCCAATCAGAGCGAAGCCGGTATGGAAAGCTGGGTCTGCGGGAAATCTGAAATTGCCAAGGGACATGCGCAAGCTTGCCACCTCCGTCCCTGGCTATCTCATGCCACCTGCTGGGTCAGGCTCCTCCAGGTCTGGCAAAACAAATGGCAGCCCGGACGACTGCCATTGTTTCCAGGACGTGGGTACTTGAGCCCTTCACTGCTACCAAATGGCTTTCACACCTCTCGCATCCTCTGTGTACTTTGAAGCTTGATGTCAAACAGACTTCCTGGCACCAACTTGGTAGCCCTGACAGTCTCAACATTGGTTCCGAAAGTCCCAGCTCATTTACAGTGCACAACAGTACATTACAGCACTATCACAGTATTAATAAAATATACTTTTAATACTTTCCTAAGTCTCTGCGTATGGGGAATAGAATAGAATAGAAAGGTGCACTTTTATTTCTATCAGCCCTTATTCCCCACACACTATCTATGAGACTTAGACTGGACTCTTAGCGTCCCCTCACAACCTCATCTATGGTTGGAGCACCCAAGAACCCAATACAGGTTCTGGGCTACCTGGGCATTAACTGGGGTATCCCCCTCAACCTAGGAACCCTTATAGTTACAGGGACACTTTTCCTCCCTTTGCCCCATTTACCGTTCTGGGCTATGTTGAAGCATGGAACCCTAGCGGTGAGTCGCGCAAGAGTTTTCAAGGGAAGATATTGCCTGGACAATGTGCCTACAGGTATCCGAGAATCAGACATGATTCTTAGGTTCATTTTTTATCTTTATTACAGTTTATGCATTTGAAAGAGGCAATGTTACTGGGTCAAAGAGCTAACTCTCTTGAACCCTTCTATACTGACCAAGGGTAACTAAACGGGCTTAAACATTTATTTGAGAGCCTGGTTACCCCCTACCGTCACAGTAAAATCTGGCCAGGGACTGTGTCTGTAGTACTGTCTCCCATACACTATTGTTATTTAAGTAATAATCCCTGAAGAACAGGGCATTACTGGCCTGTTATTACTATTATAGGCTAAATGTAGACTTTTTTCATAAATAATAGACACTTTTGTATAGTTATATAGATTTTTTTATTAAAATAAAATGGTAAATACATGAAACCACCTCTATATACGCTTACACTGCAGATATCTATATTACACTGCCGCCCCTCTGTGTACACACACACACACACACACACACACCAGCTCAACACACACAAACTGTTGCTACACACACACACACACACACACACACACACACACACACACACACACACACACACACACACACACACACACACACACACACACCACAGCAGCTCTACACACACAGCAGCTCTACACACACACACATACACACTGGAGCTCTAGACACACAACACAGCACCTCCTCTACACTCACAACACAGCACATCTACACACACAACACAGCAGCTCTACACACACAACACAGCAGCTCTACACACACACACACACACAACACAGCAGCTCTACACACACACACACACACACACACACACACACACACACACACACACACACACACACACACACACACACACACACACACACACACACACACACACACAACAAAGCAGCTCTACACACACAAACTCTGCTGCTACACACACAATACACCCATAAACACTGCTACTGACACACACACTGGAGCTCTATACACACACAGCACCTCTACACAGACATACAAGAGTACAGCACACACACACTGCTACTGACACACTCACACACAAACTGCAGCCACGTACTACTTTGCAGACTCCACCCCACCCCCCCAATTTAACTGAATTGTGTCAGCTGTTCTGAAAGCTGATTGGCTGGAAATAAACACATTGAAAACTACACATTCTGCTGCTTAAATTCCGGGCATTACTGATTGGTTAAAATTCCAGGCATTATCCAATCAGAGAGCAGGATTTTCAATAATGCCCTGAATTTTACTGCTTTAGTCTATAATTAAGTAATAATCCCCGAAGAACAGGGCATTACTGGCCAATAATGCCCTGGCTGGAAGAGTTGAAGGCCCGAGGCGAAGCCGAGGGACATTAACCCAGCCAGGGCATTATTTGCCAGTAATGCCCTGTTCTGAGGGGATTATTACTATTATAGGCTAAATGTAGACTTTTTTTAATTTTTCATAAAAAAAGATACATTTTTGTAGTCATTGATTTTTATCAGTGTATATACCTGTGTAGGAAAAAGAAGTAAAGTAGAAGATGAGAAGGCTGAGGGGCCGGAAAGAGAGGTGGAGGGGGGAAAGAGAAGAGGTGAGGGGGGGGGGGGGGGAAGAGAGAGGTGAGGGGGGAAGAGAGAGGTGAGGGGGGGAGAGAGAGAGGTTTAGGGGGGGGAAGAGAGGTGAGGGGGGAAAGAGAGGTGGAGGAGGGGGGAAAGAGAAGAGGTGAGGGGGGGGAAGAGAGAGGTGAGGGGGGGGAAGAGAGGTGAGGGGGGGAGAGAGAGGGGTGAGGGGGGGAGAGAGAGCGGTGAGGGGGAGAATTGGGGGGAATGGAGGGGGAGAGGTGGATGGAGGGGGGATATGGGAGAGACGTGGGGGGACTGTGATATTAACTACAACTAAATAAAAAGAAATACAAATTACCTTACAGTAGCACTGGCAATAGATGTGGTTAGAAACATTACTTTGTTGCAAGCAACAAAGTTACCAGTTGGGACAGGCAGCTTCTGACAGCACTAGCAGCTGTGAGAGAGAGAGAGGGGGAGAGGCTGCTTGTTCAGTGTGATCAGTGAGGAGAGCAGGGCTGCTGCAGTTAAGATTTAAACTTGCCGGTTCTCAGCGCGAGCCCCTGCATCTCTGCTTTGTGGTGAGTTGGCAAGTTGTCAAAAATTCCGGGCATTACTGAATGAATAATGCGCGGAATTCTGACCAATCAGAGGACAGGGATTTCAGTAATGCCCGGAATTTTACTGCTTTAGCCTATAATTCATGTTAAAAGTATGATAATACACAGAGGCTGCATTGAACCTTTCTTCTGGTGTGCTGCTGCCGTATTCTTTCTTTTTCTACAAAAACAGTGCCACACAAACGTTGGACCCCGAGTCATTCAAGTACTGTTAGGCCTCGTCCAGGGTGCAGGCTTCGGAGGGAGGGCGTGCTGCCGTGCGAGCTGCCGTGGGACACAAAGTATTCAAATTGAATACTGGTTGTCAGGGTAGCAGCTGCCCTGTCTCGGAAGCCCGGAGTTGACACTGGCTACAGTTTCAATAAACAAAAAATTCGTTTTTTTGAAGCTGCAGCAGCGTCACTGGGACCTCGGCAGCCAATGAAATCATTCTTGAGAATGATTTCAAGACTGCAGCCTCGATCCCTAACCTGCCGTCTGTAGCCCCGCCCCCTCCTCAACTCCTAAAAACGTCTGCTGGGGATGAACACACATCGCCCAGCAGACTGCCGCCCTCCCTCCCGAACGCCCGCCCTCCAACTCCTGCCTCTGGCACCCTGAACGAGGCCTTACAGTATATTCTCATGGCTCTGGAGCACTCTCAGTTGAGTCCAAATAAATAAATATACAATAAACTTCACACTGATGATACCCATTAAGGTTGAAACATGTCTGTGGATGGTTTCTCTGGCTTTGCATCTGATTCCCATGCTGTGCTTTAAAGCTGTGTTAACAGCGATCATTAGCTTATATGGGCTCCATGTAACAATGGTTTTTCAGACAAAAGGTGACACATATTTTTTTTAGGGAGCTTTTTAGAGCTGCATGAGTGCAGATCAAATCTCATAACCCCAAACTGTATGACCCTGGTAACTTCACAATGCCCCATAGAAGTGTCTTCATGCCAGGGATTAATCAAATTAGGGGGAGCGATGTCCCAGTTACCCACCAAGTCAACCTGTCTGGCACTGAAACCTTCAGCCTGTTATTGCTGTTTGTTTTATAGCTATATTAGTCATGTTTTTAGAGTGTTATTGCATTTTAGCTTTAAACTGTGGTAAAGGGGAACATACGTCCCTGTGGGATATGTGAGACTTTGCCTATATTTCTATTATTACCCTGTGCCCAACAGCTCTCTTACACCAGCTGCAGGGTTGTGATGCATAGAAATCAGTAAAAAAACCTATTCACATTCACGAGCCAGTAAATACACTCACATATTTTCCACCTACTGTATTTAGTCCAGTAAGTGTATCAAGCTCAATGTTATTTTGCTTGTATTCAAGCTTTTTTTTTGGAGACATGGGAGGGGGGAAATGGGACTTGTGGAGGTCTTTATAAAACAAACACAGACTTCAACTTTCTTACTTCAATCAACAGTGCCAGTAAGATGGAGCACTTGTAAGCACTTTTGCAAAGCAACTAAAGACCCAACGTTGTTTTAGACAGGCTGCCATAAAGAAACAGAGTGTGGCTCATCTCAAGTTTTTCTCCAGATCTATCTGTTTCCAGACTCGGTATGGTGATTAGTTGCTAGGGAGTGGGCTGTTCAAAACCATAGTTCTTGGATATCAGAGCAGCAAGCAGCTGCCAAGAGTCCTATGGTTTAGCCCACACCATTCAAAACGGGTGATTCCTTTTAGCATAATTACAGTTGCAAACTGGAACATTAGCCAACTTTCCAAAGATGCTATAAATGTACAGCTGAAAGGGACGCTGCCCTTATTCAGGTTGAGATTGCTAATTGTTCCGCTTTCACAAAACTAAGGCTGCGCTTAGAGTGCCGGCGACAGTGACGCGATGTCGAGGCAAAACAAGTGCACTGACACCGTCACATGCGCTTATAGTAAGCGCAACGCGGTGACGGATTGGTCGCGATCGCTGGAAGTCATCTCTATTTGATTTTCCAGCGACCGTCGCCTGACCGCGTCGCCGGCACTATAAGCGTAGCCTTAGTTGAAAAAAAAAATGGCTTGATCTGGAAGAGCTTAGTAAACAAAAGGTTAATACTGCTGACAATGCTTACCCCACCATATTGCATCCTGATAACTCAGTATTTAAGAATTCTTCCAGATGTATAATAAGTAGTTTTATTCAATCTTCTGTACTATAAATATAATTATGATGAGCGCTGACTATTTACAATTGAGAGTGGCACAGTTCACGCAGAGATATTGTTCAGTGTTAGAGTTGTATAAATTCTCTCTCTATATTCCTTCCTATTTCTTATTGGGAGGTCATTACAACACTGCGCTGCATACATATCAAATGCACTTTTAGCATTAAATGGTGGTTATCGTGAAAAACAGTGATTGAGTTGCTTCACAGGAAAACTATCACCTAAAGTACTGTAGCTGCCTGGCTCAATGACAGCTACATTCACGAACTCAGGGCTCACATGCTGTGAACGATATATTGCATGCACAGGGCTTGTACTGGCTGGTGATATGTATCCTATTCCCATTGCACCCAGTGACAATAACATGAAGGAAGCAACCAAACATGTATGGGCACTGTACATTTTACTTATTGTATCTGTAAAGGACAAAAGTCAATCACTGAAAAAAATAATAATAATATATATTTACTTACTAGTGTGAAGTGTTTTACATTAGATACAGATCATTAGTCAGAAGATGTTATAGCACAGACAGATGTGGCAGAGTGTTTTGATGCTAAGAAAATGGACGAGAAACCCTGACTCGGGGCGCAGCATTGTATATATCTTATTATATGATGTGTGTCAGGTAATTCCTCACTGGGTTATGGACGATGTGCTGAAGCACTTGAAATCATTTCAAAGCACAGCAATATATTGACCCATGTGCAAAATATCTTTCTGAGTGTCGGTGTAATGGCAAAACACGGTTTTGGACCTTGGGATATAGCTCCCTCTCAGTCTTGAGTCTCTGCATGGTAGTACTGTACTTTTATATTTTAGAAGCATGAATGTAACACAAGAATTGGCAGTATCCAGGAAGCCATTAAAAAAATTGACACGATCAGTATGTATATATATATATGTATATGTGTGTAACGGGTATTCCCTGTGAATACAGACGCTACTGATACTGTATATTACCTGTATGGCTCTCGGGAGCCTAAGCCTCCGCTCGGGGTACATACATATAACTATCTCGTGGTGCAATGCCTCCACCTGGGAGCGATCCCAACGGAGTGGGAGGAGGCCCTCACAGGAAACAATCACGATAAGCACACTAGTGTAAAACAGGACTGGCTTTACTAAACATGTGCACATAACTTATACTATACATATAATTTTCAATACTAGCACTGGGGTAAAGTATAACGTAACCCCGCTCCCACCACAGTGTACCCCCACACCGTGTCCACAGTATAACCCCCCTTGTCCCGTGGTCAGCGCTGCCACTATGTGCGAGTACTCGTGAGGTGCACATGCATAACAATACCTGCCCAGTGTGACAGCACCTGGGTGTTCAAAGGATCTTCACAAAGGATCCGACGACCTTCTTGGTGACGTCCGGTTCCTCCGGTGAGATGATCAGTCAGGGCTGTCCACCCTTAGTACAGTTCCGCTCTCTCTGCGGAGTAGGCTTGATCCCAAGCCTCTGGATGGGAAGCGCAGCGTCCGCTGTGTCCCTAACTGACACTATATGTGCTAATGGGGCAGGGTCCCTAACCTGGGGCCTGTCCCTGAAGTACCACAAACTGACTGAGTGGCTCAGGGCTAACTGGGGCCTAGGGGGCTGCTGGCCTATTGCAGTGGGTCACTGACCCCTGCACTCTCACCACCTTCCCCTAGCCTCTCCTGGCGCCGACTGAGTAGCGTGGGCTCCGTGACAGCTTCCTATCCCCTGCCTATGAGGATCCTCACACCCTATTGTTTTCCTGGCATCACGTGGGGTTCCTAAGGCTCATGGGACTTGAAGTCCCTGCTCAGAGCCTTCTCCTCATTGGTGGCAGTTCACGCGCTTCCACTGCGCATGCACGAGCTTCCTGGCTGGCCACCGCGTTGAAACCCTTACTGCGCATGCGTGCGCAATCTAAGATGGCGGCACCCTGCAATGGGAGCCGCCGGGAGTCCCTGCTAGCGATCGCCGCCGGGACGCCGCACCTAGCAACCGCCCACTTGCGCTACTGAAGGTGCGCGACCTGCACGCACACGCCCCGCGAGCGGCCGCTCTGTCTCTACCGCCGCGGTGAGTACAGGGAGGGGGGGTGTCGCCACTCTGAGGGGGACCTGGCTACATCTATATATTATTATTTTTTTTTTTATGTAAGATTTTACAACTATGAAAAAGGATTTTGAAAAGGAGATTTTTTTTTAGCAGATACAGTAAATGGAGTGGACTGGATTGCGCCTGCAAAAAAGATATGGTAATTTGCCAGCAGGTATCTCTTGGGTCATAGTAGGCTATTTATTAATCCACAATAGGGCACAAGCTCCCGGAAACTCCCATTGATGCCAAGGTGAGTTTCCATGCGATAGTGATCCCATACAGCATATACAAATTAGGATATAATCACTTTTAAATAGGTGCATTAAAAAGTTGCATACTGTGTATTTTAAAATTGTACTTCACATTTATATCAGACGTCTCTCCATTGCAAACATCACCTTTCACATTCTCCTCCGTCATTCAGATCTTCGCATATGTACGGCATAAATAGTGGTCAATTGTTAATGGTGTTACTTGTGAAGTATCTTAAAACATTTGTGTTTGCCATAAATATCCCTTTTTGGGGTTCTGCAACATGTTGTGCTAATTGTTCATTCTTCCTTTTATTTTTGCCAATAAGGAAAATGAAAGTAATGTGATTTACAATGTCAAGTTTATATTTAGACAGAAAATGTACTAGTAGGCGGGTTGGCGTTTAGTTTTTCACTTCACATTGACATTACAGTACTTGATGGTGTGAGGAAGTGCCTGCAAGATCAATTCCTTTCTACAATAGTTGACATTATGACATGTTAACCTCGGTATTGCATTCTCGTTTTTAGTGAGGGGTGAACACTTGACACGTGACCAGGGCCAATGTAATCCCCAGAAAGCTCCTTGATTTAAAAAGATTTTTTTTTTTTTTTTTTAAATCAGTGCATATTAGCATAAGATTATGTGATTAGCACTCATTTGATGCTATAAATAAACATTTAGAAGTGAAGTTGGGAGGCGGTGCATCTGCTATGCGGGGCAAAAATGAACCGGACTGCTGTCTGCTAACACAAAAACTATTTATTGGCACATAAAAAAGCAGCAAGGGGAAAAAAAACCTCTTACGCGTTTCACGCAGACAGCTAAGCTTTATCAAAGAGTACTCTTTATCGCTCTTTTTTTCACAATCAATATGTGCCACTATTATGTTGCAGAGTTAACATTTTTGTGCCTTAGGGATTGGGCTAGTTAACCTGCAGGCTAAGTGGGAGTTCTTAAACGAATATACAAAGTGCTTTAAAGTGAATTCACTATTTTTTGCTGACATCGTGGGACATCTCCTCTAATATCTGATTACACTGTCTGGGATTCTTTTATATGCTGACACTCATTCTCATATGTTTGTAAATATGGACTTTTCTTAGTGAAGCATCACTTGGGGTTTTCACTTCTACCTTCTCTATTTCATAAACAAACATTTAGCAGCATGTTGCATTTTTCCCAAGGGGGCAAATCACCCATAGTTATTTCTAATAGCCCTTGCGAAAAAAGCTTTTGTAAATTCACTATCTCACCATAATAGAATAAAACCCGAAAAATAAAGCCATAAAAAATAATCCTGAATTAAGTTTGGAAATACTGGAGGGTGAGGCTACGGCCCCACTGCCTGGGCTGCACACGCACCTGCGAGGCTGGCCGCGCGTGCAGCCGTGTCCCCCAGTCTGCAGTGAGCTGTAGTGGAAAAGACGGGGGGGGGGGAGGGGGAGTGACGTGGGCGCGGCCATGACTTCACCCGCAGCTTTGCCCTCATTGGCTGAATTGCCGGGGACGTGGCCTAGCGCTCCGTCGCTAGTTCTAGTCTCAATTTTCTTGACTGCAGGAAAAACTCGTCGCGCGGCGGCCACCCCTTGCAGCGGCCCCGGCCCCATTGAGGGGCGTCTCTTGTCCCCGCAGCGCTGCAGCAGCCTGCGGGGACCAAGCCTGAGGGCTGTTATATACAGGATGCGACCGTGCGTTCCTATGCGAACGCGCGTGCACGTGCCGCATGCTTTTCCTGTATATAGTGCCGGGAGCTGCAGGTAATGTGTATGTGTGTGTGTATATGTGTGTGCATCGGTTGTGTGAGTGAAAGGAAGTGCTAGATAAGATTATTTAAAGAGAAAAAAAACTTTAATAAATATTTTTTTTTTTAACTTCTGCAATCACACACACACACACACACACACACACACACACACACACACACACACACACACACACACACACACACACACACACACACACACACACACACACACACACACACACACACACACACACACACACACACACACACACACATATATAAACACACACACACACACATATATATAAACACACACACACACACATATATATAAACACACACACACACACATATATATATATATAAACACACACACACACACATATATATATAAACACACACACACACACACATATATATATAAACACACACACACACACATATATAAACACACACACACACACATATATAAACACACACACACATATATAAACACACACACACACATATATAAACACACACACACACATATATAAACACACACACACACATATATAAACACACACACACACATATATAAACACACACACACACATATATAAACACACACACACACATATATAAACACACACACACACACACACACACACACACACATCCATATAAACACACACACACACACACACACACCCATATAAACACACACACACACACACCCATATAAACACACACACACACACACACACCCATATAAACACACACACACACACACCCATATAAACACACACACACACACACACACATCCATATAAACACACATCCACGCATACATACACACACACATACACACACACACACACACATACATTTGAGCGCCGGTAGCGGCGCGAAAAGATGAATTTCCTCATCTTCGCCACTGTCTGTCGGCTCCCCTCTCCCTGCCGTGCACGCGCTCGGCCCTTCTATAGAAAGGCTGACTAACGCCAGCCAACTAAAAATCCGCGCGCGTGCACGGCGCAGCACGCGCCCAGCACTATAGAACGTGCCTAAGAGAGGGTGACTTGTTATCCCCTGGCTTAACTAAATGGCAACCCTGCATTAGCACTGAGATTGGCAACACTTGCTAACTACTTATCTGCTCCAGCCCTTATCTGTAACATAGATTGTGGCCCATATTTACTAAGTGGTGCTATGCCATAATACACTTTAGAGCCAATTCACTTGAGTGGGGCGTAAGGTGTCTTCTAGCTGGAGTATGTGTCTTATTGCATAGCACAGCTTAGTAACTATATGGGCTAATATACTGTAGACGGACGTTCACAGAGGTACACAATTGGAGACATTATAAGGTGAAATTATAACGAGGCTTTATTGTGCCTTTTCCTTAACATCAGGAAACCATTCAAACAAGGGGGAAACACAGCTTCTATTCACTTGGGTTCTAGTGAAATACCATGCAATTCACAACTCCCTTAGTTAAGCATGTCTCTCAGCCCCAAACACATAGCATGAAATGAACAGATATAAAAAGTCTTGTAATAAAAGTCTTATCTGTTCCTTGTGGTTTGGAGGGAAAATCTTCTCTGTCCCTGGTTGCTACCTTTTCTTCAGGGTTTGTCAGCATTCAGGTTTAGAAGATTCCCCTGTGTCTTGGAAGCAGCTCTGCTGTGTCTTCTGGCAGAGCTCAAGGCATGGTCAGCTCCAGAGATCTGTGTTCTCTTGGTCAGTCTCTCCTGGGAGACTCAAGAACCTCAGCTCTGTCTCCAAAGTTCAGCTCACACGTGAGCTAAGGAGTCACTTCCTGTCTCAAAGGCAGGCTTTTTCTAAGCCATCTAAATCAGGCAGGTGGTGTTAGTTAATTGCCTACCAGCAGTTAACCACCACACTGCTGGATTTGGGGCACATTTGTGAACAGGGATAAGTCCCCTGTTACATATACGTAAATGTATTATACATATGTTCTGTAACTGGGGGAACTCTGTTAGCGTAACCGCTGCTACAGACTCTTTTACTAAAACTAGTTCTGGAGAGAATCAAGAGTGATGTCTAATGCAGCGGTCAAGCAATGAGGAGAACCTCATATAGTATGTAACTACTGTATGTAACCTCAGTTACTGTCACTGGGACTTATCAGAGACTGAGGATTTGCAGTTGAATTTCTCCTGAAGCTGGTCTTACTGGTGCTAAGAAAGCAGAGGTTCTGAAGAGAATGAAGATAAAAAGGAGCAGACACATGGGAAATTACCGGTATGAGTTAGTAAATGGAGCTTTTTTTATGCTGCAGGACAAAGTCAGTTGTATTCTTTTTTAACTGAAAAGTAGATTAAATAACTTTTTGGTTTTGCTTGTTGCAGGTCAACTTTGTAGCATGTCAGCTCTTCGCCCTCGCTGCTGCTGTCTGGTTTCGCATTTACCTGAGCCCCAGTCATGCTCATACTGTTGTTCGACATGCATTTGCCACCCTCGTCGGTGTCTACTTTGCAGTGTTTTGCTGTGGATGGTAAGTAGTCAAAATCTGTCAGTCTTTAAAGACCTCTAAAAGCTCAGGATAAAACACCCAGACATTTGAATTGATTAGTTCAATTTGTCTAACGTACGACAGTGCTGTCATTGTCTCTGAGATCAAGTCAGATTAAACATCGTATTACCAACATATGTTTCTACATGTCTACGCCTGTATTTGACCATACGCTTAACAAATCTGCCAACCCTCGCTTCAGTACATGCGATTTATTATTATCTTTTATTTGTATGGCGCCAACATATTCCTCAGCACAGCACAACGTGGGAGGGAGGACTATAACGCAGTATGACAAAAGAGTACATATGTGTTCAGACAAACAGAGACAATAGGAAGGATGACCCTGCCCCAAGGAGCTCACAATCGAACGTCCTTAAGCTTTGAACAGTCCCATCTCCGTGGAGCTGTGAGATGAATCTTTCTTCCCTAGGCCATTGTTACTTTGGATCGCTAGTGTAGTCCTGGGACTATGGGGTGAGTTAGGCTCGGTTTTTACTGGTGTTACATTTTTAGGAGTGATAATCTTGACCTCAAATGGACAGAAAATGATTGGTCTGTTTTGATAGATGCTTCTTGCGCTCAAGTGAGCAGTGCTATTCCATAAGATGCCTTACTGCCCATTGCAGTGAATGCGGTGTGAGGTGTCTTCTGCCTCTGGAAGGCATAATGGGGAATAACACTGAGTAGTAAATATGTCCCTAACTGAGCAATGCCTAACTTTCACAGACCTGTTTCATACTTTAATACTAATTTGTAATAATGTAAGAAATGATGTTCTTTAATAACATTACATGGTAAAATGACAGTATATGTATGCTCTTGTACTTTTCTGTCATAGGTACTCTTTGCATATATTCACATTGGTACTTTTGTGCTACTGCATCATGATTACAGCAAACACTGGAAATATGCACTGGTAAGAATAAGACTGCATTTGTGATACTTAATTATTGTGTGCATTCAGAGGCAGAACGTAGGGGGGGGGGAGAGCGAGTAGGGCAGCTTCTCCAGGTGCAGCAGCGGCTGGGAGTGCGAGTGGAGAGTTGCGGAGGAGGGAGCGTGATGTTGGCACAGGAGGGAGGGCGATGGTGTCAGCTACAGCAGAGGAGGAGAAGGGTGGCAGAGGAGGGCGAGGGTGGAGCTGTATCCCATTCATTTCAGCTCCGGGGACCCCCTGCTTCCAGAGATACTTACCTCCGAATGGGGTGCCGTTCTATCCTGCAGTTTTCTGCAGTGTAAAGCTCCCGCGTCACATGGGCCAATAGGAAGCCGCAGCCAGTGATGTCACGGCTTCCTATTCGCCGCAGGGCCCGGGAGCTTTGAAAATCTGCCATAATGTGAGCTATCGGCACCCTCTACGGGGGTAAGTATCTCCGGAAGCAGGGGGTCCCTTGAGCTGAAATTAACGGGGTTCAGCTCCGGAGACCCTCTGCTTCAATCTTGTATAAAACAAAAATGGGACATAAATAAAAAATAAATGGCTTAGATTGTCTCTTTAATGCCCTACAGTACATCCGTGCTGTTTAACTAACTGGCAGCGGCCCATGAAAGGGCTTCATTTGGCCTTGGTCTACCTGCCCATGCTCATTTCACACCAGTTGCTTAGGCAGCTAAATGCAGTTTTTTCACCCCCCAAATTCACTTCTAATTTAAGGTTATGTACAGTAAATATTTGGTATACATTTTATAAATGGTTGCGAATGTTGAAATGTAGTCATTATTATATCTCTTTAAATGCAGCTTAAATCACCTTACAATAAATAAGCTTATGGCCCTTCTACTCCTAGATATTTCTAAGTTAGCCCTTTGGAGAACTATTTGAAGAAGAGTCCTGTCTTACAGTGTGAAATGAACTACATATGTAGTCAGACGTACTGTCCTCAGTGCTGCGATTTGTACTGCTCCATTCCGGCTAAAGCTGAAGCGGCCCCAAGGACAGTAACTTTCCCAGGAGGAATAACTGTGTTGGGTTCCATGCTTCTGAATAGGACCATGCATTGTTAATCCCCATGGGCCATCTGCAGGGAGATAAATTCCACTACTCGCCTTCCAGATGAGCTCTGCATCCGTGTTCACGGTAAGCAGGGCTGTGGTTCCTTCCCTCCTGGATGATGTAGTTGCCCTTATATGGGTGCAGCTATATGGCCATATTTGGGCATCCAATTTCATCAAAGTGCAGGTCTCCTCTAAGACAGAGATACAAAGTAGAGCTCTATTCACAAGTTCATCTCCATTTAATGTGACAGCCAATAACAGAGGAGGAACAACGTTTCAGGTCCCATATGGACTTTTCATCAAAGGTCCATATGGGACCTGAAACGTTGTCTTTCCACTGTTCTTGGCTGCCACATTAATGGATAATTACATTATGAACTTGTGAATAGAGCTCTACTTTGTATCTGTCTTAGAGGAGACCTGCATTATGAAGAAATTGTTTGTCTGTGTTGTGTTGGCTGCACAAGCAGGATTCTCCTCGCCTAAGGCTGTTTCCTCGCACTTTGGAATTGTACTACATATTTGGGCATATGGATCATAAAGGGAGCTGGACAGGACAGGAGGACACTATCTAGACCCCTTGATGCAGAAGCCCAAATATGGCCATGGGCATGGGAGAAAGCAAACAAATTGCTCTGAGTTTAATTACTTTCTAAACTGTCTTGATGTTGCCTCTGTATATCACAGATGTCTGGTGCTGGAACGTGTCCAATGGAATAGCACCACTCCGTAAAACGAGTTCTCATTCTTGTGTTCATTTTTTTTTTCTCCTTTACAATAGTGAAAAGAGTCCTTAAAATGATCAAATTAGATTTTTTTAAATAATATTTGGCCTTGTAATTTAAACATGTTTATCTTTGCATATACTGTATGTTTATTTCTAGGTACTCTTTCATAACAGCCATGGGGTACCTCACACTATGCCAGATTAGCCGAGTGTACATATTCAACTACGGCATTCTCGCTACTGATTTTTCAGGGTAAGTGTACTCACCTTCACGCTAGCTATTCAAATAAAAAATATATACAAGTCTGCCATGTTAGTGCGTATTATCCAATCATACTACTGCATTCATCCACCTATCACAATGAATGGATGAAAATACATTCGTACTACATTCAACTTGATGAGCTCCATCCACTACCATACGTGTGTATTCAGCCCTGTCGTCTCTATGCAATTCCCTCAGCTGGATTCTCCAGCTTCTCTGGCTGTTCTCTTCAGCAAAATGATGTATTAGGGAGCACGCAAAATAACAGCCACTTTCGCTATTGGAAGTTCCAGAGTAATGTTTTTTTTTGTGGTCTTTTTTTCAAGCAAAGAGGAGGTTTTAGATTGCTAGATGTATGTAGTAATACCTGTATTGCTCTATATTGCTGCTTATTCATTTATGTGAAGAAAATAAGTATTCATTTAATAGATCCTCTTCTACATGCAACCATTTTTTACCAGAGCTAATCTTATTTCTTATAAGGGGTAATTTTTCTATTTCACTGCAGTCTTTCTTGTGCATATTATAGAAAGACATGATTGGTAAGTCCATAACTCTGTATGTTATGATATTCCAAACCATACAGTATTTGTGCTTTGCATAGAATTGCTCCCAGTATGGCTACTATCTAACCACACTGGTTTCAAGAGAATTTCCTGAAAGGAAGGAGGACACTCATGGCTTACGATATAACCAACAATTTTGCACCTGTTTACATGTCAATGCAGTGCATCATATCATAATTGTTAACATTGATTGGGATTTTTTTTTTGATCACCCATTTATGGAGGGGTAAAAAAAGGGACAAGAAACCTCCACCGTACAGCATACAGAAAATGAAAATATCACTTGTGAGCACATTCACATGTCTTAGACAGGTCTGCAACCCTGCTTTTCACCATTACCTCAGTGCTTCTGTTGCAGCACGGGATTCTGGGAAATGACATGCAAATTAGCGCACAATGTCACCTTTTTGCTTCATGTCCGTTTTAACATGGACCCCTATATGCCGTACTGCACAGATTTTCAGCACAGCATGGGTTAAAGTTTTTGATAAAATTAAGATACCCAACTGATAAATAAATATAATAATTTTCTCGATGGACTTCATATTTTGAACCATCAGTTTTTTTTGGTGTGTTTTTTTATGCATGTGATGCACAAACAAGCTTAGTGACTGTGACTGTTACTTGTTTAGCTAATCGGAAATTAAGTTGTGGTGTGCCGACTTTTATGGCATCTACATTTTGAACTGTGTCTGGTGAAGATTCATCAAGGGAAGGTTGTTTCCACCTTATTAAGATTTTGTCCGGCATTCCCAGTCTTATCTTTCAACAACCCCTTTAAGGGCTTATTGAAAGAGATTGGGCAAAATATTTGGGGGGCTATTTACTAAAGTCTTCCAGCACTGCAACAAGTGAAGTAAAACATCGCAGATTTATTTTTGTTCCCTTTGATATAAAGGGTGCTATTTTTTTGCCTAAATATAAGATTATTCTGGACCCAGGGTCATGTCTAGGGTATGAATGGACCCAGATAGCTTCAACTCAGCCCCCTTTCCAAAGCACACCAAGTCCTGTTATATTTTCTTCACTTTATTAGGAAAGGAGCAGTATATACAGGCACTTGTGGATGTAATGGTGTTGTGAGAGAGTGCTTCTCTATAGGTGCTTCGTAGTTAAGGGCAGATGAAAAGGATTGGGCCTTGCCAGTGGAGGGTAACAAAAAATGTACTCACTCAGCCAGTGTAGGAAGGAAAAGGAAGTGTGGGGGAATCTGTGTAACAGTAATAGTCTGTGGACAGACCAACTGTCAGCAAAACGGGGGAGGGCAGAATAGCCCATTCTGAGAAAGGATCTCAGAGGTTGCTGTAGCAACCCACTGGCTACATAGACAGAGGCAGGTATTGCAACACTGTGTCTAACACACAGGCACTGTGTTTTCAGAGCAGATATACATGCAGCTGAAACCAGGAACTGACAAGCAGGGGCTGCAGGGGGGGGGGGGGGGGTCAAACAGAAATATGAATCTTGTTCCATGACAAAGATCGTTAAAATGTGTCTTTTATAACAAATTGGCTTTGTGGTAATATTTTTCAGAATTACTGCTGTATTCGCTGAGAATTATTTATTCATAAGTGGGTAGTGATATTCATTCAATTGGCATGCATAAAAAAATCCAATAATTCAGCATTAAATAACACTATTGAGACAAACAAGCGATTACTCATAGAAATCCGCCTTAAATCAGTGCTAGCGTTGCAAATCTGTCTTCCATATAAATATTTGTAGCTTACTACCAAACTAGATGACGGGCATGGGGCTTCTTGTACAAGCCTTCGTGAAACATAGCTAAGTCCCAAAAGTCTTGATACATCTTTTTCTATTCAAGGTTATTCTATCTTTAGAAAGGATCAGTCAAAGAAAGGAGAAGGGGTGTTATTTTATATTGATGATGCCTTCAAATTTTTGGTACTAAATTGCCCCTGTAGACCATCCTCCTTGGCATCTATTGCCCCCCCACCCCCTTTCCAAAGCCCCACTACAATCCTTATATGATGTTTCTAATTTTCTTGGCAATATTTCTTCTTTGCTTAGAAACCGTGAGCTATTGGGTCTTGGTGACTTCAACTTCATTTGGCTAGACCAGTGGTTTCCAACCTTTTTTTGGTTAAGGAACCCTATGTGAAATTCTGAGGAACCCCAACCCTCTCTAATACCGCGCCTGAGATCAGACACATTCTAAGGAACCCCAACCCTCTCCAATACCGCGCCTGAGATCAGACACACATTGTAAATTCTACTGTATTTGGTACAATTTTAAAATAACCTGAACATTACAGGGAACCCTTTAGGGATGTCCAGGGAACTCTAGTTGAAAAACACTGGACTAGACCTCAAAATAAAAAATAATAATTCACTAATATAGTAATAAAATGTAACCTAACTATTTTCTCAACCTACGCAACCAAATCTAAAATCTTGTAATCATTCACTAATTGGATCTTATCTTCATGTGCCCACAGAATCCAAATCTCTGGTATGTTGCCTGAGACTTTCTGTGATCATGCAATAGTGAATTGTGTACATAAAATCAAACTATTAAAATCCACCCCATTAGTCCTATTCACTAGAACAGTTAGAAATGTTAACCTTCAACAATGTAATCTTACCCTTATCAACTGCCCTTGATTCAGAATCGATGTGATACCAGATCCTGATTTTGCACTAGACTATTTCCTGTTGGAGTTCCTAAATATCTGTGATTTACATGGTCCACTAGGCAGAGTCGGAGTCTGTGAGGCCCATCTTCCCTGGGTCACATCTAATCTTATTGAGCTATACTGCTTTAGAGGTGCCTTTTTGAATAGATACAAATTATCTGGCTTTACACAAGATCTCTATTTATAGATCCCTTGGGAATATATGCACAAGGCAAAACTAGACTTGCAAAATCACAATGCTACTCTGACAATTTCTATCAAAACACATCAAATCCTTCAAAATTCTGAAAGTCATCAATAATATGTGAGCCCTGTAGCTTCTAAGAATCTTTCAGTATCCAAAATGATGATGGCATTTTGTCTGATCATTCAGCCATTGTCAACACATATCAATTAATAGTTTGTGGAGTGTGCTACTTCCTCATTATCAAGACACAAACATGCCTTAATCCAGAAACGCAGTGTAACGGTGTGCTCACCACAAACAAGGCGTGACCACGAGGCCGAGGTGGGGATTAGATAAACACCAACCCACAGCCGCGAGGGCGCGTCTGGAGTGTAGATTGGTCAAGGTAGCCGGGTAGGAGAAGTCAGGATGGTCAAAGATACTTGCCGAGGTCGGGATTGGAGAGGTGCGGATCGTTGCAGGTACTTAGCCAAGGTCGGGATTGGAGAGGTGTGGATCGTCGTGTGTAAGCCAGGGTCAGAAGCGGAGAGGTGCGGATCGTCTTTGGTAAGCCGGATCATGAGTGGAGAGATACAGAATCCAAAAGCAAGCAGGGCCAGGAACACTGGACAAGGCAAGACAGGCAAGGCTCAGACACGAGGCAAGACTAGTGAGCACAGCGCACATACACAAGGTTATGCTCAGCCAGAGGGCAGGCTGAGCATATAAAGGGAAGATAGTCCAATGAGGAGGATGCATACTCCTGAGCAAGCTGGACTGTGGTTGGCTGCTGGAAACAGCACAGGTTTATAACAGTGTACAGTAGTACAGTATATAATATATTTGATATTTTATAACAAAAAATAATAGTACCTTGAAACGTAACATATCTGCCACTACGTAACCATGCCTACTAAGAACCACTGAGTTAGGGGGCTCTTCTATGAGTTATTTAGTCATAACATTGTTAGAAAATGTATGTTTTTAAGTGTAGAGCGCAAATGCAAGACAGGATTATTAGATTTGCAGTGCATTTATTTTCTTGCTAAATCATGGTTCAGTATTTCCTAATCTTCAAAATGTCTGACACTTTCCTTACTCACAGGAGAGAATGCTACACAGTCACCTTTCTTTGAAGAGATTGACAAATATCATTGTGACTAGAGTATAGGTAGCCGGCGCTTCAAAAACAGAGAGATCCTTATTATAAGTATGTAAATCTCCGCCTGGACCTTGGCACTGTCAAAGGTATAATGCAGCATCCCTTGCAGGGGACGGACTAGTACCTAGTGCTCACAGGCACATATGTATAGTACAGAGTGTCCCAAACGCTGACCAATATAAAGACATACGTCCACAGAGTAACTCACTGTTTTGTTGTTGTCTATCATTGTGACTAGGCTAGTTGCTGGACTATTATGTGTGTAGCCTCGGTTTGATAGCCGTGGAGGAAAGTGGAGTGAAAGATAGAGGGGGGGGGGGGGAGGGTTCTTGTAGTGTCTGTTCCCCTTCATTATTATCTAAAAGCGATTGTCCATTAGGAATGACAAATTCCACTTTCTCACTTGATAACATAGTCAGGAGATGTATCATGAAAGGAGGGACAGTAGAGACGGTGCACTACATCTCATGTGCATGTGTTGGTATTACAGGCCCTTGATGATCGTTACTCAGAAGATCACAACCCTGGCATTCCAGCTTCATGATGGTAAGGCGTGAAATGACTAGAATGGTCATTGTTATTCTTTTCTATGTTGGTTACCTAATTATGTGACCATATAACATACATAATACTGTGATCATATCACCAGTAATATTTATTCACTTAAAAGTAACAATTTTATTTATTTGTATCCGGTGAAAAATGTATGTTTGCCTTCTCTGCAAGTAAAGCATATCTGCTAATTATGGTTATCAGTTGTACTAATGATAGAATAATTACTTTGCAAACAAAGAACAAAACAAAAACAGCAATTTGCCAGTTGATCTGAGGATCGACAAACAGTCTTATCGTTAAATGATATTAGATGAAGTTTGTAAAAATCCTTAAAAGCATTTGTTTCCCACTAAATTATAAACGGTTTGAAAATTAGGTAAAATATACTTTTTTTTTCTCTCTTAAATGGTGTCACTCGGCTACATTGAAACTATTAAATGGGCAGTGGCTCCTAGGAGGAAAGTGAACTAAGGCGAGTGGCACGTTTAACAGGTTAACCTTATTGGATTGGCAGTACACCACATATAACACAGCTATAAGTTTTGTTTTTTTACGTTATGTAACATTTCCATGGTAAAGAAATGCGTTGGACGATGTGTGCATTCCTTATCTAGTGCCTTTTGGTGATACGACTAGGTCCGTTTGACACTGTACTTTTTGTCCTGACCTTTATTGTGATCTCATTATTAGTCAAACAGATACAATATGTAGCGGATGTGCTTGAATTCAGCAGGCCCAGAGAAAATACAAACACATACATTTTTCACAAGCTGCCAGTAGAGGTGCAAACCTTTTGCACAAAGTTGCGACCCATGCAAAACGGGCCCTTCTTTAGTCACTAAAAAAAAGCAGTGATTCAGTTGGCAGACGATTCACCGTAAAAAGTCAATGTGCACAGCAATTTTTATGTCATTCGTAATATGCTAATGTTCTCTAAACGCTACATTTGCTTAAAGCAGAAACTATAAAGAGGGCACGCACCATGTTTTACTCACTGCGCACTAATTTGGTGACGACATTCACCCGTTGAAACGTTTTGCAGGGAATAGAAGTGCAAAGAATAAATGTTCTGAATGTTTTGGACAATATATGGACCATATCGCACATTAAGCTGCTGATGGTAGGGCAGCTACAGTACAAAAGCTGCTTTACCTCGATAGCATAACAATTCAAGCAGCTTAAGGCTGAGTCCCCGCTGGTGCTGAGCTCGCTTGGTGCTTGTCGCGCTTACCTTCTGCAATGTGGACCAGCACATCCCCTCTCCCGCTGTGCTCGCGCGCTCATGCGCGTGCACACACGCTCTCCCAAGCGTTGTGCTTGGGGAGACAAGGTAGAGATACTTTCGTGCTGAGACCAGGGTCACATGACCCTGCTCTGACCAATGGGAAGTGAGAGGGCGTGTTTTACTGTCCTGCTGTCACACACACTGACACTGAATTCAGCAGAGAGAAGTGGAAAGGGGGGGGTGGCAAACAGACTGGGGGGGGGGTGGCAAATGGACTGATGGGGCAAACGGACTGATGGGGGGGGGCAAACGGACTGATGGGGGGGGCAAATGGACTGATGGGGGGGGGCAAACGGACTGATGGGGGGGGCAAACGGACAGGAGAGGCAAATGGACAGAGGGGGGGGCAAATGGACAGAGGGGGGGGCAAATGGACAGAGGGGGGGGGCAAACGGACAGAGGGGGGGGGAAATGGACAGGGGGGGCCAAATGGACAGGGGGGCAAACGGAGTGCTGCTATGTGGTGGGGGTTGCAAATAGAGTGCTGCTGTGTGGTGGGAGGGGGCAAACGGAGTGCTGCTGTGTGGTGGTGGGGGGGCAAACGGAGTGGTGTGGTGGGGGAGAAGGGAGAGCGAAAGAGAGAGGGGGGAGAAGGGAGAGAGAAAGAGAGGGGGGAAAAGGAAGAGAGAGAGAGAGAGGGGGGAGAGAGAGAGAGAGGGGGGAGAGAGAGAGAGAGGGGGGAGAGAGAGAGAGAGGGGGGAGAGAGAGAGAGAGGGGGGAGAGAGAGAGGGGGGAGAGAGAGAGAGAGGGGGGAGAGAGAGAGAGGGGGAGAAGGGAGAGAGAAAGAGGGGGAGAAGGGAGAGAGAAAGAGGGGGGAGAAGGGAGAGAGAAAGAGAGGGGGGAGAGGGGGGAGAGGGGGGGGAGAAGGGAGAGAGAGGGGGAGAAGGGAGAGAGAGGGGGAGAAGGGAGAGAGGAGGTGGGAGAAGGGACAGAGAGAGAGAGGGGGGGGAGGAGAGAGAGAGGGGGGAGAAATGAGAGAGCAGAAGGGGGAGAGAAAGCAAGGGGGGATGGCCGGGAGAGGGGGCAGGGGAGAGAGAGCACAGGGGGGGAGGGAGAGCGTGGGGGGGGGAGCACAAGGGGGGTGAGAGAGAGGGGGGATGGCCGGGAGAGACAGGGGGGGGGGAGAGCGTGGGGGGGGGAGCACAAGGGGGGTGAGAGAGAGGGGGGATGGCCGGGAGAGACAGGGGGGGGGGTGAGAGAGAGGGGGGTGGCCGGGAGAGAGAGGGGGGCCAGGAGAGAGAGCGCGGGGGTGGGGGGCAGGGGAGAGAGAGTGCAGGGGGGATGGGGGAGAGAGAGAAAGAGAGAGCAATGGGGGGGGGGGGGAGAGAGAGAGAGAGAGCGCCATGGGAGGAGAGAGACGAGGGGAGGGGGGGGAAGAGAGAGAGATATAAAGAGAGAGATATACACAGAAACACAGACATCACCGCTCTCCAAGCATGAGCAAGCTCAGCGGCAGAGGGGCCGCAGCCTAAGGGTTGCCATTTGTATGAGGCAAGGTAACTCTCACCTAGAGGTGAGAGAAATAATGTTTTCTCTGAAATGGTAATGAATACAACTGCCTGTCAGCAGTGAGAACGGGGGCAGATACATTAAATGCAAAATGGTTGCATTCTTGAGAGTGGCACAAGGAAGTCCTTTGGGTGGAGGAAATGGGCAGGAAAAGCTGTAAATCAACCTTAAGGCTGCGCTTATAGTGCCGGCGACGCGACGTTGCAGCAAAACAAATGCTTTGTCGCCGTCGTCGGCGCTTATAGTGCACGCGAAGGCGCGACCAAGCGACAGCGCTACCAAAAATCTGGTAGTCACTGTTATTTCATTTTGTTTCGGTGACGATCTCTCTTTGTGGCCAATCAGAGAGCTTCTCCGCCCCTCTGCCTTCCCCCTTTTCTGACGTCACTGGCCTTGTAGCTAGCGACGTCGCCTAAACTTAAATTACAACTATCGCAACGGCGACGGGTGACGTCATCGGTCGCGTCGCTGGCACTATAAGCGCAAACATATAGGTGATGGTGAGGTACTTAACTGCTGGTGCGCTTGTTCTGGGGAGCTCGTGACGTCCCAAAGTGATCCAGTGAAGAAGAAGAATCAGGCACACGGTCTTAATCATGAATGAAAAAAGGTTTAATGTGCCAAGGAATCCAACGTATCGGCAGTAAAACTGTAGGCCTACACCTTGAGAAAGGCAGTATTACTGCCGAAACGTTGGATTCCTTGGCACATTAAACCTTTTTTCATTCATGATTAAGACCGTGTGCCTGATTCTTCTTCTTCATTATTTAATATTAGACACATACTATACATATACATTAATATTGCATTTTAGACACACATATAAATAGGATAAATCATGAACATGATGTTTCTGTAATCTCCATGTAGACATTCATGGCTTAGTTCCTTTGGAGGTTAATGCATTCAAATATCCACAGATTGAATGTGGATACCATTTGTATTTCTTGATTTTGACCCTGTATGTGCACTTTATATTCCTAGGAATGGGTCAGAATTCTGAAGAGCTGACCAGTGAACAACTTCAAAATTCTGTGAAGTAAGAATTTTGCTAAACTGTTTGTATTCAGGGGGAGGGGAAAAACAGGGGGGGGGGGAGACATGTTCTCATAGGATTCAAGGATGAAGTCCATAAAAAAATAAAATGCTTAGGTGGAGAAATGTATCATTTTAAAATTAATAGCTTAATGGTGGCACTATGTAGTTGATATAAATTCACTGACATATTTATCTTGCAGGACATAATTACTGGTAACAGTGCAAACAGAGACTGGCTAACAGGTTTTTACCTGGGGGAAAAATTAATGCAATCAGTCTAGATATCAGACAGCCAGTGGCATCCATACATATCCATCCAGTGGCATCCATACTGTATACAGTATGTAGGTGTCATAAACACACAAACACATGCATGTGTACCTGATGCATTCAATACATATCACATAATAAACACACAGTTTACACTCTTTCCACATATACACCAGATGCATTCCCCATACACACACGGCTGACACTTATTAAAAAGTACATACACAAAGACGCTGACCTGGGCAGCTCTCATACACAGACACTGACCTGCACAGCTCTCATACACAGACACTGACCTGCACAGCTCTCATACACCGATACTGACCTGCACAGCTCTCATACACAGACACTGACCTGCACAGCTCTCATACACCGACACTGACACTGACCTGCACAGCTCTTATACACCGACACTGACCTGCACAGCTCTGATACACCGACACTGACCTGCACAGCTCTCATATACACACTGACCTGCACAGCTCTCATACACAGACACTGACCTGCACAGCTCTCGCACAGACACTGACCTGCACAGCTCTCACACACACACATACACTGACCTGCACTGCTCTCATACACAGACACTGACCTGCACAGCTCTCATACACAGACACTGACCTGCACAGCTCTCGCACAGACACTGACCTGCACAGCTCTCACACACACACATACACTGACCTGCACTGCTCTCATACACAGACACTGACCTGCACAGCTCTCATACACAGACACTGACCTGCACAGCTCTCGCACAGACACTGACCTGCACAGCTCTCACACACACATACACTGACCTGCACAGCTCTCATACACAGACACTGACCTGCACAGCTCTCATACACACATGCTGACCAGCACAGACTCACACCTGCCTTCCTGCCCAAAGCCCAGCCCGCCCATTAGTGCAATCAAGCCAACTATTCCTCATTGGTTTGCAGTTAACACTTTTACAGTAGACTTCAAATTAATTTCTTTAAACAAGTAAAGTGGAAAGTTAATGTATATTGTGTTATGTGAACATGAGGAGCAAAACTTTACTTACTTGTAGATCAGAAGTTTACTCAGATGATTTATTCTGGTTCTGATTAACTTATTCTGTTTTGTCTTTTTGCAATTTGTTGATTCATGTCTTTCTTTGGGGAGCAGGATTTATAGTGTTAATGTACAACCACAATGATATTTTGTAAGATGTTTTATCATTGCTTTATTCTGTTTATTATAATGGTCTCACATGGATACGTAGATCTGGAATGATTTACACTATAATTATCAGCTTTAGAGTCTTTTTGTATTTTTTTGTCTCGGCGACCCACTGTTTTTAATCACAATTTGATTTTTTTTATCTAGTTTTATTTTGTAGAATAAACTAATAATATTCAATTTTTATATAAAAAAAAAGAGTCTTCCCAAAAATCCTGATTGCTTTTAATAATTATTTGTTGGGTTGATCTGTTTTACAGGAAAAGACCATTGTTTTTGGAATACTTGAGCTACCACCTTAATTTCATGAGTATTCTTGCCGGGCCATGTAGCAATTTTCAGGACTATGTGGCATTCATTGAAGGGAGGCATATTCAATCAAAACTCCTGGAAGTAAACTCAGAAGGGGAGGAATATAATAAACGGCCAGATCCTTCTCCAAATGTGAGTATCAAAAGATGGAAAACTTAGTATTTTTTAAAGGTTACTGTTCTACAGACAAACTTTATGAAGCAAACTTACTGCTGTAATGTACATTGCAAAAGAGGTACATTTAGTGAGCATTTTTTCAGTGAAACCAGTTTTTTCTTTTAAAGCTTCAGTCCTACTTGCAGAAATAAATTGTATTTATAACATAGTTAAAGCACTCTGGCACGTAACACTTTATGTAGTGTTGAAACCATTGTTTCTTTGTTTAAGCTTTGTAAATAGTAAACTAACAAAGAATGCACTAGGATCACGTACAAATAGAGTATAGCTTGCTCATCCCCAAAACATGGTCTGGCTGGGGATCTCTGAGGTAAGGATTGAAAACAAAGGGAATTTGTAAAAAATAATCTATGATGCAACATTTTCAACAGAATTTTGCGTCTTTTCACAAAATTTTGCATAAAAAAAAGATGAATTGAGGCTACTGGTAAGTTGGTAACTGGCACTGATGATGATGGGGGTGTGTACACTAGTGGGTGCTGATGGTGGGGGAGATACGCTTTGGGCAGGATGGCGCTGGTGGCAGCTCAGTCAGAAGCAGCAGCTTCCTTGGCCCTCTAATTAAACAACTTAATACAGCTGTGGAACAGTCTTAGTGGAAAAATATGCCCCACTGGATATCAGCGCATTTGAGTAGCTCTCTAGAGACCTTGCCCACTACAGAGCTGCAGGGCAGCACGTCAGCAGCAAGAATTTCATTGTGTGAGCGATGGTACTTGCGCGCCCTTTCAACAGCTTTGTGACCCATGGGTTAGTTTAGTGAATGACATATAATTGGTCCACATGTTTGTCTACTACCAGGGGGTCCCTTTTCCCCATGCTGCCCTCTAACTAGTATCATCAGCTGGTGCTGGAGCAGCCCCCACAGCCTCATTACCATTGTCATCATCATTATTAGTCTACCAGTGCCAAGTCCATCCATCATCAGTATATCATCATCATGATGTCCTTCACCACCAAAAACCTCACCTGATCTGGAAAGGGAAAAGCAACAAGACTTTGTTTTAAAGAAGTTTTGTTTCTTCCTTAAAATCGGCTGCTCTTCACTAATTTTGTTTGGAGAGCATGTATCATAAGGTAAAACAGTAGATTTATGAGACAATTGGTTAAATTAATGTCACTGTTAATACTATGGTACAAAACGAGTTAACATTGTTACAATTTGCAGAGGAGCAAAACAAGAGTGGAGCGCTGATAAATGACTGCAACATATTATGCTCTTCTGTACTGTTAGCAGTATTAATTGGATTACATATCAATAATTTGGTATGGTTAATATGATAACTTTACATTGATTAGCTAAAGCATTATTCAGACCAACTGTATGTCTATCTAGGTATTGATCCAAGAGGGATCAAAGATTCCCCATTTGTGCATCCAATGAAGCCTCCAAATCAGAGAACCCAGAAGTGAGTACAGGCATACCCCGGTTTAAGGACACTCACTTTAAGTACACTCGCGAGTAAGTACATCTCACTCAATAGGCAAACGGCAGCTCACGCATGCGCCTGTCAGCACGTCCTGAACAGCAATACCGGCTCCCTACCTGTAACGAAGGTGTGCTCAAGCAGGGAGACTATAGAGCCTGTTACAAATGCCTTATTTACATCTGTTCTGCACGTACATGCATCGATAAGTGGAGAAAAGGTAGTGCTTCACTTTAAGTACATTTTCGCTTTACATACATGCTCCGGTCCCATTGCGTACGTTAATGTGGGGTATGCCTGTATACTGGTAATTACAACAAACCCAAATGGTGGTGAATGTTATTAGACTGGATATAGAGCCCAAGTATAAGGGGCTATTAGCTGTAAATTGTGTCCTAAAGCTCATTGTTGTAATTACCAGTATACTCACCTCTGCGTTCTCTGATTTGGAGGCTTCATTTGAATCTCTGGGGCAAATATCTGTATGTGCTCTATTTATGCGCACGGGCATTGATACTACGCCAGTATTGGTATTTATACATATACCAATGTGATCATTATCTACCACACCACTATGAGGATTTTATTTTATTTCCTATGTATATACTTAATTTCATTGTGTATTAATATTAAGATGTAATACATTTTTATTATTTTTGTTTTTAATTGCTGATCCTATGGTCAATAGACTGCCTGACATAAATCCTGTCTGAAGGGGCCACTATAGTCCTGCTTATTGATATTGAGTGCACTATTGGGGAATCTTTGATCCCTCTTGGATCAATACCTAGATAGTCTTGCCACTATCCCCACCTGCACCGTACTTTTATGTTTTTCCATCACTTACACATTTAGGATTCTTATAGGTGAGCGGTTCTATCTTTATATTTTCAACTGTATGTCCAAAAATGGTTTATAGCTTAGAATATTATCTTCTCTGCATTAATCAGTGGGAATTGGGCCAGAGGTATTAAGCCTATTATCAGAATATTTTACTCTGAGAACAATCCAGGAAATGAGAAGAAATGTCCTGCCCATGATGCATGTGCCCCTTAACCTTAATAATAATAAAAGCTAAAACAAGAAATATGAATATGGTGGTAAAGGCCAAAGCCTTTATTCATTCAATATTAATAATCAAACATAACCAACATTATGCTTCCAGCAATAAGGGATCAATCGTTGTATATAAACATCTTACCGAAAACTCTTCCTCCCAGCCAAGAGTTTAAAACTTAAACAAAACATAACTTAACCACTAAACAGTGAATCAAAGGCTGTGATAACCACACAAAATAATGTGTGTGTGGTGCGTGTGTGTGTGTTAGAAATAAATATGAAAATAACATCATCCGTAAAATAACAGGATTTTACATAATAATACAAACTTAAAAGGGAACTTAAATACGATCACCTTAAAATGACCAAAATACCCTTAAACAAAATAGGAGAGGGAGATAAAGGTAAAATACAAATAATAACCGTCAACTGCTGCTGTGCCCCACATATAACCTACTAACTGCCACCCGAGTGCTAATAAGCTAACTGCCACCCGCGTGCTAATAAGCTTACTGCCACCCGCGTGCTAATAAGCAAACTGCCACCCGCGTGCTAATAAGCAAACTGCCACCCGCGTGCTAATAAGCAAACTGCCACCCGCGTGCTAATAAGCAAACTGCCACCCCCGTGCTAATAAGCAAACTGCCACCCGCGTGCTAATAAGCAAACTGCCACCCGCGTGCTAATAAGCAAACTGCCACTCGCGTGCTAATAAGCAAACTGCCACCCGCGTGCTAATAAGCAAACTGCCACCCGCGTGCTAATAAGCAAACTGCCACCCGCGTGCTAATAAGCAAACTGCCACCCGCGTGCTAATAAGCAAACTGCCACCCGCGTGCTAATAAGCAAACTGCCACCCGCGTGCTAATAAGCAAACTGCCACCCGCGTGCTAATAAGCTAACTGCCACCCGCGTGCTAATAAGCTAACTGCCACCCGCGTGCTAATAAGCAAACTGCCACCCGCGTGCTAGTAAGCTAACTGCCACCCGCGTGCTAATAAGCTAACTGCCACCCGCGTGCTAATAAGCAAACTGCCACCCGCGTGCTAGTAAGCAAACTGCCACCCGCGTGCTAATAAGCTAACTGCCACCCGCGTGCTAATAAGCAAACTGCCACCCGCGTGCTAATAAGCAAACTGCCACCCGCGTGCTAATAAGCAAACTGCCACCCGCGTGCTAATAAGCAAACTGTCACCCGCGTGCTAATAAGCAAACTGCCACCCTCGTGCTAATAAGCAAACTGCCACCCTCGTGCTAATAAGCAAACTGTCACCCGCGTGCTAATCAGCAAACTGCCACCCGCGTGCTAATCAGCAAACTGCCACCCGCGTGCTAATCAGCAAACTGCCACCCGCGTGCTAATCAGCAAACTACCACCCGCGTGCTAATCAGCAAACTGCCACCCGCGTGCTAATCAGCAAACTGCCACCCGCGTGCTAATAAGCAAACTGCCAACCGCGTGCTAATAAGCAAACTGCCACCCGCGTGCTAATAAGCAAACTGCCACCCGCGTGCTAATAAGCTAACTGCCACCCACGTGCTAATCAGCAAACTGCCACCCACGTGCTAATCAGCAAACTGCCACCCACGTGCTAATAAGCAAACTGCCACCCGCATGCTAATAAGCTAACTGCCACCCATGTGCTCACCAACCGTTGCTGACTAACACTAGATAGCGTGCCCCGAACCGCCCAAATAAAAACCCCTCAAATCAAAAGGTGCCACCAGATAGTGGCGAGTGACTACATGGGGTACTCAAAAATTCAACCAGGGGCAACATTCACACAGTCAAGCTGTCCCCTGGGCAAAGGTCAGGGTCCTGCCCGAGAAAGCAGCTATTTCATAAGGTACATGTATTACTTGGATTCGACAATAATTCGTTTTCACTTATTCCTTGAAACCTGGGGGTGAAACATTTTTGATTCTGCTTATTTTCTGTCAGACTACCTATGGGCTATACTTGTCCATTAATATTATGTTCACCTCTTTTTATACTCTTACAAATGCATGCGTTTCACCTGGGATATTTACTTTGTATTATGCATGCTAATACCATGTATTGTAATCCAACTCCGTTTGGACTAATTCATAGATACCTATTTTCATACATTCCACTTATATGTTGATTATATGAATAGTGCTATTTGTATTTTTCGTTTCAGGAAGCAGTAATACACAAGCTCTGCATCACTGTGGCATCTCTTATTCTGTTCTTGACATTGACCAAGGCTTTCCCCATTTTACATATTGTTGATGATACATTTATTATTGAAGCATCACTTTTGATGCGATTAAGTTACCTCTACATTGCAATACTGGCTTCCAGACCAAAGTTTTACTTTGCATGGACATTAGGTAAGTGTCAAGGTATTTGTGCACAAGATGTGCCCTATGAAATGAACGAGAAAGTTCTTGCCAAATGAACATTTCTCTTTGTAACTGTTTACATTTGCAGTTTTCAAAACTGGTCTAAAATTGGAAAAAACGGTTATCCATATTTCAGATTTATTTTAAAAAAAAAATTGTAAAAAAATTCTGATATAGATGAACGATATAATTTAGTTTGCACACTAATATATGATTCTCAGTAAGACTTACTTTTGAAGCATGTATTATTCAAATCACGGCTGTCCACATAGGAAGCAACATGGTAAATTAAACGATAAAACACTGGTATAGCATTGATAGTGTCGTTTTGCCCATGAGAAGATCTTACCAGTATTTTCTTGTTTTATATCTCTGTCCTTTTTGTTGATGAAAGTATATTGTGCAGAGCTTTCGAAATCTCACGGGCCTCGTCTTCAGGTGTGCTCATTCTGAAGAAGAGACCTGGTCGGTTTCAAAACGTTGTCCCTTATAATAATTTCATCCCGTCAAAGCTATCACAACCTGCAACAAATTTACCTTTCTGCAGGGCCATTCATTTGAACTACAGTTCTTTAAAGGACAACGATAAACATTATTAACCTTTAGAGTGCCCTAATGACGTATTAGGTACGTCATAGGCAATTACTCATTTTCTTGGGGCAGATCAGGCTCCCACCACTTCTGTTTCCGGCATCCGAGCACCAGTCTCCGCTTGTTGCTGCTCCAGGAGCGGTTAAGTTGTGCATTGTCTTTAAATGAACAGAGGTTATACATTATATATAATGTAACCATGTATTTGTCATCATAACTCTATGCCCAGGACATACTGTACTTGAAAAGGAGCGTTATCTCTCAATGTATTACTTCCTGGTAAAACATTTTATAAATAAATTACATTTAAAGTGCAGGTAGCAAGTAATTATTGAACAGTATAGAACAGGGGAGCGCACACTTTTGCTGCTGCGCCATTGCTCGCGTCCCCCCCTCCCACCTTGGACCTGCGTCAAATGACGCGTGTGACTTCACACGACCCCGCGGCGCCATTTGATGACGCGTTGCCATGGCAACAAGACACACTGCCGTCTGAATCACTGTAAATTGAGAGTAGCAGAGGCCTCACGCAATCTAAAAATCTCCCGCCCCCCAGTTTGCTCACCCCTGGTATAGAAAGTAGAACGTAGCAGCCTATCAGGTAAGATGATGCAGAATTTTTCTAGTAGAGGCATATACTTTTGTATTCAATATTCAATTTAAATAAAAGGAATAAGGGCCTTTTTTACTAAACTGTACGCAGTGAGTTTAGTGCATTGTGTTCTAAAAATAACCACAGACTAATCTGGTACCTAAAATCCTAGTCCATTTTAGTAAGATACAGCTAAATATCATGGAACAGTGACTCGCTGAGGGATCCCTCTCCTTTACTTTAATATATAGGGGGGAATAAACACATGTTTGTCCAGCGCAGTGTCTTGCTTTTTTTTAAACAACATTTTTATTGGGTTTTCAAGCAGAGAAATACAGAAAATTAAACATTGAAGAGTGAGTATTAGGGAGGAGTGGGTACATAATAATAATAGCATGTTCTTGTACAGTATAGCGCTGCTAATTGTACGCAGCGGTTTACAGAGACATTTTGCAGGCACAGGTCCCTGCCCGGTAGAGCTTACAATCTATGTTTTGGTGCCTGAGGCACAGGGAGATAAAGTGACTTGCCCAAGGTCACAAGGAGCCGACACCGGGAATTGAACCAGGCTCCCCTGCAGCAATCTCAGTGTCAGTCAGTGTCTTTACTCACTGAGCCACTCCTTAAAAAATAGCGGGAATTGGGGGGAGGGAGAGGAGGGGGATGGGACGGCTTCGTTGGGAATCAATAATTCTTATTGCTTTATGCAGTTTAAATGTAGAGTGGTGGGTATGAATATCGTGTTGGACTTCTTCAACTGGGGTAGAGAGCCGCTCTGAGGGCCTTAAATAAATACAGATAGGACACAATAGGTGGGCGACGGTGTAAACACCTGGGCTTTCTATAGACAGAGTGAGGCTAGTTGGTCACAAGGGTTATAGACTCAGAGAATCCGGATCTATATATGTGATATCCAGGGAAGCCAGACTTTCTGGAAATTTTGGCAAGTATCCTTACGGAAGCTCGTCAGTTTTTCCATCATACATATAAACCACAGCCTGTTTCTAATAGACTGAATTGGTGGAAGTTTATCCTACTTCCATAGACTCGCGATGGCGCATCTTGTCTCAGTGGTAATATGGGTAATTAACTTGTTTGTAGCCCTTGTGTGTTCCTGGATTAGTTTGTTTAGAAGGAACAACCAATCTCTGAACCCAAGATCTGCTGGATCCAGGACTTCACCTGTCTCCAAAGGTCTAACACCTTGGGGCAGGACCACCACATATGTAAGAGGGCGGGCACTTCACCGCAGCCTTGGAGGCATAGAGGAGAGTAGCCCGGGACATATTTAGCAATATTCTTGGGGGGTGTTGTACCAGCGAGTCATAACTTTATATGCGTTCTCCCGGACAGTTGAGCAAATAGAGCTTTTAGCCACTGATTCAAAAATTTCCTCCCAGTCGTCAGCCTCCAGCTCCTCTCCTAGACCACTCTCCCACTTCTTCATAAAATTAAACTTATCCTGGGATTCTGCAGCTGGAAGGGAGAATTGGCCATATAACTTCGAGATTAACCTCTGGTGGGAGTCTGCACCCAGACAGAGCTTCTCAAACAAAAAAACTGGTTCGGTGGGCATAAGTTTTGAAATACATTTTTTACCAGGATTGGAACCTAGGGGTACTCCAGAGCTGAACCGCTCTATTTCCAGCTTCTCACGGTTCCCAAGATAACTACAGTTTTGGCTGCCGGTACACTTTCCAGTGTTTGCTTATTTTTTATAAAGATGTCTCCGGTCATCCAATAGGAAGCCGAAATATTGCTTCTTCCTATTGATCTGTGCTTTGGCAGCCATTTTGTTTCCCCAGATAGAGCGGAGCACACCAGCAACTAAAACTGTAAATATCTGAAAAACCAGGAATCCCCCATATGTGAAAATAGAGTGAATGAATGAGATCTGAAGGACCCCGCTCCTAGTTCCAATCATGTTTAAAAAAAAAATATTTAAATATTTTTTTTAAAGCGAGCAGCTGAGTATTCTGCTTTATCACCTAAGTCGACGGAAAAGGCAAAGCACAAAATACAATTGGTTTGATTAAAAGAAATAAAACATATCACTTTTTTTTTTTGCCAGCTGATGCAGTTAATAATGCTGCTGGCTATGGGTTCAATGGTGTGGATGAAAATGGCAAGTTTCGTTGGGATTTGATATCCAATCTCAATATCTGGAACATTGAGGTGAGTTAAGAACAAAATGTTTCATTGTTTGGTGACACCTGTTGCTGGGTACATGCTTCCTTTGCTACACAGCTGCTATCTGCATCAGATTAGCAAAGTAACAGAAATATCTCCATGAATAAGGTGCAATAACGTCAAGAAACTCATGAGTGCATTTGCATGTCTTCCATAGGTCCAACAAACCTGTTTTGACCCATTGCCACATCATACAGGGATTAAACTGCAGATAAGGATTCTGGGTAATGACATGCAAATGAACACATTGAATGTGTAACTTTGTTTTACTTTTAATTGATTTCGAACATGGGTATTTCCCTAGAAGTTTTGCTTGCTGTGTTACACAACTTGTGCAAGGAAGTCTCTGACTATATAGCCTCCTGCTACCTAGTTCACTAGATATGCTTTTGATTTACCGTAGCTTTTAGAATGTTCTATAGATCACACAGTAGTTGTGGATGTGAAAAAGGAGAAGATTAGTTGATTTAAAACTAGGCCAAACCTCTAGCAGTGATTTTTAGTGTGTATTTATGATGTTCTTATATAGTACGTTTCCGTTTTTTATGCATACAGTCACATGCATGTACGGTTTTAACAGTCAGAATATGGGAATTGGGAATGCACCGGAAACGCTATTTAGACAAGTTTCCGTTTCCAAAGATAAAGAATAATAAAGTAATTTTATTAAAGTAATAAAGGTTTAATTACAACAAATTATCCATACTTTGTGCCTTAAAATAACACAAATGATGTTTCACGATTTTGGATAGTTGTATAGGGACCACCCTTTACAATTATCCAAAATCGTGAAATATCATAATTTTTTGTTGTTGATGTTCTTTTAATGAGAAGAATTATCACAGGGCATTTTTCCTGTTATTTTCAACCTGTATTATGTTTGAAAAATATTGCTCTTCTGCTCATTGTTAGTGTTTATGGGTTATGGAACACATTTTGGTTCCAGTCTTTAAACATTTACTATGGTAACTGGCGCGAGGAATACATGGTACAGTGAACTACTTCATGCAAAGATTTTAGCCAAAATGCCCTTGTTCAGAAAGTCAGTTTAGGGACAAGTCTGCCTTTAAGGCTTTTCATTGTGTGCTGAAAACAGTGCTACTGTACATAATTTAAGACTTCAATAACTACTGGCATTGCTGTATATGTCTTACGCCAAGGCTAAGATGCATTTTTCTTCCCTACTAGACGGCTACAAGTTTTAAAATGTACATAGACAACTGGAATATTCAAACAGCTGCTTGGTTAAAGCGGTAAGAACCACACACTCATGATAAAGTCAAAATGAATGCGAGCATATGATTCCGTGCTTGAAAGGAACACATGTTGCACTGCAACTCCTTTCCTTCTTTATTTTCCTTCTGTCCCTGTCCCAATCTCCTGTCTGAACAAAGAAAATGGCCAGTCGACGTAAATATCAAGTGAAGTTTCTGTGTGTGCTGCCCTGGCATTCATGTTTATCTTGCCATTTGTTTCATACCTTCGCAGTGTTTGCTATGACAGGGTTCCAAGGTACCGCCCAGCTTTAACATTTATCCTGTCAGCCGTGTGGCATGGCGTCTATCCTGGATATTATATGACATTTCTCACAGCCATTCCCATGATGTTGGCTGCCAGAGTGGTATGTACCCTCATCAGTGGTATAGGGGAACACCTAGGGGGGAAATTATCCATCAGGCAGAGTGCATACAAATAAGTATTTGTACTGTGTCTGATTTAATGACATTCTAAAGCTGTTAAACACAAAGTTATTTTGACCTCAATTTAAGGTGTTTTATTTATGCTCTAAAGAAAGTGGAACCATCAGTTTGTAACTAGAAAATGTAAGGGTGCTGCCGGGTTAATCAGTCTATCACCGAGACTGACCTAATTCTGACCTGATAATGATATCTGCCTATTACAGCGGGACTGAAAAGTCTTGCCACACAGTTGTTTCTCAGTCAAATGTGTAATTGAAAGCAAACAACCTTGTTACAGGTGCTAAATATGTGCAGTATTACTATATGTGAGCATATATGATTATTACATTGACGTATACAGTAATACTATTTAATAATGCAATATAACTTAAGGATAATAAAGTATTGTAGCACAGCTCTGACATTGCAGGCCACACTGCACATAGTGTGATATACAGGTACACACTGCACATTGTGTGATATACAGGTACACACTGCACATTGTGTGATATACAGGTACATACTGCACATAGTGTGATATACAGGTAAACACTGCACATAGTGTGATATACATGCACACACTGCACATAGTGTGATATACAGGTACTGTACACACTGCACATTGTATGATATACAGGTACATACTGCACATAGTGTAATATACAGGTACATACTGCACATTGTGTGATATACAGGTACACACTGCACATAGTGTAATATACAGGTACACACTGCACATAGTGTGATATACAGGTACAGTACACACTGCACATTGTGTGATATACAGGTACACACTGCACATTGTGTGATATACAGGTACACACGGCACATAGTGTGATATACAGGTACACACTGCACATTGTGTGATATACATGTACACACTGCACATTGTGTGACATACAGGTACACACTGCACATTATGTGATATACAGGTACACACTGCACATTGTGTGACATACAGGTTCACACTGCACATTGTGTGATATACAGGTACACACTGCACATTGTGTGACATACAGGTACACACTGCACATTGTGTGATATACAGGTACACACTGCACATTGTGTGACATACAGGTTCACACTGCACATTGTGTGATATACAGGTGCACACTGCACATTGTGTGATATACAGGTACACACTGTACATTATGTGATATACAGGTACACACTGCACATTGTGTGATATACAGGTACACACTGACCCTTTCCCAGAAGAACTTAACAGTGTAGGTACCCCTACTTAATAGTCTGTGTTTATTCCACTGAGGCATTTTTTCCATAGTGATATGTTTGAGAAATACTGGCAAACTAACCTGAAGTAGTTATTTTTGCATTACATGTTGTTTGAGACCTTTGATTCTACAATTTGGAGTTATTTGTTAATAAAACATCTCTAGCTAATAGATTTTTGAATGCAGAAAAAAAAATATAGACCTGCTTATAACCCAGTGGATTTTTCCTGTAATAAACTGAACTGAACTCTCAGCTGTAAAGCATTTCTTCGTTGTGATGGAGGTACTGTATGGGATCACCCTACCTATGCATGTCACTGAATGTATCTGTAATGTTGTATGATTTACAGATGAGAAACAATTTTCGACACCGCTTCGTTACATCAACATCTCGTAAACTTCTCTATGACATCATCACGTGGTTTGTCACCCAGCTGGCTATCTGCTACACAGTTGCCCCTTTCGTTATGCTGGCACTTGGACCGGCACTTACATTGTACAAGTAAGTTTCCACTTCAACATATCATCCTGTTACATCGAGCTGCTATCTGCAGTTATTTCTCCACGCTCCTGTTCTTTTTCCAAAGCTTTGGGATTATTTGCAGTGTAAAATCAAGTTTCAGAAAGATTAATAAATTAATATACAATGACCATATGAAAGGAGATTGAACTGAAATAGGTGGTTAATAGGAGACATGGGTCCAGATTTACTATATGTATGTGTGTGCATATATATATTTATATATATATATATATATATATATATATATATATTTATACACAGACACACATGTATTGTTTTGTATTTATATATCGCCAGCAATGTATGCAGTGAATTAGAATACAGGGACATTTAATACAATAAGTGAATAAAAGCCACTGCCGCCCATTACACTTTGTTCATGACTCTCTGCTACTGTATTTGTAAGTCCCCCAACATACACAGATGAAGCCCCCGGAAAACCGACTGCGACAGTCCCTGGCTGTTGGGTAAGAATCTGAGGGCAACTTGTAAGCCAATATTGACCTGCTGAGCTGCCTGCAGCTTTCACCTTCAACCGGAAATGTTTATTTTACCGTGGCTCTGGGGAAGGTTATTCGAGCTACGTCTGTAGAAATGAGCAATTGCAAACTCTCTGTGGCAGGAGTGATTTTCCATATTGTGTCATTGTATGTTGTTTGCACTTATTGTATTTTAATTTCCCGTCTATAAAAAAATCTTTCCCGAGAGAATCGAATGCAGGATTCTTGTGCTATTGACGGTACTGTTTAAAACTCTAGAAGTCACTGGCTCCAGAGCTGTGACATCCCAAAATATTACAAAGATGATAAATATATTGCATACTATACAACAAAATTTTTGGCTTCTTTTGTAAAATACAATGGCAGCTGACCAATTTATTAAAGCAACAAAATTTGAAAAATCCTCTTTTTTTTAAATTAAATCAGTTCTGTAGTATTAGATAATAAGGTCTGCATTATTTTTTTTTAACTCCTAATACCATTTTTACAGATGATTTTTTTTTTTTTTTTTTAAACTATACTAATCATTCTTTGGTTGCTACAGCAAGGAGTTAAAGTCATATCCACTTCCTCTTTTGATATAGACTCTGTCTGACACACACCTTTTAGAATTCTGCACTTTGGCAACAATGTATCACAAAGAGATCTGTTGCTGTGTTCGAGACAGTAGACTGTCTATTAGTCTGAAAGCTGTAACAATAATGTGTTACACTTCGTAATATAATGTTACATATAAGCTGCAGCATTTCACATACGGCAGCACAAAGTTAGAAGACAGCCATTATGTTAGGCACACAATCAGGATTTTGGCAGATTTGTAACAGGAGCACCAAACAATTGCCAGCTTAGGTAAGAATATAGAATTATACATTGTCACATGCTTTACATATAAAAGCTTCCTAGAAGTGCATTTTTAGGTCACGTTTAAATGTGTGAAGAGAGAGGTAGAGTCTGATAGTCTCACCGTGTGTAAGACAAAGACAAGGGTTTCAGGTAGTGAAAAATTTGCACTACAATGTTTTTCACGAACCTTATAACATACTATCCAGAAAATCTATATAAGACCTTTACACGTCTTAGAACTCGGATAATGTACCTAATTTATTCATTTTTTTGCAACAAATTGGGTTCTTCTGGATTTGAACAACAGTATTCTCAGCTCTTGGGCCTTGTCCTCTGTTCCTGAGATACGTGTATTACGCTTTTACATTCCCCTGACAAGAATGCTTGTCCAGGAGAGCAGTATGGCTGCCGGGGTGTTGACATTGAGCTTCTATATTAGTGTTCTTGGTGGCCATCCTATGTTTTGTATTTACTGGCTATTTCATATGGCAGTATCTTAGAAACCTAGAGGTGAGCTTAGAGTCATTCAGTTCCAACTCGGAAAAACAACACTTTCAGGTAATAAAAATGTATGTGAAAAAAAGTAAGCATTAAGCATTGCTGCTAGACTAAAGAAAGATCACACTTCATTATCAGGTTATTATACCTGTGCATGTATATTATTATTCCTACATGGGAATGAATTGATGGTCACCATTTCTGAGCGCTTTACATATGTAACATAGCCTGTGCATTCCAAAAGTGTTGATGACTACAAATATCTGCTGTTTTCTTTGTTCTAGGTCAATGTATTTCTTTTTCCACATCGGAAGCATTCTTGTACTCATTCTTCTCCCAATAAAGCCTTTGAATGACAGCCAAAGGCAACCCCCAAAATTGACTGTTCAAAATGCAGTATACCATTTGAAGGAGAAGAGCAGGTGAAGTATCCCACCAAATGAATCAAAGGAGGAAATGAAATACTGCAAATATGAACCAAGGTTTTTCATATTTCAGCTCACCAAAGAAAGAAGGTGCTGGACACGGAATCAAGTCTGAAATTTGTAGATACGATCATTTTTTATATGAAGGACAATATTGTGTCTTAACCTTTTTAATATGCTGAGCATTTCACTTTTTCTGTGGCTTTGTAAATGTGCTATAAATGGAACACTGTTGTGGAATAGGGCAGTTGAGTTGAAGGATGCTAAAGTCAAATATTTTAAGGTCATACATCGTAACAACAGTGACGGATGTACAGGCAAAGTATTGTCAAGCATTCCATTCCATGTCCCACTGACAGCAAGAAGTGAGAAGTAAATTCTGCCCTCATACAACACAAGGCGGTGTTCTGATTGATTTCTTATTTTTGTTACATAATTAGCACGATGGAGGATAAACACGGGAGACCTCTTGCTGCTGCAGTTATTCAAGAAAATTATCAGACTGTAATTAAAAGATTGTTCACAGATTTATCGCCCGTGGACAGGTTTATGTGCTGCTGACGAAATGTTTCTATGACATTGAAGGGAAAAATGTAGGACTGACATATAGGGTCTATTTTGCAGTTTCTATTCAACAGGTGCTTAAAGCTGCAGTTCAGTCTTTTTTTTTCTTTACTTCAATAGTTTCATGTGGGCAATCTCTAATTACCTAAAGAACTGTATAGCTGCAGGTCAATTCGTTCTCCATGTATTGATCGGCGAAATTTGGTGACATAATTAGTGAAGGGATCTGTTTATATTCTGCTTCAGTACGTCAGTGGAAGCTCATGAATATTCATGAGCACTCCTGCACTGACGTGCTAGAGGGAGGGCAGGGCTGACAAAGGGGTGTGCCAGGGCTTGTGACAGGACATGAAGGGGCAGTGCCTTAGTAAATGGTTGTTAAAATAGAATACAAGAAAATTGGTCTTTCAAAGATGTTTTTTTAAAAACAGAAAATGCTTAAAGTATTTTTTCTTACTACAGAACTGATTTATTAAAAAAAACACACATGCAGGATATTGACTGAACTGCAGCTTTAATTCCTTCACAAAGCTAGTAATTTATCTACAATAGACAACCATTTAATTCCCAGTAATATTACAGGGAGCAAGGAAAACTGATCAGGGAAGTATTACAATTAGGGTCATTCTCAGTGCTGATCAGAATGGTGTGAAACAAGAATGTACATACTTATTATTTCTCACAGCAAAAGAAAATAAGGGTGACAAGCTCTGCATTCCAGACTCGGGTAAACAGGTTATATCGCAGTCTGTAAAAGTAGATCTCGTTTATCCCGTAGTGTACTATTTGGTTTATTTATTATTGTCACTTGGCTGCAAAACTCAGCAAATACCGGTTCAGAAAAACTTCACCCAATTTATCAGAGATCTTATTGTTTTCTGTGGGATTGATTTTCTTGATTACTATGGTTCTGTGGTTTGCACCATTATTGTGTTTTTGAACTTTTATAAAAAGCCCCCTTTTAGTTTCAGTATTTGCTATACAATACAAACAATTTGTTTTGTTTTGAAAAGTTATTTTGTACAAATAGATGTATTCATCTTAAAAAGGGGCATGCATAGCTAATCTCTATTGTCAGTAATATTCTGCATAGCGGAGTCCGAGTTGAATTTCGTTAGTGAAGGAGGTTGTATTTCAGTGTGCGTCTGGCCTATGAAGACTTCCATTTACTTTTCTGAGTCCCAGATGCTCTATTAAGTATGGACTCATAATGCCATGATCAAAATCAGGACCAGACACTATGTTCCCACAGAGGGGGGAGGGTGTAGAGAGACAGAAAGACTTATTTTATTGCAAGTGCTATACTCTATATATCTCCTCAAACCAACCTTAAAACAACACGTGCAGAGACACCTGTGCACAAAAAGCACACCTGGGAGATATGCTAATGGTATATATGCAAAGTATATTTTAATGACTCATATTAGCATATCTCCCAGTTATCCCAGGTGTGCTCCTATTCTTTCTCCCTGCCTCCCAGATCCAGGTTCTGGAGGTATTGTATGTATTGTATGTCTTTATTTATATAGCGCCAAAAGTGTACTCAGCGCTTCACAAAGAATACAGTACAGGGAATTATAATAATACAATAAGTGCAGCAAAAATCAGACAATGGGAAAGGAAATCCCTGCCCCGAAGAGCTTACAATCTAAGAGGTTTGAGGGGAAACTTACAGAGACAGCAGGTGAGGGAATAAGTGCTGTAGATGGGTGTGCTTGGCCACAATGGGTGGTATAAGTGACTGTGGGACAATAGCAATGAGGGCAGGCTATTGGGATGCTTGATTTGTGGGGCAAGTTTTAAGGTTAGTCAGTGTTAAATGAAAAGGTTAACACCATTTACAGGGGAAGGGATGGCAGGGAGGCATGAGTGAGATCAGGTGTGTATGTCTGGCTTCAGGCTTAGGGGAGATCCCCAGCAGCAGGAAGAAGTAGATAGAGGGTGTGAATAGAGGATTTGTGGGGGTGATTTTTATTGAGGGGTATAGAAGAAGTTGTTGGGAGAGAGGTGTATAAATAATGGTGCAGTGGGGAGTGGGGAAGTTGGAGAGAACAGGAACATTCACCAAGGAGTGAGGAAACAGTAAACAGAAAAAGCAATAAGGAGGGCATAGTGAGATACAGGAGGAGAGACTTCCCAGTTATTGGAGGATAGGAAGAGTACAAAGAATCACAGCATTTAGAAAGAAAAGTTAAAGTAGTGATTGAAGGAGACATACCAATGAATACATTTTAAAATCTGTAGCTATTGATAGTAGTAGAATCCAGCAAACGCCATCTTCATGTGAAGGTACGAATGTATTTTTAAATCCTTGCGTTAACTATAAAGGAGCTCTATGAATAGGTGTTGTTAGAGAGAACACCTCTTTTGCATACAATTAGCACTATCATGGCGTTAGTGAGCTTTGAACATACCTGATAGCACTTAACTAGCCATTAAGTTAATGCCTCGTTAAGTCAATAACATCGCTTTGTGCATCTGGGCCAGAGAGACTACAGCTTGTAAACATTACACTGACTGTATTAGCAAAGGGATTTTCTAGTCTGGAAACAAAACAAGCAGATGGGAACAGAGACACAGCAGAGAACTGGCATGCTTTGTCTATAACACATGAGCTCCAATCAAGCTAGTCATAAGATAAATCATTTCAAAACTGATAAGCTAGAATTGGCATGGAGTGATCGTTTCTTCTCATACTGCTGTTCTGTACCATAGCATCAGTAAACAACGACTGTCTGTTCAGTCCAACATATATTACTTCTAGAGAATCATCCCATTTGAAATGTAAAGGTACTCTGCAGCAAACCTCTGTGCTTGGATCTCATACAGAAACCGTTTTGTTAACTTAGCGAGTATGTGTAAAAACAAAGGCACAGACTTGTGGAAACTAATAACCCAAAGGAATTACATGCTAAGCATGTCATCCCATGACACCTTTGGTGCCATGCAAAACAACAGTTGAACTCAAGGGGAAATTATATGTGATCATGTTTGTGCTGTAAAGAAGTATCCACAGTATTTGTACCAGCAGTGTTTGCTTTGCAGGCCCAGCTCCCAGTAAAGGGATTGCAGGGGTATGAACCCTGTTCTTAAATAGGCAGGCGACTTGTCTGTTTATGATTTTCAAGTTTAGCGACATCAACATTTGTATTAATGGACGCTGGCTGTTTCTCTATACCTTATGTGCATATTTTTTTTTAAAATACTGTAATATATAGATACATACCCCTTATTTTGTTTGACATTTGCAAACTGGTGTAGACCAGCATCCAGAACAGTATTTCATGATTGGTACGTTCCAATAGAATTGCTTCATGCTAATAATGACTTAAGGAGAAATGTAGGAAAGAAGAACATCAATAATGGTGATTTAACACACACACACGTTAAGAAGCAAACAAAAAACCGACTGAAGCTTTAACTGAGAGATGCATTTATTTGAACCTGTTTAAAATAACCACCAGCGACTATCATAGGAAACTCGCCCACCAACCCCCGTCCAGACAAAATAAAATACTGTATCACTAACTGTTGGTTAAAAACAAAATAAGGGTTATCCTTGGAGATCAATTGTCAAAAGGAATATGATTAAAGGTCTGAATGGATTTTGGAAGGGATTGTTTCCTTCAGATCTGCTGCCTGTCTAAATATATCCTTAACCCTTTCATGTCTAAGAATGGATAAATCCTGTATTCTGTTTTTGTGCATTATGCTTAGTTATGATTAATCAATTCTTATTTAAGCCCATCTGGCACTGAGAAGAGTGCAATCAATTCATGAGATGTGCAATATGTAGCTGGACCTCTAGCAGTTTTTAAAAGGTTCAAGTAAAACACGCACTATTTATGGGATATTTTTAGGCAAGGAGTTGATGAAACGTGTTCTTCAGAATGCTTGTGGCCCTGTAGGACTTTGCTGGGGCTCTCTGAAAGCCTTAATAGTAGGCAGGTCTCTCCTGCAGTCTACTGCTTTTCTATTAACATGGCATATGAAGAAGACGCTGTCAGCTATTAAGTCTTAGGCCCATATTTACCAAGCAATGCTGAGCCTTAAGGCAGGCGTGCTCAACTCCAGTCCTCAAGCGCCCCCAACAGGTCAGGTTTCAGGCTATCCGAGCTTCAGCACAGGTGGCTGAATCAGAGACTCAGTCGTAGAGCCACCTGTGCTGAAGCAGGGACTGATTGAACCACCTGTGCTGATGCAGGGGCTTGAGGACTGGAATTGAGCACCTCTTCCGTAAGACACCCTACAGCCCATTCATTTGGTACCTTATGGCTATAGTGACCATACGTCCCGGTGCAGCCGCCGGACAGTGCCAGATTCTCATTGACCGGCCCGGTGTCCCGACAATTTTCTCAAAATACAGTAGTTGAAATGTCCCGGTTTTTTTTTTTTTTTTTAGCTGTTCCTTGTACCCGTAAAGTAGACACTGCATGTTTTTATGTGATCGATCATATCAAAGAGTAAACTTTCTAAACATATTGTTAAACTGTAATTAAACGATGTATTAATATAAACCAACCCGTCATTTTGCTTCACTCGAGTTTGTGCTCGGAAACGGAAGTAAATCAATAACACAGCATAAATGGGGGGGAGGGGGGGAGGGTGGCGCTGGTAGACAAAGACCGTTTATAATATTTATTTTTAAGTGATGTCATTTGTTTTATAAATAATTTTTTAATGGGTCCCGGTTTCTCCTTTTGAAAGTCTGCTCTCCCTACTTGTGGCTATGTAAATGTAAGCCATAGCAATGTCATATGGTGAATACAGAAGGGATGGAGCTGCACTCACATGGTCTTTGCAACAGAGGTCGTTTAATAAAAGATCAACGTTTTGGTCCAGAAATAGGAATCTGTCTTGCTAGAGGTTCCTATTTTTGGTCAGAAACGGTGATCTTTTATTAAACTACCTTTTTTTTGCAAAGACCATGTGAGTGCAGTTGTTTTTGTATTGAGTCTTGGATTGCCATAGACAAACAATAGGCAGTTATCCTTTATTATATTCCGTTTATTGGAAGTGGTCCAATGTTTTAGTCCTCAGCATACAGTATCAGTGAGAGCCTTTCTTTCAGATCAAAGGCCATTATTCTTAGTAAACATAACTGTATGTAAGTATATTGAACAACAGAGTAAGTATGCTGTCCTTCCACACGATTGCTAACACTGAAGTGGCCCTCTGTAACAAACGTTTGACAACCTTTATTCTACGCCGCAAGCGCTTAAATTACTTTTTTTTTTAAATGTTATTGATAAATGTTAACTTATTTATGACACATGTATGTTTTAATAAAATGTCACAATTTCTTGGAATCAATATCATTAGTGTCTCATTATTGCGGTGTGTACCTATAGCCAGTATAAGACACTGTGGGCCTGTGACCTTAAGGGCTCTATTGCCTAGACCAGGTGTGTGCAAACTGGGGGGGCAGGGTGTGAGATTTTCCAGGGAGGGGGGGGGGGGGCGCGGCGGTTACAGAGGTCCCGCGCTCTCCCCCCAGGCATTTAAAATAAATGCCGGGGGACCGCGCGATGCCTCTGTAACTCTCCTTGGCTTCCAGCGATGTGTCCTCAAATGACGCCATGGGGTCACCCCTGGCCTAAACCCCCATCTTAATACCGTAGCTTTTGGAAAACATTTGCTTGATGTCCAAGTGGCCAGCACTGCCGCTAAGAAGTCTGGGGCACAATTCGTCACAGCTCTGCGACTGTCAATCACCGGTGAGCAGCGAGAAATGATGCCCCAGAATCTGCTTTAGTGGAGGTGGTGGCAGCCAGAATGTTTTTGTAGCTGGGGACCCCCTTTGTATCTTAGTATAGCATTAAAATTGTTCATAATAAAGGTTTCTAAAAGTGGTTACGGTAGGTGTGTAGTCCCAGACTTATTTAAAAGTGTATTCAGTGCAGCCTAGGTCAGTGGGCCCGGAATGGTATTAGTTTCTCTTTTTTGGGGGTTGTGTTCAATTTTGCTTTGAAAATGGTATATGGGAATATACTTTTAAAAATATGCTAAACATCGACACCTAGTGCTCAGTGTAAGAAATGCCCACTCAGTAAAATAATGTCATGTTGTCTTATTTCCCAAATATGGGGGCTTATGCAGAGAGGATAGAGAAGGGAAATAGCGCCATCTTTTGGCGAAAATACGCACCAGAGAAGCTTGTCCTGCAGAGAACATGGAGAATTTCATAAAATTCGCCACAGCAGGTTTCTTTACTTTAAAAATAGCCAAACACGTGGCGAGATTGGTAAATTCGCCATGTTAAAATATGATGGTATGCAGGTAGCATAGATGCACTGCAACTCGCCATTCTGCCCTATATTATAGCGAGTTCAATGTAGCCAGAAAAACTTGGCAATTTTGAATCTCATCAGAAAAAAGAGGTAACGCAGCTTTCAGCATACGCCCATAACTTGCTCCAATTCTGTGGCTATTTTCCTGCCGTTTTCACATTAAATAACGTTCCTCTCTGCATAAGGCCCATGGTGTTTCTTAATGATAAACTCGTGGAACTGAATTTCCAAAATCACAAGTATGCAGAGAGCAACTAAACAAAACCACAAACAAGGCCATATTTCTATTGATGAGTAAAAATATAACTAGTTTTAACCGCACTGTCCCTCACACATAGCACATATAGACCTAGATCCACAAAAAGGTGATAAGCTTGGGCACGCCTTTGCACTCATTCATTTAAATGGGAGTAAATGTGTGCTAAAGTTTAGCATCCTTTTGTGAACCTGGACCATAGTGCTTCTAAATGTTACCTACTTGGGCAGCACAAACTGTACATGTCCCGCATACTATGCTATTGAGTACAGTATGTCATTGCTGCTTCTTTTCTCTATGCAGTGGAGGAAATACAAAGACACAGTATAAAATTGGCAGTGTAGGAGCCTGCGAATTGGGGCTACCTTGACGTAGTTGCAGGCTTAACATGTTTTGGCCAAAATATTGAACTAAATAACCTATATTTATGCAAAGAAAACACATAAAAGAACTAAATAATTTGTCAGATTGGGTGTGCATTGGGGCTTCTTTGTTTACTGTTAAATATGCTACAATACCAGATGCTTTACTCATCAGTTATCAGCTAGAAAACTTGAATAAAAACCCTCCTTACTATACTAGTTTGCATGCCCTTGCCAACAAAAAAGTATTGTGTTTGGTAGCAGTGAGTTGGTGAACCAATGCAGACTTCAAACAATCTACTCTTCAATGTCTAGTTCTAGGTTAGCTCTTATTGCACAGGAGAGGAGGCATCAAATACAAAACAAAGCAGCAGGTGTGAGTAATTGATGAACAGTAGGAGAGTATCCAGACCTGCTGTCAAACACCCATGGGACAGCCTGGTAGGAGAAGGTATGGGTAGACGCTAAAGCTTTTGGAAAGCTTAATGAAGCTGCCAGCTTGCTCTGTAGTGAAAAACTATAATCCCCACTGATGCAAACTAAGGAGACATAAAACCGCATCAGCCAGAAGACATTGAGTAACCATCACTGCCCTTTAGGCTTAAACTGAGCCCTGGTGAATCACCTACCACACACCGTCTCTGGTGCTGTCATTTAAGAGCTTCATTGACTATGTAAAGGTTTGAGGATGAAGGATTGAGTGAGTACTTGTACACTAAAAAGTGACAGTGAATATGAGTGCTTGTGAACGAGTGAATAAGCGAACATGGGGGAAGAGAAGCATACAACAGAAAGAGTAGTAAGAACAGTCAACTTATTAATAATAACTTATCTCTACAGTACAATGTGGCCATTTACTGGTGCAAATACTAACAAGTCCTTGTTCTATATAGAGTTAGCCCCTATGTTCATGTGATGTATCATTAGTGTATAGGGCTGCGTATGAATATTTGAATCATGTGAGTGCACAGGGGATGGCCTACAGCAAAGCAGGAAAATGAAAGGTTTTATTTTACATAGTTACACTGAAGATTAGGTTTAAAAAGTCCATAGCGTTCAACCCATGTTAAATTTAGGCGACTGAAACAATATACTGTAAATACAAATATAGGATTAATATCAGAGCAAGACAAAAAGCCTCAGAGAAACATTCTAACTCCAGTATTGGCAATCATATTTCTCCCTGGATCAACATCCTTCCTATGTTTACTTATGTGGTATATCCCTCTATAGCTTTCTTTGCTAAAATAAATAAATATATATAATCTTTTCTTAAATATATCTATTGTATCTGTAATCACAGCCTCCATGGATAGAAAATACCATATTTTAACTGCACTTACTCTAAAGAATCCTTTCCTTTGCTTCTGGTGAAATCTCCTTTCCTCTGATTTTAAGGGATGACACTGTCATTTGTATTATCCTTGGTGTGAAAAGTTCCTTATAATGACCTTGGTGTGAAAAGTTCCTTATAATGACCTTGAATATATTCGTAAATAGTGATCATTAACGTAACCAAACTTTATTTGGAAAGCCTTTCCTCATGCAGGTCTGGCCCATTCATTAGGTGAACCTAGGCGGTCACCTAGGGCACAAAGGTCCTAGGGGCGCAGTGGGAGCGGAGCGGCACAGGAGTCAAGGAGCGGAGTGGCAGTAGAAGACAATGTCAGCGGAGGGAAACATTGAGAAAGTGGGTGGCGGTGGCCTAGCTGTGGCAGGCGACAACATCCGATCGGAGCAGGAGCACAGGAGACGGCAGGGGAGGCACGCGCTGTAACACCGGCGCCAGAAGTCAGGCGCCGGTCAACGTCAAGTGTTACAGCGCGTACCTCCCATGCCGTCTCCTGTGCTCCTGCACCGATCGGATGTCTTCGCCTGCCACAGCCAAGCCACTGCCCACTGTCTCAACGTCTTCCTTCTGCTGACATCGTCCTTCACTGTCGCTCCGCGACCCCTGTGCTGCTCCACTTCCGCTGTGCCTGGTAAGTGAGGGGGTGCGCAAATTTTAAGTTTCACCTAGGGCGCATGAAACCCTTGCGCCGGCCCTGCTCATAGGTCAGACCTTCTATCTGCTTTTTTAATTTGGTGGCTCTTTTTCCAATTCCATAAAGTCTAATTTATCGAGTGGTGCCCAAAACTGTACTCCATATTCAAGGTGTGGTCTTATTAAGGATTTATACAGTAACAAAATTAGGATTTGTTCCCTTCTATCCATACCCCGTTTTATGAAAGATAAGATCTTATTTACCTTTGTAGCTACTGCAGGATTTGGGGCAATGTTGCTAAGCCTGCTGTCTCAATCAATCATTGACTTCATTTTGTCCCATTTAGTTTGTAAGTCGCCTTTTTATTCTTGCTTCCCAAATGCATAACCTTACATTTCTCTGTATTAAACCTCGTCTACTCAAGATTCCAATTTATACAAGTCCTTCTAGAGAGAAATGACAGCCTACTCTGATTTTACTACCTTACATTATTTCGTTTAATCAGCAAAGATGAAGAAGACCTTTCTCTCGATGCCAACCTCAAGGTCATTAATAAATAAGCTAAAGCAGTGGCCCAGTACCGAACCTTGAGGTACTCTACTTACAACTTTAGCCCAACCTGATCAGGTTTTCTTTATGACAACTCTCTGCTGTCAATCCAGGTGCAAATATTTATACATCTTTTGACATCGTATAGGATTTTGTGTAGCTTCTCTGACTTCATTTTAAAGCATTGAAGACGTCATAGCTGTATAACACGAGGAACAAAACAAGTGAAGAATGACAAGCCTAATCTGCATTCATGTTCTGTGCATCTTTCTGCCTACCTTTGCTTCCTTACCATCCAAGTCTTCTTTATCCTCTTGTAATCCCATTCCCATATTGGCCCACATTTACTAAGCAGTGTTATGCCATAAGCTTAGTAAGTATAGCCTGACACACCTTTCTTTCGGGCTGTTCCTGTGCACTTTTTATGTGACAATTCTATGAATTCTCTTCTTGCTACTCTTGCTGGTCTATGCTCCTCTTCCCCCTTTTCTGTTTTCCTATCTGCAGCAAACAGTTGAAAGGACAATTCAAATGGTAGGCTGTAAGGAAATGATGGGAGCACCAGTGCCATGCTTGGCTAGGCAGAGAAACTGCTGTTTTAGGATAAGCAATTGGACCAGTTTTCAGGTGGTAAACTAGTGTGTCAATATACTGTATCTGCTGTGTGCTTAGATATTAGGCTGATAAGTTCTGGTTGAGTTTTACCCTTAATAAAAAAAAAATGGGGTGTGTGCCAAGCACGCGTGTTATAAGTAAAACGTTTTTGTCTTTTCTCAGAAAAGTGTTTAATTCCATCAAAAGCATAAAAATAAAAGTACAATTTCATTGGTCAAATGAAGTTTGACTTAAAATGCGCTTACTCATCACACCCCATTAAAAACAAACAAACAAAAAAAAAACATCGGAGTTGCAAGATTATATTAATTTGTATATATGTCATGTGTTATACAGTTAGGTCCGTAAATAATTGGACACTGACACAATTTTCATAATTTTGGCTCTGTACGCCACCACAATGGATTTGAAATGGAACAACCGAGATGCAATAGAAGTGCAGACTTTCAGCTTTAATTCAAGGTGTTGAACAAAAATATTGTATGAAACGTTTAGGAATTGCAACCATTTTCGTACACAGTCCCCTTATTTCAGGGGCTCAAATGTAATTGGACAAATTAACACAATCATAAATAAAATGTTCATTTTTAATACTTTGTCGAGAATCCTTTGCAGGCAATCACTGCTTGAAGTCTGGAACGCATGGACATCACCAAACGCTGGGTTCCTCCTTTGTGATGCTTTGCCAGGCCTTTACTGCAGCTGTCTTCAGTTGTTGTTTGTTCGTGGGTCTTTCTGCCTTAAGTTTTGTCTTCAGCAAGTGAAATGCATGCTCGATAGGGTTAAGATCAGGTGATTGACTCGGCCATTGCAGAATATTCCACTTGTGAAAGCTGTTAAAATGTTACAACAAACATTCAGTTACCAAATGAGTTTATTCAGTGTGCACACAGGAGAAAACTTCAATAAAAAAAACTCTCTAACAGGTAATATGGTATAAGATACATTTATACCCTAAAAACTAAAGCATATGCCCCTTTATGGGGTGGCTTGTGCGTCATAAAAATAACGTAATTGTATAATAAAGAAACAAAAAGAATATATGTAAATCAGCAAAAATCATTACACCAGCTTCAGTAACCTTTCCTCTACAAACTATTGATACTTTGTTTCAGGGTTACAATGTGAAAACTGTGCTTATCTCAGACTCCAACTAATTCTACCAAGGTCTCTCATTCTTGTCTGGCCCTTTCTCTACCTCCCATCACTCCCACATACTCCTCATCATTTGCAGCTGGTAAAAGATACAAAGAATCCACTGAGAGCCTAACAATTTCTCTGCTTTCTCACGTTCACACAGACAAGCTTCACAGAAATCAGCACATTACAAAATGGAAGACAGACACAGCTCATAACAAACAATGACAAAACTTATAGCAAACAAGACAAAATGGCTGACCAGAATAGTCTGCCAATATGGCTGCTGAGATTTCATGTGCTGTAAACTCATGGTTCCCCTCAGCAAATACCACTTTTGTCTCCAACCAACCCAGGAAGAGATTGGCATAAGAGGGTGCACAAGTGGCGCCCATTGCCATACCCCTAACCTGTAAATAAAATTTGTTTTTAAAAACAAAATAATTATGTGTGAGAATAAACAAAAGAAGTTGCATGAGAGTTTTGCTAAGACTATCACTTTGGTTTTGTGTGGACAGGAAATACTTGGCCGCGTGTAGCCCGTCCTGATGTTTTATACAAGTATAAAGACTTTCAACATCACATGTGGCCAAGATAGTCTCCCTGTCCACAGTAATTTGATCGAGACATAGCAAAATATCCATGGAGTCCCTAATGTATGAGGGAAGAGGGTCAACTGAAATACGTAAAAAAACAATCTAGAAAATGGCAAATGAGCTCTGACAGACCTCCTATGCCAGATAGAATTGGTCTTCCTGGGGCGTGGGAGAGATTCTTGTGTATTTTAAGAAGTAGGTACTGTATAGCGGGGGTGGGTATGGGGAAGATGGGTGCTCCAACGTAGGGGAACTTGTCATTCAATAAATCTTGAGGGACTCCATATGAAACTATATAACGGAGTGGGTATACTTCCAAATAACCTGTGAGTCACCACTGTAAACCAAGATCACTAATTGTAGAGGGAACATAATAACGCATAAATCACCTCACAGTAGCCTCATAGGGATAATCAAGGTAATGGTACTCATCCATGGTTGGTCATAATGAATAATGCAGATAATCTTACCCACTCCTGTAGTCTCTGGGGGTCCAAGATGGTGTGCGAGCCGCACAAGTAGAAATCCAAAGCAGAAGAACAGAAGCAACACAGCGCACTGCCAGGGAGTCAGGTGGTGAAAAAATATAAAATCCTATTTATTCAGCACAAAACCAGTAAAAACATCACCACAGGAGGGGAACAAGATCCTCCTACGCGTTTCAGACAGTTGCCTGGCAGTGCGCTGTATTTCTTCTGATCTTCTACTGTATAGCGTGGGAACTATAGGACACTTAGATACTAGGCCCTCATAGTTACACTTGGTGATAACGCCTTGAGCATAAGAATCAGCATAGCATCTGGACTAACTCTTGTTTAAATTTAACTGTGGCATCTCTACTAAGTTGTTTGTAACACAGTGAGTCACACAGATGTTTGAAGGCCTCTTTCTCATAGATAGTTGAAGGCCACAGAATAACATTGCCCCCCTTATCAGAGGACTTGATTACAACTGTTGTGAGCTTCTTTAAGCTCTCTATGGCCATCCACTCTGATTTTGTAAGGTTAGTATCACTAATAGTATCTGGTAGTTTGGAGATAGCTTGTGCAACTAAACCAGAGAATACCTCTATTTGAGAAGAGCTTTGGATGAGAGGACAAAAGACAGACTTAGGTTTAATATGTTGTGCCACTGTTAACTCATTTGGGATATATATATAAATATATATATGTGTATGTTTGTTATGACGACACAAAAATAAGTGCAAATGCTGTTGTGATTTAGACCAAGTGAGCACATGTAGTGGAAGTGAAATAAATTTACACAGTCCTTTGATTAGGTGCAGCTCCGGAAGTGGACTCAATCCAAGTCCAAGTCCATAGGTAGAGCAGAGGACAAAGATCAGGAGCGCACTCAAATCACGGTGTATATAAAAAAGAGAAAATTCACAAATAGTGAAATAACGTTTGGTGAAGACGTGAATAGAGTGAAAAATAATAAAGTGTTCACTCACATATTCCGTGAGTGAAAGATAGCCTTGCGGTTGTGTAAAGTAACCACCTCATAAGTTATTCATGTGGAGACGTCCGTCAGATATATATTGTGGAGGGACCGGGAGAGGAGATTCCCATGTATGAAAAATAGAGAACACAAATAACAGTGTAGGTTGCTTTATAACAATATTAAATAAAATAAGTAGTACACTCACAAACAGGTTATGGATTCAAGCAGTGGGACCACCCTGGGTCAGACAGTGGAGAAAGAACAGCACTCCCTCCGTCACTTTTAATCCACCTGCAATGGCCTTCTGCAGGGGAAGATGGCAATGTCGAAGGAATGAGGAACTTCTTCTTGGCCGGGGATTTCTCCAGTTAGTCCACCAGCAGCTTGAAAGATCCTTCTGCAGTCTTTGTTGTTCACCCTATACGTTTTGCTCCTCTAGAGCTTCCTCAGGGGTTAATAATATGTATATATGTATGTAATTTGTGTGTGTGTGTGTGTGTGTGTGTGTGTGTGTGTGTGTGCGTACACACACAAAAAGTTTGTGAACCCCTTAGGACTCTCACATATTTCAAACCTAAAATGTTATTAGATCGTAATCTAAGTCCTAATAATAGATAAAGATAACCTGTTCAAACAAATGACACAAAAACATGATACTTTTCCAACATGTATTTATCCACAAATGATTCACCATTCAATATCCATGTGATAAAGTATGTGAACCTTTAGAATCAGTACCTGGTTGCACCCCTTGAACAGCAATGACTTCAACTAAGCGTTTCCTGTAACTGCTGGTCAGTCTCTCACATCGGATTCAGGAATTTTAGCCAATTCCTCCTTACAGAACTGCTTCAACTCAGGGACATTTGACGGCTTCCTTGCATTGACAGCTCGCTTAAGGCCCTGCCACAACATTTCGATAGGGTTTAGGTCCGGACTTTGACTAGGCCATTCTAAAATGTTCACTGGGTTTCTGTCATGCGCTCAGGATGTATGTGTAAGGGATCCTGCTCCTGCTCCTATTCGCCCGGAGGTCTCTCCTGAAGGAGGGGATGCTGTAAGGGATCCGCTCCTGGGTTTGGCTGGAACTCATCCTTACAGAGCTGTAGAGCTTCCAGAAAAATCGCTACCTGCTTCTGGAATTACACTGCAGTTTGCTTAATGCTGCTTTCTATGGAGCTCTGCCTCTATCGGATGACAGTAAAGGGTGATGATTACATTACTGTCATCCGTCTTACAGCTTGTTTGTAACAACAGTTGCATTCTGATTTGACCAGATACTTTATAACTCCTAGCTAGTGTAACAAAGATGTGGACCGTGAAGGAATCCACTAGCAGCTAGGTCTGAGTGATACATGTATAGCAAAGTACTACTCAAAAGTGCAAATAGATAGTGTCTTAAAAGGACACACTCAGCCTTTTATCTCCAAGATACAGCTAAAGAGGTCTAAAAACTCACTTGGATTTTATTGGCTATACGTATTTATATATGTTGACATAAATAGAAAATGGTAATGCAATCACAATTGAGAATTGCATAAAGAAGACAAGATACCATCTGGGTCAACTATATATAAATAATATATATATATATATATATATATATATATATATATATATATATATATATATATATATACACACAATTGCTGGAAATAATGCAGACCAGTGTACCTTATAGGTAAACACATGGTCTCTGCAGCATCCATCAGTATTATATATATGCGCTTTTTATGCTGAAGTCGACAGCTAAAAAATAGAGAATATGCTGTCTCTTTGATCTATATCAATAGAAAGTAAATCAAGACTAACTATACATTCTAAAGGGAAGTATTGGTAAATTATATACTTTATACAGCACGGATCACACTTAGTACAAACTCACTTTTTGTAAAAGTCTTTTATTATAAATTATCACATGAATATCCACAATTTATTTTGACCCACTCACATTACCAAACCAACCCCTCAAACATGAAGTACTTAGGCTAACCCCAGGGGGATGTACCAATACATTATGTATTAGATATGGTCGTAATCAACGAATTATCCCTATTTATCTATAGGTCTATTTGTGTCACGCTGTTTGACAACAGGTTTTAATAACTTTTTGTGTGCTAAAATAAAAAAATATATTAGTGGAGATGTAAAAAGTAATAAAAGTAAAAAGAATAAAATAAGATTTCAGTTCTGATATGAGGTAGAGTGCAAGCATTAAAGGGATACGTCTTCTTTACCTACCATTGATTCTCTATCCCAGTATGCACCCCTCTAGTGACATTTAGTTGAGCAGGAGCTGCTTTTCTCTCTAACGATAATAAAGATGCCACTGATTCAAAGACCCTTCTTGCCTGAGACTGGAGTTAATCAGGGAGAAGATGCACCCAGGGGTTCTCTTCCAGAGACTCCTCCCTGCTATCATGGGGATCTGGAAGGGATGGAGGCGCTGTACCAACTGTGAGTAGAACTCAACACTTCCTCAAGAGCCAGTCCTGGTGAAATCCCCACTACCAACGAGCGGGAGACTCAGGAGTCCTGTGAGCCAGGAGGTGCACCACATAACATGTCATGTAACTGGAGGCAGTTTTCTCACATGGGGGTCAGGATTAGAAGGGCCCAAGGGAAACACCGTTACACAAGTTAAAAATAAAGCTGTTTTAATGGATCGTAGCAACAAACAAAACCACCGGTGGTTTTGTTTGTTGCTATGATCCATTAAAACAGCTTTATTTTTCATCGTTGGAACGCACTCCTGTGGTAGTTTTTGCTGGTTACTAGCATTGGATGTAGTGCTTCATTTTTTTTCTCTCTATTTTGATCTATTCAACTCTACAGACGGATGCACACATATACCCCTGAAGGATCATTTTACTCAAAGGACTCACCATTTGGAGACATACAGTACATCTCATGTGAGTTCTTTCTGCTGTTCCACAGTATCTGAATGCTGATCAATCATTATTCAATGTGTCCCTAATATTGGATGTTACACTAGCACTGGTCACCGGCAGGTGGTTAAAACAATTTCCTTACTGCATTGCTACGTGGGATTTAACAAACCATCATTGTGGGACATTTATTTTTCAGCTTATTCATTATTCATTGGAGGGGTATCCATCTAAGACTTTACCATTTTATTACTCAAAAATGCTGTCTTTGTTGTTTTAGAGCACCATACAACACTTGTTCAATCCTAAGTCAACTTTCTCTGTCTCAAAGTTCCCCATAATATCTGGTATTCCTACTATGGATTCTCAGACACCCACTTCAGTGACGAGCAGACTCTTCACATATACTGTGTGTATGTGTGTATGTATATATATATATATAAAAAATCATATTTAAAAATACTTATCTTATCATCTTTAATAGTGTCAGTCAGCTACATATCGTATCAACTCTTCCGCTGCAGAAAAGCAGGGCCGGCAACAGGGAGGGGAGGGATAAGTGCGTCTCATGTTGGCGCGCGCTGGACCTCTATGATATCGGTGTGCGTTTGAAGCAAGCTGGGCTCAGTTTCCGGCACACACTGGCATGAGAGGGAAGCCCGGCACGTGCCAGCATCAGAAGCTCAGCGTGGGACATAGTCAGTGAGGGAGAGAGGCCCGCAGCTGGGGAAAAGCCGGGTCCGTGGCAACACGGGCCGGGCCACCCACAGCCACCGGGCCCAGCCAGATGCCTGAGATCATCCCCAAGGTAAGTCTGTATTTTATTATCTGGGGGTGTTTTTTGTTTTTTAATATGTATTTGGGAGGTTGGGGGTTTATATGTATTTGGGGGGGGGGTGTTTTTTTTTTTAAATATGCATTTGGGGGCTAGGGGCGATTTATATATATTTGGGGAGTGGGGGGGTTTGAATTTGGAGGGGTGTTTTTTTTGGTGGGTATTTTGTGGGGGGCATTGTGTGAGGGGGGGAATGATGGAGTGGGGGAGTGAGAGGAGAGAGGGGGTGAGGAAGAAAGGGAGTGAGACGGAGGGTAGAGAAATACATGGGAAGAGGAGGGGGAAATAGAGGGGGCCATGAGGTGTGAAATGGGGGGGCTCGTAAGACCGACACCTGGGGGGGAGAGGGTCAGACCGGACGTAACTCGTGTTCTGGGCCTCGGGAAATCTGTCTGCTGAGCAAAAAGGTTACAAATGCCAATGTCCTTAGTTCAGTTTTGTCGTAGGCAACCCTTAAAATAACTTTTACATTTAACATAACAGATATATTTGGTAATTGCCATGGTCCATTTTTCTTTGTCATGAGTTTCAATGTTACTGCAAATGGGTCATCTACATCCCTGATACATAACACATTCAAGTTTTCCCTTCTATTTCACAATTCCATTGGGCTTGGACCCCCCTTTGCTGGTCAATAAAAACTGCAGTGTTTGATATTTACTAGAAAAACCAATACACAGAAAACGACCCTTGTTATTGACTGTGGTCACCAAAATAATTTGCGCACAGTTTCACAGGGAAATAATTTGCTTCTCTAGTCAAGCTTGAAGGGAAAAGAAAAACACCATCTATTTACTTTTTTTCTCACTCAAATTATATACAGCCAAAGGTCACGTGCTTGGAACGGATTATAACAAACAAGTGTCTCCCTCTGAGACTCTGTCCCCTTACCGTGGCTGCGGTGGCAGGAGAGTCCAGCTGGTGCCGGGGCACGCGGGTGTCAGCGGTGCTGGTTTGCGCGTGTCCAACGAGTGCAGAGAGAGCTGCAGGGGGTGTTAGGGCGACAGGCTTGCCGGAGGCTCCGGCGGTTCCCTTCGCAGGGTGATGCCATCTTAGATGCGATTGCGCATGCGCAAGATGCAGCGCATGTGCAGTGTATGCGCGTGAGCAGAGGCCAACAGGAGAAGGCACCAAGCAGAACTACCAGCCCCATCATGCTCAGGGGCTAGGAGTCACATTGCACAAAACAGCCAATCGTGTGCCCGAATTCCCTGCCTCCCAACTTTGATACATTTCACGCGCTGGGGAGACCACGCCAGTCGGAGCTGGGACAAGGAAGGGGTAGGTTATGTGTGCAGGTGTCTGTGGCACCTGCACTAGGCCAGATACCACCTACTAGGCCCCAGCTAGGCCCCGACTCCCCTCAGCTTGTGGTCACTGCAGGGACAGGCCCATAGATAGAGACACTGCCACTGTAGCATTAAAGTGAGGGACACAGCCAGGACACGGCTGCACCCGGGCCTCCGGTGATCTAGGACCAGACACCTGCTACTACTACAAGACTATTAAAGGTGATACAATCCATGCGGGACCCACCCAACGTAGAGGTGGAGGCTTCGTGGATAACATCACCAGATCCGTGGATCCCATCTTACTCATCTGCACACCTGGGTGTGGACACACCCGGCAGGTACCTCACCTCATCAAGTAAACTAACAATACACAGGCTAGTGGGGCAGCGCTGTCTCACACACTTGCGTGGATGTTTGACTCTGTGGACACCAGGGTGATTGGGTGCCATGGGGCACCTCAGTACAGTGGGGCAAACCTTACAGGGGTGAGGACACAGTGTTGGGGAGGCATGGTGAGGGGTTACGGCTCTTTGAGGCCTGAGTGTTTCTGTAGTGTCAGTATTATATTCTGTGCAGTAAAACCTGTTATTCTGGTGTGTGTTTACTATATTGTCCAGCACTGGGTTATCCCACATTGTTACAATCCCGCGCAGGTGGAGGCGCTGTCATCAAATGGATCAGGTACACCCCAGGCTCCCAGCAGCGGAGGTTCAGGCCTCCTGTGAGCTGCTGGTAATGCACCACATACACCGTAACCGCCATATCTCCCAGAGGGTGGGGGAAAGTGCGCTACTCAAGTGTAAGGTGTTAGGCTTTTAGTTTTGCTATGGAGACCGGTTTATATGTGTTTGCTGCTCCTGTTAACGTATCACATTGGGACCAATGGTGCATTATTCCAGCTGGTGTCTGCACAGTAGGAGCAAGGCTCAGCCCCAGGCAGCTGTAGGGTGGGTTCAACTCAGTGCAGGATGCCTGGGCTGGTACATAAACAAGCACAGGGCTCAGGACGGCATCTATTTCATGTGAAGATTAGGGAGCCAAGGGGCCGAGTGCATTGCTGAAAACCTAGAAGGTCAGAGAGGTGCAGGGGACAGAGTAGGAGCTACAATGAGTGTTAGGTAGCTGAGTTCATTCTGATCTCTCTCTCCTTATTGTACCCTCTCTCTTTTCCTCTTGTGTCCTTTCCCTTCCCCTTGTATCCTCTCTTTTTCCGCTCATAAAACTGGACAGTTTTACGTAAACCTAAATGAATCGAGTCTCAATGACTCCACCCTGGACTCTGGACATCAAATATCCCCATTTCAAAAGCTTACCTGGATGGACAGTTGAGGGTCAAAAGCATGATGGGTTAGACCAGGGGTCTCCAAACCTGTCCTCAAGACCCGCACACAGGCCAGCTTTTATGGATATCCCTGTTTAAGCACAGGTGGCTCAATCAGTGGCTCAGTGCTTGATGAGCCACTGATTGAGCCACTTGTGTTGAAAAAGGGATATCCATAAAAGCTGGCCTGTGTGCGGCTCTTGAGGACAGGTTTGGAGACCCCTGGGTTAGACAATGAGGACAATTTCCACTTAAAGATTAATTCTTGCAATAATATTCTTTATTCTCGAAGGTTGGTATGATTAATCCTTTAGCAGCTCTGCTAGACACTGACTCATCCCCTTCATGGACGTTAGTGATAACACCGGAAGTTGTACCGGTCTTACGGGTAGAATGAAGGTGGGCCATACTGCAAGCCTCCAATCACCGATGTGCATACTCTGCCGTTGTCATTCTTCGCACTCCACTGCCATCATCCTCCCCTGCCATCTTCCTTTGCTGACCAAAACCGTGACCGTGACTAAAAAACAGGACATTTTCAAAAATGTCAGAATACTGGGACAGAGCACTAAAAACCGTGATGTTTGGTCACTATATAAAACATCCTGGTTTTAGTGCTCTGGTCCAGTGTCCCGACATTTTGGAAAATATCCCATTATTTGGTTGGCAGAGGAAGATGGCGGCCAAGTGTATGTGTATATATATATATATATATATGTATATATATATATATATATATATATATATATATATGCACACATATATATACTGTATATGCCACATGGCGTAAACAGTCACAATTTATTGATTGACAATGATGGTAGTCTTTAAAAAAAACACTGACAAGTGGAGCTAGATAAAAAGCATGTAGAGTAAATCGATCTCGAAGGAGATGATACTCAGACAGATTTGGTTAGTGTAACGCGTAGCTCACCACAAACCAGGCGCGACTGCGGGGCTGAGGTAGGGATTGGTATAGAACGCCGACCACAACCGCGAGGGCGCGTATAGAGTGTAGAATAGTCTTGCAAGCCAGGTCAGGGTTATAGAGGACAGCGTAAATGTGGTACTTGCCAGGTCTAGGGGTACATAGCCGGAGTCAGGATTGGAGAGAGCAGAGTCGTTGTAGAGCCAAAGCCAGGGTCAGTGCAGGAGAGTATCACAAAGTCCAAGGTACTAGGCAGGGTCAGGCAGCAAGGTAAGAGTATACATACATACATAAACGAATATTTACAGCGCCTATACGCAGATGATGAATTGAACCAATGATTGACCCAACAGTGGAAAAATGATAAAAAAATAACAGAAAAATAACCACTGGTGATGTAAGAGCAAAAACGGAGCTGTGGACATGGTACGGGTGGCAAACAAGGATAGCCACAAAGGGAAAAACAGGGAGCGAAAGAGAAGGGAAGGGGGATGGGAAAATACAGAGGAAAACAATGGGAACAAAAATGCCAAGAATAGAGCTAAAAATGCTAAACGAATAAAAATGGGGGCTGAGTGATATTCTACGAGAAATTTGTACTGCCAGACTAAGCATATACACAGACGGTCCTAGTGAAATTACTGACTACAACACAGAGGATGATACAAGCGGCCACCAGTCCTGGTAGGAGGATATAAACAGTAATGACAAACACAGATCTGGAGGACATAGATCCAGACCTACATATATTAAAAACAAATGGTGAATTATTAAAATATATTCTAAGAATCCGATTGTCTGTCTGTTATTTGTAGATAAAGGTAGGTCAACAATGCATATAAAAAAAATCATAAATGAAGCATCCAGGTGATAAGATAGCTGCAGCTACTGGAAAGGAAGTCGTCCTCTTCATTGGTATGCAAAACAAAATATCTAGGAAAGGAGCGCAAGAATACAGAACGCACTTAGGTTGCACTGAATACTGCACAGTGTCGCCACTTTTGTATTAAACTATAGGCATTCAGAATACTCACTTTTCATTAGCTTATAGGGGATTTCAATTGCGCATGAACAGCCTCCAACGTGATCCCCTGTTGAAGCATGCAGTTGCGAAACGCGTAGAGGTCATGTGAGACTGTTCAGCGTGCCCACCCATTGGTTGGTTCAGACTACCAGGACGTTCGAGCGGACAGGACATCATCTGTGAGTTTGTGCAGTCCGGACTGTAATCAGCACACTCCACAGCAGCTCCGCTCTGAGCGAACGGTCTTTGTGGTTTTGTTTATAATTGATTCTTATTCAGTTGTTTGCTTTTACTCACTGTAGTTTTCTACTTTTATCTTTATTTGTTCTTGTGTGCAAGTGGCGTCTGCCATCTGATACGTTTAGTTTTTCAGTTGTTGAGTTATTATCATTTAACAAAGCCATGTATTAATCTATTACATTTTTGTTCTTTTTTATACTGTTGTCTCTTTTGAGCCTCATTTATTGCATGGTCATTGAACCCTGGTTCTTGGTCCTGTTTGGACTTTTTGATTTAACGCATATTGTTGCATCACCTTTATGCACACTGTTGCCTTATATTACTGACCTCCGGGGCGCTGTGTGCGCACTCCTTCTTTTCGTTGTTTGGTGAGATCGCCCTTGGGTGATCTCGCATAGGAGATCTTTGGGAATATCTCCATGCATCCAGCTGCAAGGGGTTCTCATTCTTTGATCCGTATTATCTGACAGCACGAGTGTGGCTTCCCTGTTTCTTTCTAAAAACAAACAGTTTATTTCAATATGATCTAAATATAACACTGCACAATATAAACCAGAATCAAAGCTTATCTGCTTAGAGAGCTGGGGTCCTTGGAGGGTCCGTGCGGAATAGTGTGTCTTCCCAGAAATGAACACCGCTTTCTGCAATGCCACAGGCTGCGCTGTCTGCACAGCTATGGATCCTCACTGAGGACAAACAAACACACGCATTAAAAAATACATGATATTAAAATTAGTTAAACAAAACTAAGCATACCTAATATTAACTCTTAAACACATAATTACATGAAAGACACATAATTACATATCTAAATAAAAACCCTACCATACTGAAATTATACTCACACTGAGTGAGTATTTCCACTATAAAAAGTCATATAGGGTGGGCGAGAGAGAGTTGTGACAAATGGGGGGCTAAAATATACTAGTGACATGTTTACATTAAGATTCTAATTCTGTGTGACGAAGGAGTAATTTAGTTGCATCTTTTGATCAAAACATGATTCAAGCCTTCCAACCTCGTCAAGGTAGCCTCTGTTTAGCAGGTACCTACACTGAATAAACACACAGATACCCAACAAGCTCTGAGAAACCCCAAACTTTACCACATAATATATATATGTATATAAGTGTCAAAAGAAGTGCTAGTGTGCGTGGCTAACTGTTTACAACAAAAAACAAATAAAGATGCCCAAAGCTACTTCCAATGTGACAAAAACACACAGTGCAATACCTACTGTATATATTCTCTTGAAAAAGGGTCATTTAGTTTAACCCTTTGGCCAAAGCGTCTTAAGCCTGCTGCCACTTTCAAAGCATGACCGTTAGCAGATCCTAACACTCCCTGAGTTAAAATTCTTATTTACCTGTTTAATTACAGGAAGAATGATCTGCATTGGATCTGTCATAAACCCAGCAAAATGAAACTGACCTGCCAACTTGGAAAGTGGGGAGGGGCGAGCTCTGTCTGAGTGAATCGCATAGGGTGGACGCCTTACCAGCTGCTCGTCGTCTGCTGTTGTCTGCGGTCCTTTGGAGAGCGTATCTGGAGCTCCAGAGGTTAGTTTCCTGCCCTCCGTCCCCGTCTTGTGCTGCTGACTTGAAGGCAAGACGGAGCTTTGAGCGGAAGGAGAGTCGTCTGTTTGGAGGAAGTGCCCAGCTGCTCTATTACCTGTGCTTCTGCTTCGGGCAGTGTCCGGGGATGCTCTGGAGTCCAAAGCGGAGTGAGTGCCAACCCAGCGTCTGCAGCACCGATCGAGACGCCGTTGCAGCAGGACCCCGAGTGGTCACATTGCCTGTTTTTACTGGGAGCATGTGAGTTGTTGGAGTTCACTGCCCTTGTATATTATTTTAATTAAATTGATCTGTACTATGTCGTTTTTTCTTCTTTCCTAATATCCTTTGGGAGGTCTAGATTTGATTCACCACATCAGTTCCTGATCAGTAATATCGATATATGCCTGAATTATTTACCATCACGTGAGTGGACATTTGCACACACTTATCACGATTGAATTTCGCTATTAGCACGTCTGCACTATTTTGTGTTTTTTCATGTATCTGGAGAGTCCCCTGCGCTGTTCAAGTTTTTGTGCTGGTCATGTAATGGCCATAGCAGTATTTTTTGGCATTAGCCCAGTTCCGATAAATATAGTGACGATGACTGGTACCAAAATGACTACATTCATGATATTTAGTCATTTTGGTACCAATCCCGATACTTTTATCGGCTAAACATTGATGACATTAAACATTGATGACTTGCACCATAAAAATACGTTTTTTTTCTTTGCCTATTATACCATAGTTTTCCTTTACTGGAGTCTGTCTTGCAGTATGTTATAAATAGGGCTTAAGGCCAGATCCACAGATCTTGATGCCTTGATATGTATCTTTAAAGCTCAATAATGTAACCTTACGCCATGTTCTCTCTCAGAAATGGCATTGCGTTAACTACAGTGGCTGTTAGTGAGCATTATTAGCAAAGGAGGCATTCCCACTAACAACACCTATCCACAAAGGTATGTTCAGGTTAATGCAGGAATTTAACATAACTTTATTTAAGTCGATTCTGATCCTGACCTTAAAATATTGGTTTTACTGGCCAGGATACAAGAGGAAGAGAGCAGAAAAGAAAAAGACAGAGAGTTCAAATGCCAATTTGAATAATTTTAATATAATGTGCATATTTCTATTAGCATATTTCCCAGGTACCTCGGGGGTGTTCAGTTTTGTTTTCTGGTATCTCTACACGTATTGTGTAAATCTCTCTCCCCTTTTCTCCCTTTCCTGTTTCCCCCCCTTTATCTATGCTCTCCCCTTCTCTCTCCAAAACCCATATTTCAGGGCCTGGATGGGAGGAGAGCCACCGTAATGGAAGACAGGTAATACAAGGTTGTGATAACGTAACATGACGTTAAAGCTATGCTAATGAGTAAAATAATGCTGCTGACTTGGTAACGTGACATTATGAGCGCTGAATTAAGTTCTGTGGATCTGGAAGATGTTAGTGAGAAAGTTGAAGAAAAAAAAAACAAAAAAGCTCTTCGCCACAAAAACACAAAAAGATTTATAATGAACGAGAAATAATTGAAAATGCTGGTACTTCACATGCAAAGCATTGGCTCATTACACAACTAAAATATTGGAGATGAATATCCACAAATTAAGTAGTCAGAGCTGGAAGGTATTCAAGGAATCACTCAAACTGATGTAGCCACGATGGCAAATATATGACATTGAAAAATACGGACCATGGCTCATTGAGTTCTGGCAAGAAATTCGCTGTTTGCCTTAAGAGAAAGTTAAATATATGCTTGATGATTTTTTTTTCTAATCAAAGTTGGAGACATTTGCTCAAAAAATAGAGACTGTTGAATGGCTCCAAATAAAATGTGGAAGCAGGCCCTGCAGCAACGCAACTTCTCAATGCCACGGTGAAAACGCTATGACCAAACTGCAAAGCAGATGATGCAGATCAGCGAATCCTTGTCCCCAAATTATGATTGCGATGTCCACTTTTACTGCATAAAATGAGATAAAATGCTTCTGTATATGTAAAAACTATTTACAGCAGCTTTGCGTGTTCAAAACTTTCCTTCATCCCACAACACGGGAAACGGATGAAGATGGGAATACCGTGTCCAAACAGGTTTCCCTATAGCAAGGGCATTACGCTACTGCATGCACCCAGAGAGCTCAGGTAGAATAGGTGGCATCGCGTATGTTCCGTCCTTGATCTGTGGTCCATCAGGTGCCTGCAATAGTCTTTTACAAGTCTCTATATCTCCCTGCCTATCAGGTACTAAAATTCCATGTACAGCCTTGTTTACACTGTCATAAGCATAAAGGCGGGAAAAATACAGTTCAGCACCTTTGAAATCATACACCTGACTTATGGATGGGCAGGACACAATCTTAATAGCTGGAGAAAACAATGTGCAACATGATATGAATATGATAATGAAGGATAGCATGGAACACAAAATGATTCTGCATTATGGATGTAGCTACAGATGCAGCGGCCGTTACTCGAACACTTCACGTGTTGTATACCTCGGAATACTCATGTCATGACGCAGGATGTCTTCCAACCGTACCGCCTTTAGACGCGAGTGTGCAGAAATTTGCGTTTTAGTGTTCTCTTTTTTAAACACCTGAAATTGACACAGTAACACAGTACTGTACACATTCATTTCATTCATTCATTTCATTGCACACAAAGAAACAGAACCCATGAAATTCAAACAAAGCAACCGCGATAAACACGTGTGCCTGGGGCGATTGGCCGCGTTAATGCCGCGTGGAGTACAGCAGCGCACACGAAAACGGCTCCGTGATTTGTTCAAAAAACGGCTGCTGCATCTGAAGTTAATTTTTCCGTATGAGCAACCTTCCTTATCTAAGAGGTAACTCGAGATAAAGGGTGAGGAGCTAGCTGTCTCAAGGGTTTAGCTAAAATACATCGACCTGTGACAAATATTAGTTAGATAATATTAGCTGGTTTATCCATTTTTTTTCTTCATGTCAGGAATTAGTTTATGTATAAGAGGCACAGTGGTTCAGGGCGGACCGAAGCCACGGACTGACGTAATTAGAGAATATACTTTCCTCCAGGAGCATGGCCATGAAATGTGAAGATGATTATCCTTCAGGTTACAATTTCTCAACACGTAGGTGAAAAAATAAGGAACAGGACTTGTAAATGAACCATCTCGCCATCTATACAAAAGCTTGTAGCCACTCTTTGGGGCTAATTGCATTTTTACAAAACGTCCCCACATTTCTGACCGGTCCTTGACTGAAACACTGAATTTAAATTTCCACTCCCACCTCTTAACATAGACCAGCTTAAAGTTGCAATGAGCCGGAGATACATGTTGATACAAAGTCTAGTATTGTAACTAAAGCATTGTGTCCAGATTATAAAATGCATATTCCCCTGGGTCCTGCATGTAGGACATAAAACAGGTTACTGACCAGGCTGACAAATCTTATTGATCCCGCTGGAAACTCTCCTGCTTCTCTAGATTTTTTTGTAGCTATATAAGGGTGAGCATTTTCACTACTCGCTTTCCATGTGGCTACCTCAAAAAGTTCTAGTGCACACGTGGTTTAGTGAGGAAAGTCGTATCCTCTACTCATCCCCCTTCTGTCTTTGTCTCTCACTTTGAATCCTGGCTCTCTTTCTTTCTCATCTCAGACTCCCCTGATCTTCTCCTTGGGGGCTTCAAATGCCATATTGATGACCCCTCTCTTCCTTGAACTTCCCGCTTTTTCTCTCTAACCTTTTCTTTTGGCCTTCGACAGCGGACTTCAGCCAACACCCACAAGGATGGCCACTACCTTGACCTGGTTTTCACTAAAATCTTTTCTCTCTCGGATTTCTCCATTTCCCCCTTTCCTCTCTCTGACCATCACCTCATCTAATTTTCTCTCTCTCACTTCTCCCCTTCTCCAACTTCATCTACCCCTCATCTCTGCAGAGACCTGCGCTCTATTAACCTACCAGCTTTTGATTTCACTTTACGCTCCTCCCTCTCTTCTCTCAGCCCTGCTCCAGACCCTAACAACCTGGTCAGTAACTGCAACTCTGCCTTATTCCCACACGCGCATGCTGCTTTCCTGCATTCGTTCCTCTGAACATCTCTGGAGGAAATTTCACACTCTTGCAGACTTTCTTCACTACAAATTTATGCTATCCTGTTTCAACTCTGCCCTCTATCAAGCTAAACAAACTTACTTTTCTTCACTAATCAACATGCACAAGTCTAATCCACGCCGACTCTTTGTCTTTGACTCTCTACTCAGACCACCCTCTGCTGCCTGTTCTGCTTCGTCTATCTCACCTCAGGACTTCGTCGACTATTTCAAGGAAAAGGTGGAATCCGTAGATCAGGCCATCCCCTCTGTATCCTCCTCCCATCCTGAATAGAAGAATGATAAATTGCTGCACACTATTATGATCAGAAAAAAGGGGGATACAACTACCGGTGCTCCTGGTTCAGGATTCTCTGTATCAATCCAAGGTATAACGAAGGGAAGAAAATCAGGGCTCCACGGATTTACTCAATAAACTGATTTATTGCCAACAGACTTAACGTTTCAGTCACACAGGCCTTTCTCAAAATAATCTGTGGAGCCCTGATTTTCTTCCCTTCCTCCTCCCATCCTACATCTCTTCCTAACTCTCCTCCTGCATTCCTTGACTCTTTATCCGCTGTCACTGAGAAGGATGTGTTGTTGCTGATCTCCTCTTCTCCCTCTACCACATGCCCTCTTGACCCTATTCCCTCCCTTCTCCTAAAACCGCTTGCTCCTACTATAATCCCTACACTCACACACATTTTTAACTCCTCCCTCTACTCTGCTACCTTTCCTTCTTCCTTCAAACATGTAACAGTCATACCATTACTCAAAAACAGCAAGCTTGACCTTACCTGTTTTTCTAACTATCGACCTGTCTCTCTCCTGCCTTTTGCCTCTAAACTCCTTGAACGTCTTGTAATCTCTCGCTTGCTCCATTTTCTCAACACCTATTGTCTCCTAGACCCCCTACAATATGGCATCCACACTGCTCACTCCACTGAAACAGCCATCACTAAAATAACTAATGACCTCCATGGTGCCAAAGACAGAGGTAATTACACTCATATTACTCGACACCTCTGCAGCATTTGATACTGTGGACCACCCTCTTCTCCTTCCCATTCTCCATACTCTTGGCATTCGTAACAAAGCTCTATCCTGGATCTTCCCTTACCTTTCCCATCGTACTTTCAGTGTCTCTTTTGCAAACACCTCTTCCTCTATCGATCTCTCTGTGGGGGTACCCCAGGGCTCTGTTCTGGGATCCCTTCTCTTTTCTCTTTACACACTCTCTCTAGGTGACCTAATCACATCTCTTGGGTTCAAATATCACCTTTATTCTGATGACACGCAGATTTACTTTTCTACCCCTGACCTTACCCCTGCTGTACAGACTAAAGTTTCTGAATGTCTCTCTGCTATATCATCCTGGATGCCCCTCCGTCGACTTAAACTTAACATGGCAAAAACAGAGATCCTCATACTTCCTCCCAAACTTGGCCCTACTACCTCCTTCCACTTTACTGTTGGAAGTACTATAATTCATCCAGTAGCCCAAGTGGCTGCTTAGGGGTCACACTCGACTCCTCTCTCACATTCTCTTCTCACATTCAAAAGGTAGCAAAAAAAACTGTCGTTTTTTTCCTCCGCAATATTACCAGGATACGCCCTGTCCTCTGTTGCTTGACTGCAAAAACTCTGACACAGACCCTCATTCTCTCCCTCCTGCTGTTCGGCCTTCCTGCCTCTCACCTGTCTCCCTTACAAGCTGCCCTCTCCTATGGTCGCCTTTCCTTCTCCCACACTCCGCGCACAGGGGTGGAGGCGTGGGGCTCCTGCTCTCCTCTCTCTGTCGTTACCGAACCCTTCCTATTCCTCCCTCTCTTGCTTTTCCCTCCTTTGAGGCTCACATTGTCCAGATTTTCTCTCCTCTCCCTGTTCATGTGGCGGTCATCTATCGCCCACCTACCTCTACTCATCCCCCTTCTGCCTTTCTCACTTTAATCCTGGCTCTCTTTCTTCCTCTCCTCAGACTCCCCTGTTCTTCTCCTTGGGGACTTCAATTGCCACATTGATGACCCCTCTCTCCCTTGGGCTTCCCGCTTTCTTTCTCTAACCTCTTCTTTTGGTCTTCAACAGTGGACTGCAGCCAGCACCCACAAGTATGGCCACTACTTAGACCTGGTTTTCACTAAGAACTTCTCTCTCTCCGATTTCTCCATTTCCCCTTTTCCTCTCTCTGACCATCACCTCATCTCTCTCTCTCTCTATCTCGCTTCTCCCCTTCTCCACCTCCATCTACCCCCCGGTTCTGCAGAAACCTGTGCTCTATTCACTTACCTGACTTTGAGTCCACTTTACGCTCCTCCCTCTCCTCTCTCAGCTCTGCTACAGACCCTGACAACCTGGTCAGGAACTACAACTCTGTCTTGTCCTCCTCTCTTGATCTACATGCCCCACTTTCTCTCGGCCGCACTCACCCTTCTAACCATAGACCCTGGCTAAATTCCCACACACGCATGCTGTGTTCCTCCACTCGTTCCTCTGAACGCCTCTGGAGGAAGTCTCACACTCTCGCAGACTTCCCTCACTACAAATTTATGCTATCCTGTTTCAACTCTGCCCTCTCGCAAGCTAAAAAAGCCTACTTTTCTGCACTAATCAACATGCACAAGTCTAACCCACGCCGACTGTTCTCTGTCTTTGATACTCTACTGAAACCACCCTCAGCTGCCTCTCCTTCCTCCATCTCCGCTCAGGACTTTGCTGACTATTTTAAGGAAAAGGTGGAATCCATACGTCAGAACATCCCCTCCGTTTCTTCTTCCCATCCTACACCTCTTCCTAACTCTCCTCCTGCCTTCCTTGACTCTTTTTCCACTGTCTCAGAGGAGGATGTGTCGCTGTTGATCGCCTCTTCTCATTCTACCACTTGCCCTCTTGACCCCATTCCCTCCCATCTCCTAAAACCTCTTGCTCCTACTATAATCCTTACGCTCACACACATTTTTAACTCCTCCCTCTGCTCTGGAACCTTTCCATCCTCCTACAAACATGCAACAGTCATACCATTACTCAAAAACAGCAAGCTTGACCCTACCTGTCTTTCTAACTATCGACCTGTCTTCCTCCTGCCTTTTGCCTCTAAACTCCTTGAACGTTTTGTATTCTCTCGCTTGCTCCATTTTCTCAACACCTATTCTCTCCTAGACCCTCTACAATCTGGCTTCCGCACTGCTCACTCCATGGAAACAGCCCTCACTAAAATAACTGACGACCTCCATGCTGCCAAAGACAGAGGTCATTACACTCTGCTCATATTACTCGACCTCTCTGCAGCATTTGATACTGTGGATCACCCTCTTCTCCTTCACATTCTCCATACTCTTGGTATTCGGAACAAAGCTCTATCCTGGATCTCATCCTACCTCTCCCATCGTACTTTCAGTGTCTCTTCTGCTAACACCTCCTCCTCCTCTATTGATCTCTCTGTGGGGGTACCCCAGGGCTCTGTCCTGGGACATCTTCTCTTTTCTCTGTACACACTCTCTCTAGGTGACCTAATAACATCTTTTGGGTTTAAATATCACCTCTATGCTGACGACACACAAATATACTTTTCAGCACCCTTACACCTGCTATACAGACCAAAGTTTCTGAATGTCTCTCTGCTATATCATCCTGGATGGCCCTCCATCGCCTTAAACTCAACATGTCTATAACAGAGCTCCTCATACTTCCTCCCAAACCTGGCCCTACTACCTCCTTCCACATTACTGTCGGAACTACGATCATTCACCCAGTAGCCCAAGCATGCTGCCTAGGGGTCACACTCGACTCCTCTCTCACATTCGCCCCTCACATTCAAAACATTTCTAAAACCTGTCGCTTTTTCCTCCGCAATATAACAAAGATACGCCCTTTCCTCTGTTGCTCGACTGCTAAAACTCTGACTCAGGCCCTCATTCTCTCCCGTCTTGATTACTGTAACCTCCTGCTGTCCGGCCTTCCTACCTCTCACCTGTCTCCCCTACAATCTATCCTAAATGCTGCTGCCAGAATCACTCTACTCTTTCCTAGATCTGGCTCAGCATCTCCCCTCCTGAAATCCCTCTCCTGGCTTCCAATCAAATCCCGCATCTCACACTCCATTCTTCTCCTCACTTTTAAAGCTTTACACTCTTCCGCCCCTCCTTACATCTCAGCCCTAATTTCTCGCTATGCACCATCCCGACTCTTGCGTTCTGCTCAAGGATGTCTTCTTTCTACCCCCTTTTTATCTAAAGCCCTCTCCCGCCTTAAACCTTTTTCACTGACTGCCCCACACCTCTGGAATGCCCTTCCCCTCAGTACCCGACTAGCACCCTCTCTATCCACCTTTAAGACCCACTTTAAGACACACCTCCTTAAAGAAGCATACGAATAGCACTGTGAACATTCTGAACACATGATACATAAAACTTGGCCCCCTGCAGACGCACTTACCAGAACTCCCTCCTACTGTCTCTGTACGTTCTCCCTACCTACCAATTAGATTGTAAGCTCCTCGGGGCAGGGACTCCTCTTCCTTAATGTTATGTTTATTTCTAAAGCACTTATTCCCATGATCTGTTATTTATATTATCTGTTATTTATTCGATTACCACATGTATTACTACTGTGAAGTGCTATGTACATTAATGGCGCTATATAAATAAAGACATACAATACAATACAATCTATTCTAAATGCTGCTGCCAGAATCTCTCTACTATTTCCGAAATCTGTCTCAGCGTCTCCCCTGCTGAAATCCCTCTTAATTCTCCTCCTCACTTTTAAAGCTTTACACTTTTCTGCTCCTCCTTACACCTCAGCCCTAATTTCTCGCTATACACCATTCCGACTCTTGCGTTCTGCTCAAGGATGTCTTCTCTCTACCCCTTTTGTATCTAAAGCCCTCTCCCGCCTTAAACCCTTCTAACTGACTGCCCCACACCTCTGGCATGCACTTCCCCTCAATATCCGACTAGCTCCCTCTCTATCCACTTTTAAGATCCACCTCAAAACACACCTGCTTTCGGAAGCATATGAGTAGCTCCATGGCTGATAATTAACACCTCATACATAAACCTTGGCCCCCTGCAGACGTACTTAACAGAACGTCCTCCTACTGTCTCTGTACTTTCTTCCTACCTACCAATTAGATGGTAAGCTCTTCGGAGAATGTTACTAAATGTTACCTTTATGTCTGAAGCACTTCTCCCCTTTATGTGTTATTTATCTTATTATTTATATGATTGTAACTATTACTGCTGTGAAGTGCTATGTAGATTAATGGCGCTATATAAATAAAGACATACATAGATACATAGATACATACATACATACATAGATACATAGATACATAGATACATACATAGATACATACATAGATACATACATACATACATACATACATACATAGATACATACATACATACATACATACATACATACATACATACATACATACATACATAGATACATACATAGATACATACATACATAGATACTTAGATACATACATAGATACTTAGATACATACATAGATACTTAGATACATACATAGATACTTAGATACATACATAGATACTTAGATACATACATAGATACTTAGATACATACATAGATACTTAGATACATAGATACATACATAGATACATAGATACATACATACCTACATACATACATACATAACCACAGGAATGCAAATGTTCACTGTCCACGGATTCGTAGAATACGATCAACCCCATTGTTTGCAGGTGTCGGATTTTAAGTGCTAGAACATGCCCATTCTTAGTTACGTTGCTGGCCTTTGAAGCTACACATTGTGGCATATTGTTAAAGCTTTGCAGCCGTGGATCTGGGCCTCTGTGTGTGGGTGGCATTTAGATTACTATTTTAAAACGCTTCTTTTCCAATGAATCTTCACTAGGTGGCGCTAAAGGATTGTTAATGAAAAGCACCGATAAGATAACTGGAAAGAAAGGAAAAGATTGTCACATCTTACCGTTCAGAACAGCAGTTTTGTGCCAACAAGAGCAGCATTTGTGTTGTGACATTTCCTTCTACAGTTAATCCATTGCACCTTTTGTGTGTCTCATTGTCTGCTTGAGGGACAGTGTTTCATATAAACAGAAAAGAAAAGAATATTTAGAGATAGCCAGAACATATATGTGCAGATGTTTGTGTGCTGACATTAACCACTGATTGTGCAATGTGACTGTGACAGAAATACAGAACATAAAAGCTAGGGTGCCTGTATTTAATAATGAAAAAAATATTCTTCTCTGAGCCATTAGGTAATATTAAATGAAGTAACATTTTTGCTGTCAGAGGTAGATTCAGTACAATCCAATGCATAGCAGGTCCTGCTTTCAGTGAGTGTATCATTGCTATTTCGCCTGTGAACTATAGTAGAAATAATAATAATAATAATAGCATGTTCTTGTATAGCGCTGCTAGTTTTACGAAGCGCTTTACAGAGACATTTTGCAGGCACAGTCCCTGCCCCATGCAGCTTACAATCTATGTTTTTGGTGCCTGAGGCACAGGGAGATAAAGTGACTTGCCCAAGGTCACGAGGAGCTGACACTGGGAATTGAACCAGGCTCCCCTGCTTCAAACTCAGTGCCAGTCAGTGTCAGCTGCATGTCGTTATGCCTTTTAATGGACCAACGTAAAGGTTCTCCATAGATGTAATTATAGTGTACACAGCTTTCATAACCTCCCTGATCTCGTGTGACTATGTATACTGTAGATTTTCTACAAATAGCAGCTTGTCAGGGCATGAGTGAAATGGTTTGTTTGCATCACACTGGATCAACTCATCTACAATATATCACTTTTAGAGAATAGAAATGAATGTAGTGGGAAGGGAAATGATGACAACCTTTTCATTTTTCCCTACTGTGTTGATTCCTATAGAAATACGTATTGGTATCTTTCCCCAGGGGTGCTGCATGATGTGCCCGTATAGATTTGTAAATGTCGTAGGCAGCTATATTTACAATACGCTATACCACTGCGCCATTTACCATTTCATTTGTATAATTATTCTGCTATGCAACTTGATGTAAAAATATAGATTTTCACACTGCTTTTAACAATTAACCTTTAATATTGCTGTGAGACTTACAGTAATTGATTCTCCAGGGCGCAATCGGCAACCTTTATCACTCGTAGATGGACAAAAAACAAAAAAAAAGGTACTATGATTAGAAATATTATGAACCTTTTACTTATGGTTTTCAGGCATTGGTTTGTGTTCTTGGTCCCAGCGTTTATATCTATCTATCTATATATCTCATATCTATATATATCAAACACACAGAATAATGCCGCAATCAAATCAGCTCCCAAAAATCAAATAAACCACCGAACCAGACATATATATGTATGTATATATAGCAAATGGAAATATTACTGTATGCTCATTTGCATGTCTTAGACAGGTCTGCAACCCCGCCTTTCACCATTATCACCCAGCCCACAGCACTTCCACTGCAGCAAGGGATTCTAGGAAATTACATGCAAATGAGCACACAGTGCCACTTTTGTCTCAAGCTCACATTACATGAACAACCCTTAAGTCAATACATGCTAATATTATTTCCATTTGCTATATACTTTACTGTGGAGGGTTTTTGTCACTTATTTGACCCACCATAACCTTAATTATCTATATATGTATATATATATATATATATATATATATATATATATATATATATATGTATATATATATGTATAATATATATATATGTGTGTATATATATATGTGGGACTAATTGAAAGAGCCCATGATATAGTCACGAGTGCCTTCAGAAGGGTACATTTTTGGTGCACATCACACTAACAATTTTTATATTTTTGTGGAATACATACAGTGAAAAATCAAGGTGAAAAATTAATCTAAAGTGATAATAAAATATTATTCAAAGAGACACGCAGTGCTTCCTGCTGTTACCAACCAACTTGTATGTTCACTCTGGTAGTTGTGACTTTACAGCAGTGTGAGGTATAAATGTTACACAATAACAACACTGATACTATCCTCCTGCTAGATACAATCAAATTAATTTGTACCTCTCACAGCTACTAAGTTGAAGTCACTCATACAATTACATTACTAGCCAGTCCCTTGGCATATACCAATAGATATTCCGGTTATCACAATCGAGTAATCATAAGCAGCAAACCGTATAGTGCAGGGTCACACGAGAGATAGCAAGCATGCAGCATAGAGTGGAGATAGGAGGATGCACATCTGAGCGGTGGGAGTCCCTCAGCTGCTAAGCTATCATATAAACGCTGTTTGCTTTCAAACAGCACAGCTCCAACATCGCTGTCAACTTGTACTGGGGGTCCCTATATCTAGTGATATACCGTGTGCATAGTTAGTTGGACAATTGGCATCCTACTCCTCCATTTAGTAACTCAATCCACTGTAATATACTTAGCTTGGTAGCCGCTACAACTCTGCTTCACCGCATATATACAGCCCTGCTCAGACCTCATGCACTCGACCGGCTGTGGCGGAATCAGCTGCACTGCGTGTCAATGACGTCACCACGTCACTAAGCCCACGCCCTACGCGTTTCTCTCCAGGCGGAGCTTCGTCAGGGGCAGGTGGATACCGGGACTGCAACACTCACCACATATTTATAGTCATTAAAGCGTGCGTCCACCTGTTTGTGCAATTTACAATGTGATCAGGAATTGCTGTTATACTGACCATAAATTGATCGCCGCATGGTTGAGTCCCGTATAATTGAAAAACCACTATATAACCATTTTATTGAATAAATATAATAATCAATTGAGCCGGTCGAGTGCATGAGGTCTGAGCAGGGCTGTATATATGCCGTGAAGCAGAGTTGTAGCGGCTACCAAGCTAAGTATATTACAGTGGATTCAGTTACTTAATGGAGGAGTAGGATGCCAATTGTCCAACTAACTATGCACACAGTATATCACTAGATACAGGGACCCCCAGTACAAGTTGACAGCGATGTTGGAGCTGTGCTGTTTGAAAGCAAACAGCGTTTATATGATAGCTTAGTAGCTGAGGAACTCCCACCACTCAGATGTGCATCCTCCTATCTCCACTCTATGCTGCATGCTTGCTATCTCTCGTGTGACCCTGCACTACACGGTTTGCTGCTTATGATTACTCGATTGTGATAACCGGAATATCTATTGGTATATGCCAAGGGACTGGCTAGTAATGTAATTGTATGAGTGACTTCAACTTAGTGGCTGTGAGAGGTACAAATTAATTTGATTGTATCTAGCAGGAGGATAATATCAGTGTTGTTATTGTGTAACAGTTATACCTCACACTGCTGTAAAGTCACAACTACCAGAGTGAACATACAAGTTGGTTGGTAACAGCAGGAAGCACTGCGTGTCTGTTTTAATAATATTTTATTATCACTTTAGATTAATTTTTCACCTTGATTTTTCACTGTATGTATTCCACAAAAATATAAAAATTGTTAGTGTGATGTGCACCAAAAATGTACGCTTCTGAAGGCACTCGTGACTATATCATGGGCTCTTTCAATTAGTCCTATCTGTGAACTATTGTACATTGGTGGCACTCATTTGTGTCAATTAACAGACACTAGATAATGATATATTAAGATTGTTTAAAATAAGAGTGAGCGGTCTGCTACATTGTGTGTTTTGTATATATATATATGTGTGTGTACATATATATATATATGTACATATATATGTGTACATATATATATATATATATGTGTACATATATACATATGTGTACATAAATATGTGTGTATATATATATATACAGTTGTGTGAAAAAGAAAGTACACCCTCTTTGAATTCTATGGTTTTACATATCAGGACATAATAACAATCATCTGTTCCTTAGCAGGTCTATAAATTAAGTAAATACAACCTCAGATGAACAACAGTACAGGACATATTACACCGTGTCATGATTAAGCGCCTCCACGGCGGGAAACGCGTCAGAGTTTTAATTTGTGTGTTTGTTATTTTGGCACATATGCCCAATAAATAGTTTATTTTTTGCCTCCAGCCCTTTTGCTTTTTTGCAGTGCTCTACTTCTCCATTTTTCTACTTTTGTAATTTATTATTAGTAATATGTTTGATATGTGTAGCCGAGCCCCCTTACCTCCGATGTGGGGGAGGGGGAGGCTACTGCTGAGCTGCCGGGACTGCGGGTGGAGTAGGTGCTGCAGGGAGTCACTAGGTAGAGCCTGCAGGCGGGCGACTGAGTCGCAGGTCCACAGCGCACCCAACAGTGGGTGCCGCCATCTTGGGAATTGCGCATGGTTAGTTGAAGTCTCGCGAATGCGCAGTGCTTGAATAGTGCAGCGGCCATTAGACTGGCTCCGAAAGGGACTAAAAGTCCCAGCAGCCACAGGGGCTGCTTCCCATGTGAGGGCGCACAGCCAATAGGGCTGAAGAATCCACAGAGCACCAGATAGATACCTTTGGCGCGCTTAAAGGAGCAGGCCAGTCCGGAGCAGGACGCAGAGGAAAGAGGTACTGTCCCATGTGCCAGTAGCCCTGGGACTAGGCCAGATTTCCTCTGCAGGCCCCAGCTAGTCCCCGACTCACAGTAGTGCCAGAGTGTGCATAAGGAAGGCCCTTCAGCTAAGGATACCCCTTTAATGTGCTCTTTAGTGCTGCTGCATCAGATGACAGAGCTACGCAGCGATCTGCGGCCTGCGGTCTGGGACAAGACCACAGGCAACTATAGACACTCATAGGGACACACTCCAGAAGGAGCCCCCTCAGAGGCGGATGTCTTCATGGACGGATCGGCTAGACCTCGTCGTCAGCTCACTCTGCGGTCCGACAGATCCATACTACAGTTTGGCCTGGTCTGGCCTAAAACCAGGAAGGTGCCCACTGGCCATACATAAGGGTAGCACTACTCCTCACACACTTTGGAGTGGGCCTGGGCCACTTCTTGGTGGCACTGGGTTGTTAGGTGCCCATGGCACCCTCATAACTTTGGTGGAACGTCACTGGGGTGTGGGTTAAGTGTTGGTCATATACAGTGGGGGTACTGTGTGGGTATGGTCTTGGTTGCCCTGTATATTGTTGTGTTTGTCTGTTTATATGCCAGTAATTATAAGTTAGCCATACGGTGTGTGTATACTTATTCCTTTACTGGTGGGTTATCCTACTGCATTAGGATCTCTTTCATGTGGAGGTGCTGTATACCAACGAACGTGATCACCCCAGGCTCCCAGCAGCGGAGGATGAGGCCTCTTATACTCCAGACAGGTACTCAGCACACGGGGTTCCCTTACACACAGGTAAAGGGGGCTACATATGTATTAGATATTTATCACACAACGAAGTTTAGCACTTATCCCACTTAAAGTTTTAATATTGCTGCATAGGCAATAAACTATTGATCCCCAGGTTATCAGTCCTTCCTGTTTAATTATTTCAGACAGGCAATAACATTAACTGATCTACAGTATCTACAATCTTATGAATAAAAAGCTGTGAAGATTTTATTGGCTCTCCTATTAAAGACTGTGGGATCTTGTAAATACACTACAGGCATTTCCCTTTACAGATCAAATGGGCCCTTCAAATGAATTAGTTTGACTGCTCCCTACCCTTCTAAGTTGTGCTAAGTTGAAATCTATCAATCTTCAGGTTCCAAATAGCCTTCTACAATATAAGCATGTTGTGCTGAAACTGTAACTGGTTGTCAGAGAGCCAGCTGGACTTTTGAGGCTGCATCTGGACCTCAAGTCATTGGACTTTATTTTCTTAAGTATTATTATTATTATTCACTTTATATGTATAATTATATCATTGTATGATTTGACACAAGCGCCATCTGCACTAATTATTCACTCATATATAAGCGTGTTGACACCCCATTTGTTCTTCGACTGGCTCTTAGTCCTGCACCACAACATTTAATTCTTATTGTAATTCAAAACAGAGCACACAATAAAAACATCGATGCCATTAAAAAACACGGAGGGAATTAAAAAAAATGCTGTGAGATTTCTTTTCCTGGGGATAATAGATTTGCCTCACTACCCGAGCACTAATATTATATTAAAATTATAAAAAGGGTGTATGTCAAGCCTAGTGGAAATATTGTAGTGCTATGGTTAATATACATGCCAATTATTCCTCAAAATATATATAGCAGCATTTTTGCAATAATAGTTTGTCCATAGTATTAAATGAAAACACAATTTTAAATAATCACCAAAAGTAACCCAAGTGAGACCAAGTGCTGAAAACATTGTATGGTATTGCATATTGACAAAAAAGTGTACTTTAAAGCCACATAAATCACAAATGTGCGATGTTCTTTACTATAAACATGGAAAATGCACCTGTTTAGATGACTTCGATGCAATCTTGAAAAAGGGTGGAACAAACCCATGCGGAGATCATGCATCTTAATGACAAAATGCAAAATGATTTTGCGTTGTCCAGCATAAATGATATTTGCTGAGGTAATCCAGGAATTATTAAACCCACAGTGATTTGTTCAGAGAAGTGCTCCGCATTTACTAAAAGCAGCAATACTACATTCCCCCGTTTTTAGATTAAGGGGCCTATTCAGTAACCTTCGATAAGTGACTTATCGACTGGTAAGAGCACTTTAAAAATAAGTTTGCATGTGTGGCTATTCAGTGAGCTCCGATAATATTTCAAAGTGATGGAAAACTGCTTCTTACCGATCAATCGCACTCTCGCAATGTCAAACTGAGCGGTAGCTCAAAAAATGCCCAAAGCTCAATTTTTTGCCAGTAAATGCCATACAGGTAGCTTTGATATGCACATTGCAGCTTAAACTTGCATATTCATTCAGGTGGCGAGATGTGCATATCAAGGAGAAAAAAATATTCTTACTACATCGGAGTGAACCCGGGTGTCTCCGAAGCTGCCCCGCTGCCCTGATATCAGCTCCGGGAACCCCCTGCTTGAATCTTATGTAATAAAAATACATTTACAGCCCAGCTTCAATACTTTAGTGGCTAACCGCTAAGGTAATTAAGGGGTTAAATTGCAGTGCCTGGTTTGTTGGCAGTAGAGCGGGTGGATGAAGCAAGCATGTTGTTGCCCCAGGGTAGGTGGTTAGGCTTCCCGGGAGGGATTGACCCCCCCTTACCTTAGCAGTTAAAAATTCTAAGGTAATGAAGGGTTAACTCCTACGACAATGCCTAAACACCCACCCCAAGGGAAAATACCCCCTTCAATCACCCCCTCTACCACCAACACCACACAGGAATGGGCAAAAGTTCTTTTAGGGAGGGAATCCATCCAATCGGGTTGCAGATGCTTCCCTCCCTTCCACTCCGCAAAAATGGGAAGCCATCACATGGTACATCCACCAATTGGTTTAGGGGATGTACCATTTGTCAGTCAAATGTGAATCACAGGCCTTACATAAGTGATTGGTTGTTTATGTCATGTACATTTGTATTTGTCCACCCACTTATTTTATGCAGCATCAACCATTAAACCATTAAACCCAGGACATACTTGAAAACGAGAAGTAACTCTCAATGTATTACTTTCTGGTAAAACATTTTATAAATAAATAAAATAAATTACAGGTTACATTTGAATTTTATTAATACACGCACATTTCGGTGAGTGCTATACTTTAGGGGCTCTTTTTACTTGCCTAGGCAAGTTGTTCTATTCCTCATTTACCCATAACCCCTGCACCACCTAATCAGCATAGACTGTAGCAAGAGCTCTCTTCCTCTCTCCCCCCATTTCCCTCATACTCTTATGTAACCATGCTGTAAAATGGATACAGTCATCTCTCCTGCTGACAGTAAGGCCTGGTAGGTTATGGGCAAGCCAGCTGTAATTATGGAGGTTTGCCCTCACACAATGGTGAGGTGCCCTATGTATGGATGGGAGTGGTCACATGCTCTGAATCCATGATTAGTGATGTCAGAGTTGTGCCAGCCCCCAGAGGATACATAAGGCACAGCACTGCTAAAAAGTTAGTTGTACAGAAGTGGTTCAGAGGTTATGAGAAGAGTTCAGTTGGTTGGTTGTAGAAGGAGCAAGTCTGAGTACAGACTTGGGAGAATGCAGCTCATGAGACTGTGACCAGGGACCTGGCACAGGGAATATCTCTCTAAGGGGAGATAGGGAATCCACCAATTTGGGAAAGGACACCTTTCAAAGGGAAGTGCGGTGACCATGAGCGGCTGAATACACCCACTGTGAGGGGCAGCTGGCCCACCGCCTTGCAATAAAGATGATCTTGTTAAATCATACCCTCGTGTGTAAGTGTGGAGTGATTACACAGAGGAGTGCACCATGGAGGAGTTCCTCACCAGGACCATCCACAAGCGGACGCTGGGATCCTGATGAGGTGGAGGCGCTGCACTGGATATAGGTAGGACTCATGCACACTACCTGAGCTGCCTGTCTGGGTTGGCAATCCCCACACAACATCATGCGGGAGACTCAGGAGTCCTGTTGCCAACAGGTGCACCACCAGACACTACACTGTAATGGGGACTGGTTAGACCACAGGGGCCATTATGAGATTGGGTGGGTCAGGCTAGGTCAGAAAATCCGTTACACTTATATAAGGCCTGTCACATCTCATTTGATCCCAAGAAGACGTGGATCAACATCTCCCGGAGCTGTTAAATAACAGAAAGAAGACAAGATAAGAAGACAAGAAAGAAGATCTACTCATCTGGGACTCCTCTGCAATCAACGGTGGATGTTTTCTTTCTATATCTTTAATCATGGACGCATTCTGAATATCTGGACTAACATTCTGACTTATTTCTTCAAACCGATATGTTTGAGCTGGATTCTACTATCAATTGCTACAGATTTTAAAATGTATTAATTGGTATGTCTCCTTCAATCAATTTGCAAGATCTTAAAATTTAATTAACAATTTGGTGTGTCTGAGTTGATTAGGCAGACCCCTCCCTTAATTGTTAGTCAATGTGACTGTGTTTTAGAATACTTAAGGCAGGATACCTTGGCTGTGAGCCATATGGCTGTGTGTAACATCAAAGTGTAACATTTAAGTGAGTGGAGTTAATCTTGAAGGTGAAATTGGAGGTGAAGATTGGAGGAAGATCTGGACTCTGAACAACAACTTTACAACTGTGAGAACTTTACTTTCTAAAAGCTATGATTATTTGTACTCTTTCTATCCTCCAATACCTGGGAAGTCTCTCCTCCTGTATCTCAGTATGCCCTCCTTATTGCTTTTTCTGTTTACTGTTTCCTCACTCCTTGGTGAATGTCCCTGTTCTCTCCTACTTCCCCACTCCCCACTGCACCATTATTTATACACCTCTCTCCCAACAGCCCTAAATAAAAATCACCCACACAAATCCTCTATTCACACCTCTATCTACTCGTTCCTGCTGCTGGGGATCTCCCCTAAGCCTGAACTAACACATACACACCTGATCTCACCCATGGCTCCCTGCCATCTATTCCCCTCTAAATTGTGTTAACCTTTTCATTTAACACTGACTAACCTGAAAACTTGCCCCACAAATCAAGCATCCCAATATCCTGCACTCATGGCTATTGTCCCACAGTCACTTATACCACCAATTGTGGCCAAGCACACCCATCTACAGCACTTATTCCCTCACCTGCTGTCTCTGTAAGTTTCCCCTCAAACCTCTTAGATTGTAAGCTCTTCGGGCAGGAATTTCCGTTCCCATTGTCTGATTTTTGCTGCACTTATTGTATTTTTAACATTCCCTGTACTGTATTCTTTTTGAAGCGCTGAGTACATTTTTGGCGCTATATCAATAAAGACATAGAATACAATACAATTGTGGACTTCAGCACATCCTGCTATTCTGCAAGATGTGGAACATTGCTTCGTGGGTCAAGAGCTGTTGGTGCTGCAGTTGGATGAGGAGGATGAATCTTCATCAAGGCAAATGTGAGATATACATTTGATTGTATTTTATTTAATTGTGTATTTTTTTTAGGATGCCCATTGATTGGCAATGTGTTTATCTGTGCCCCATAGATAACCACATTGACAATCAATGCATTTTTTGGCAAATGTTTGTTCATATTTAATTGGAATGTATTTAATCTTTTTGATATATATATATATTTTTAGGTTGCCCATTCATTGCCAAATTTGGCTACTAGTGCTTTTGCCCATTTGTATGTGTGGTGATGGGGATAAAGGGGGTGGGAAATGGTGGTAGTTGCCCTGGGGAGGGTGGTTAGGTCTCCTGCCTCGGTAGCTGGGAGTGGTCAGTTTTTTTATTTGACTGTTCGTGCCCCGGAAGATACGGAGGACAAGGAGGACCAGGAGCCCCCAGGAGGACAAAAATGAATGAAGACAGCCTTTGTCCTGGCTGGGGTAAGTACAACTTTTATTTGCTATGGTGTTGCTGGCTAATGTTTAATTTTTAATGGGCAAATTCAAAATTATCCAGATATGTATAATAGGCTTTTTTCCCATTACATTGTGAGTTGGGGCAGGGGTGGGGGGTAGAGTAGTAACCGCCAAAGTGAGAAAGGGGTTAACTTCTCCTGCTACCCTCCTGGTAGGGCTAACCACCCACCCTGGAGCAACTACAAGCTTCACCCACCCCCTCTACCACTAATAAATCGGGCACTGCTATTTAACCCCTTCATTACCTTAACGGTTAGCCACTAAGGTAATGAAGCTGGCTGTAAATGTATTTTTATTACATAGGATTGAAGCCAGGGCTCTTCGAAGCTGAAATTAATGCGGACCAGTTTCGGAGAACCCCAACTTCAATCCGATGTAGTAAGAATATACTTTTCTCCTTGATATGCACGATTCTAATCTCCCCACCCTTTAGGTAGCGAGATTGGAATATGCGAGTTTAAGCTGCGATGGGCATTTCGAAGCTACCTTGAATAGCAGTTACTGGCAAAAAATGCAAGTCTGGGCTTTTTTTGAGCCACCACTCAGTTTGTCTGAGTGAAATTAAGAAGCTGTTTAGGCGAGTTTCACATGTAATCGGAGCTCTCTGAATAGCTACACATGCAAACTCGCTTGAAAAGTGCTCTTACCAGTCTATAAGTCACTTATCGACGCAAACCAAATGTCCTAGACCACTTTCTGTTGTTTGCATTGATTGCACTAAGCTTAGCATATGCTGTGACGCAATTTTACTGAGCACAAAAAAATAAATGATTATAGCTTCAAACGACTTGCTATGGTTAAGCCATAGTGGACAAGATTACAGTGGAACACATCAATGAGAAGAAAAAGTGAATGGCGCCTAAAATGTTACACCATTGTCATAATGATCAGCTTTTAGCCTGGGGGGGATAATTACAGATTGTCTTCTTGAGTTTGTTCTGTAGCTCTCCAGCAACGACAAATAGAATGTGCCTAGAATAAACTCAGCAAGAGGGATGACAGACGTACTAATATAGAGAAGTTATCAGCAGACAGAGTTCAATAGAAAATATTCATGGCTGAAGCAATTCTTTCAAAACAAAGCAGCATAAACTTGTTGCAGGCCGGCAAAAAAAATTAAATAAATAAAAATAATTTGTTAATAGAGTTTCTCAAAATTGTTATTAATAACATGATCTACTGGAAAGCATTACTCCATGACAGTAAGCTACTTTAAATATTTAAATCCACTTTTTAAATACTTGTACATTATATATTTATAAAAAAAATATGTATATTTGTTTCTTCTTTCATGGCAGTTGATTGAATATATTTTCTTAGTGTTAGTAGGTTTTAAAAAAATAATAATATATTGAAATTAAACTACAATATCCACTTGATTGCATGCACAATCATTCGCTTGTCAGCAAACAAGCTAATAAAATTAGAAAACTGTAATAAAATACTTTATATTAATAGATTTAGTCATATTTATTTGGTGTTCCAAACTCTTATCCACAACAACATGTCTTCAGTTTCAACAGCATTGGATTTTGTTTGCCAATTTCCCTCAGTAAAAAAAAAAAAAAAGTCAACTTCTAGATCATTATGTTTCCCAGCAAACACTGGGTGATAAAATTATCCAGAGGAATGTCAGAAATGAGAAGCATAGAATGTGCGATTTGTTAAATAAACCTTATGAAACATTTGTAAAGATGTTTATTTTAACATCGACAAATGCAACAATATGAAGGAATACACAGATCTGCAGTTTGAAGCAGAACACACTTTTTATTGTATTGCCAGCTTTTTGAGCATAGAAACCTGACTTTTAAAATTTAGATGTGATCTATTAACATAGGTTATCCATATTACTCTGTCCATCTTACTTGATCTTAGACGATAATGTGAAATTAGACATGATAGCAAATATGAGTATTGTTTTGTCAATAAACAAAGTACAAACGTAAGACTGTAGCTAAACCAGCAGTCAAAATGATCTACATTTTACATAGCTACATACCAATATTGGCTGGCAAACATGGATCTTTTAGAAGGCAGGTGAAGAGCAGAGGCAGACAGGGGAATGACAATCATCCATAGCAAGTGATGAATTTGAATTGGTGTTGCTCAGATTTCAAGGATCAAAGAAATTAATATTGCTTACGAACTATAAATACAAATACAAAACTACTTACTCAATCTGCTAGGGCTGCTAAGAGCCCAGGGGCAACTCAACATGCACAACCCTAATTGTAGCCCTTGTTCCCCCATAGAAAAAAACTAGGGTATGACCCCCAAATATCGAGGCCACTAGCCAGGCACTATGGAGTGCGTTTTAAGAGGAAGGTTGGACGCCCATTATTTAGTAATATAGGTATAAATATGAATATGGGGTACCTCCGATACTAACATGGGGAGTGGGGTATTGGAACACCGGATTAGGTACACGGGGACACCTCCCAGGGGGGCGCCCCCTAGTAAATCACAGCCCGGCTACCATAAAACCTCACCTGTCTCCCCTGTGTACCGCGTGGAGGTCCCTAGGAAAAGCCGTCCCTGTTTACAGCTCACAGCTTGATCCGGAGACTCTGCAATGGAGGGATCCCGCTGTGGATGGCGTCTGCGTGCTCCAACCGGATGTGACGTCACAAGTAGAAGAGAAAAAATGCTCCCGAGGTTCACAGCACCTTCACTCAGCCAACGTATGATGTACAAAAACTTTATTAGTAACCAGCACAGTACAGCATGATCACTCTGACGCGTTTCGTCCTATCCCGGACTTTTTCAAAGAGTGCCGTTCATACAAACATGTCCCTGTTCATATAGGGGGTGAGTCAGATCAACAACCAATCGAAATAAAGGTCAATCTAACCTGCACCTGATCAATCAGGAATAGGCTATAATCTAGTGATCTATTAACATAGGTTATCCATATTACTCTGTTCATCTTACTTGATCTTAGACGATAATGTGAAATTAGACATGATAGCAAATATGAGTATTGTTTTGTCAATAAACAAATTACAAACGTAAGACTGTAGCTAAACCAGCAGTCAAAATGATCTACGTTTTACATAGCTACATACCAATATTGGCTGGCAAACATGGATCTTTTAGAAGGCAGGTGAAGAGCAGAGGCAGACAGGGGAATGACAATCATCCATAGCAAGTGATGAATTTGAATTGGTGTTGCTCAGATTTCAAGGATCAAAGAAATTAATATTGCTTACGAACTATAAATACAAATACAAAACTACTTACTCAATCTGCTAGGGCTGCTAAGAGCCCAGGGGCAACTCAACATGCACAACCCTAATTGTAGCCCTTGTTCCCCCATACCAGGGAAGGAACTACCAATGCTGCTATTACCTGTTGGCAACCAGGAGACCTGAGCCTCCGCCACTGGGAGCCTGGGGTTATACTGGGTGATACAAATAATGAAATTAATTTGCTTTTAGTGCTTAAATAAATTTACAGTACAGTATGTACACTGTACTATATAAATCTAGAAAATAAAAGTTGCTTTTACTATTTATATACACTACCAGCAGTACTGTACTACTGTATAATAGAGACAGCTGTGTGATGCTCTCAAACACCAGACCAAAAAGCTTCCATAAGCATAACTTGATTGAATGAAAACCACTGGTGAAGTACCCTTTTTGGATGTCTTGATAAACCCACACCTCATCACTGTTATAATAAACAGATTTCCACAATATTTCGACTAGCTGGTACAGATTCCACTTGCACTGTGATGTGAGAATCAACACATATTCGTGTCCAGTCACATAAACATCGTTTATGATTATCACATGTATTACTACTGTGAAGCGCTATGTACATTAATGGCGCTATATAAATAAAGACATACAATACAATACATACAAGTGGATATAATAGGAGTGTATGAGCAAGAGTATAATAACTCACGTTTGTGTGGTATACTCCTTATGGAATGTCCATCTGTTCCAGGGTATAGGTGTGCCTTCGTTTTCCAGCAGCTTGTAGATGAAAAGAATAGAAAAACAAAGCACTACTTGCATCAGTGCATGAACAAATGAAAAGTTAGGCTGAGTGCGTGCCCATAAAAAAACAATTTATTGGTGCCAAATAAAAGCAGCTACATGGAGGGGTACACGAGACCCCCACCAACGCGTTTCGACCGTAGGTCTTTTTCAAGGTGTCAAACTCTTCATTTGTTCATGCACTGGTGCAAGTAGTGCTTTGTTTCTGTACTACTGTATAGCAGATATTTAGTAACTCCGTAAGGAAATGCACTGTATCTTACTATACAGTAACACGCATGCGTAGTACTGTACTGTACATTCCACACATGCGCAGAAATATGATGACACATATGCGACAAGGTTCCAATTTAACATAAACGCATGCGCAGAAATGTGATGACACGCATTTTCGTTTCAACAAAGTTCCAATTTGACATACACGCATGCGCAGAAATATGATGACACGCATATGCGTTTCAACAAGGTTCCAATTTAACATAAACGCATGTGCGGAATATACATTTTACATTCGGAAGGAGAACAACGTTGTATTTTTGTATTATTCATTTTAACTTTATTATCCTGTACAGATAAAACATTTCATTCGTTAAAAAATGTTGTGTGTGTTCATATTTTAAATCTTCTACAGTTCGAGAATTTTTGTATGGCTAAAAGCTAAGGAGCCTCTGAAAGACCTTCTTTCCCATGTACTGTATAAGAACTCATATTTTTAATCTTCAAATTACAATTACTGTACGGGACTAAAAGACAGGTTGAATTGCAATTAGATTTTTTAAGACAACAACTCGCGATCGCCCACTTGAGTTTCTCAACGGTATTGCAGACAATGCTAAAATGCAATTTTCTGCACTCGATCGAAACACTAGTAAACTTGCATCTTAACGCGGGAAAATGTCACGAAATCTCAAACCAACATGGCGTGTGCAAAGGAATACAACCTGTGAAATGATTGGGTAACGGCTGCTGCATCTGTAGACAGCTCTAAAAAAAGAACTGAAAAATGTAGAATAACCTGTAAATAAATGTATATAGAAATATGTGTATATATATTTTTTCTTTCTAAAAAATGTAATATATAAATAAGTCTGAAAAAGGTGCACTTCAGATATAAGTTCAAAGTAATCTTCTATATCAAAGTCACCGATATCCTTTTCTCCACAAGGAAAGAAAATGTTCCATATTATGGTGTTGGTATTTTTCTTCTTGGGGATAATTCCCCTCACTGGAAGTCCACAGTGATTCCTGCAGCTGCTTAGCCTGGTGAGGCTCTTCCAGTCTCACCCAATATTCATATTTGAAGAAAGGAAGGGAAGACAATAAAGCACAATGAAATGCCAATACTGTCATTCTGTGTAGCACCCTGCTAGGAATTCCCCTTTGTCCTGCATGTCAGCCCTGGTGGCTGCAGGCAGTGCCGGGGTTAACAGTCCTCACAAGGTTAGACATGTGCGTAAGTTACTATTATGTTTCTCTAAATGTTGCACTTCCTTGTATGTTAGGCCCTGTGCTTCTCTAGAAGTTGCTAGAGGGTCACACGCCTAGTGGTGTGACATTTGGCAGCAGTTATTCTGCCCAGATACAGGGGCAGAGTATGGGCCATGCCCTGAGTATAAATGTGGGGACTCACCCAATTTATCACCAGACCACCAAGGGACCCACAGACCTTCAGACTCCAGACTCCAATTACTATCAGGGAGGTCTACTGTCCTAGTGTGTGGGGCAGGTAAAGCAGCCATCTTTAATTATTTTCAGCAATATATGTATCGCAATGTTAGGGGCCCCTTAGAAAAAGGTGAGAAGTATCTACGCGGCTGTAGGGAATAGTTTCATCCTCAGAGCTACTAAAGGCACTGGAGTGGAAAGTCAATGATTTCTGGACAAGGGTCTGGTTCTGCGACTTGGCAGGGCAAGAGGCTGAAGGGGAAAGTTGAGCCACTATGTGACTCGCCAGTGGGAGAGACTGATTAACATTTGTTTCGGTATGCTGAAAACCAGTACTGGTTATCCTGGATTGTGCTGCTGGTTCTATATGTTTTCTAATAAAGACAAGTTACAAAGTTCCTGGCGCCCTCTTCTGTTCACCACTCCTTTACTACAAGCCGCACGAACTCACCATCAATCCCTGAGAAATATAAGGTAACCGCTGAGCTAATACACCCTTTTGAACACGTCTAAACCCTGTCAAAACCACAGACTGTTTCTATCCCACATTTTTCCATATGCACCCTATCCCTCATGTTGGGGGGAGGGGTGGATAGGGGTGTGGTACATCTGTATTTAAAAGAATCCTTCAGAATACAGAGTAAGTATTGCACTCACATTTAGACCGTTAAAAAACAGCATAAAGAGAATCAAGTCTCACAGGCTTCTGCCTCCCTCTAGTCTGCTGGCAAACGGCCCCACATAGCACTACGATGTCTGGCGTCTGACGTCAGTGAACGGAAGCTTCCAAGGGACAGTAAGGTTCTCACAAGTTCTTCCCAACTCACACAGAGAGCCTTCAAAGTATAACCCTTATGCGTTTCATGGATTCACCACTTCATCAGCGGTGGAAAAATTAACATGTCTACTTGTCTAGACAGGACAAAAAAAAAGATGGGGTGTGAAGCCGAAGGATGGCGGCTACTGTACAATGTCTTTGTAAGCAGAGCAGTACATAGCACTATGCAAGGCATTATGGGGCGTTACTTTGGCAAACAGAGCGTTGTTTGACAGCTCTAGTTCTGAAGGTGTTTTATAGCAACTGTAGTATTTTCTGAATGGTCCTCTGGGGGGACTAGTGCAGGTAGGTGACATTTATCCTGCATATATGTGTGGAGAGTGAGAATGCAGCTTCAGGGATATTTTAATTATATATATATATATATGTAGCCAAGGTCCCCCTCTGGACTTGCCCATGTCCTCTCTGGGTTTCCCCTGCCCCTCTCTACCTTCCGATTGGCATCGGAGGGGTGCGTGTGCATCTGGCGGATGCAGGTTGAGTGGAGGAGGTCGATCGCGTCGCCGGCGGCTCCCTTTGCAGGGCACCGCCATCTTGCGCAGAGTTGCGCATGCGCAGTCAGGCGGCAGCCATTTCAGCTCGCACGTGCGCAGTGAAGTGCAAGTGCATCAGCGGCAGCAATTACCCACACAGGGCTCCACGGGGACTACAAGCCCCACAATGCATAGGGGCAGTTAGGTGCCGTGAATCAGCCAATAGGGCTGCAGTAACCCCCTGCACCCTGATATTGTTACATTTCATGCACTGCAAGCCACGCCAATCGGAGCTGGGACAAGGAAGGGGTAGGTTGTATGTGCAGGTGTCTGTGGCACCTGCACTAGGCCAGGTACCCTCGTGGTGTCTCTAGGCTGCAGCACGGAAGTCTGTCGTCACGGACGTAACGTCACTGCGTATGACGTCACACAGTGACGTTGCGTCCGTGATGACCGACTTCCGTGCTGCATCCTAGAGACACCACGAGGATGCCGTTAGGAAGATTTTGAGCCCTAAGGTCTGTGATATACCATCTATGCAGTCTTGGACTCTCTCTCTTCGTACTAACTAGGGATTCCCTCCTAATGTGAGGTTGTGGGTGTCAGTACCCCATCCTCAGTGTGTGTCACGGGCGTTTTTGATCTATGTGATCTTATTTTAAATGTAGTGTCATTTGGCCTTCATTTTGATATTATTTTTGTGATATTTTATGTGTCATATAAAGATTTATGTACTAATTTCGGTCTTTCTCGTTTTCTCTCCATGCGCTCCTATTTTTGTGTTTGATGCGCTGAGTGTGCCCCGCTGATCATGGGAGACAAGAGCTGCAGGGGAGACTAGAAAGTCGAGGGAGAGCTTTTGGAGGGACAGCACGCACACTTCCTTTGTATCACTAGGCCAGGTACCCCCTATTAGACCCCAGCTAGACTCCGACTCATCTCAGTTTGTGGCTGTTCTAGGGACAGGCCCCTTTGTCAGGGATACTGCCTCGTTTAGCATCCCTAGTGTTAGGGACACAGCTACCGCACAGGTGGAGGCGCTGTCACCCATAAAATCAAGTACACCCCAGGCTCCCAGCGGCGGAAGTTCGGGCCTCCTTTGAGCCACAGTTAAAGCACCACACACACCGTAGCCGCTCTGTCTCCCAGGGGGTGGGGGAAAGTGCGCTACATATATTTATGCAGTACTAGCTGTGAAAGGCAGCATAATTTAGTCCCTGGGCAGATATCAGCTCCCTCCTTGTTGCTGTTCTATTTGTGCTATGGGCTTAGTTAGCCAGTTATGTTGTCTACATTCGTGCAGGACAAAATGTGAATCATGGAATAGGATCCTGGTAACAGTACATCAGGAAAAAAGAGAAACACAAGAGCACACCAAGATAAGAGATATAATGTGTATTACCAACAAGATAAGATAGCAACCACTTACATGAATAAAAACTTTAATATTCCCCGATCTCGACGATAACTTCTATGGTGGGGCATCACTGAGGTGTGCAGGGGCAGTATCAGTCCTCAGAAATCAGTCCCGCGCTTGGGCTGTCTCCGTAGCGCTGTCAGACCTCCACGAGTGTAAGCGTGGCTGAAAGCGTAGCGCACATGCGCAGGAAAAGAAGCCCTCTGCAGCTGTCCTTGGGATGCCTGTCCGTTTTGGTCATAGTAATTGTGATCGGAATCGATACACTTGTGTGTATACTGGCTGTCACAAAGATATGGGCCAGCAACACAAGTCGCGACGCTTTTCGTATACCAAAGTATACTTCATCAGGCTGATTGAAGTATACTTTGGTATATGAAATGCATCGCGACTTGTGTTGCTGGACCATATCTTTTTGACAGCCAGTATACACACAAGTGTATCGATTCCGATCACAATTACTATGACCAAAACGGACAGGCATCCCAAGGACAGCTGCAGAGGGCTTCTTTTCCTGCGCATGTGCGCTACGCTTTCAGCCACGCTTACACTCGTGGAGGTCTGACAGCGCTACGGAGACAGCCCAAGCGCGGGACTGATTTCCGAGGACTGATACTGCCCCTGCACACCTCATGTGATGCCCCACCATAGAAGTTATCATCGAGATCGGGGAATATTAAAGTTTTTATTCATGTAAGTGGTTGCTATCTTATCTTGTTTGAAAAACACTTTATATCTCTTATCTTGGTGCACTCTTGTGTTTCTCTTTTTTCTTGGTCATTTGGTATCACCGTCGGAGTTCTCCGTTGGGATCCACTTTGGAGGTGGGGGAAGACGCCTCGAATCGCAGGAGCAGCAAAAGAACAGAGTGGAATCAACATTCCACACCCTTAAAGAGCCAGAGCGCGGACTGAACTGTTTCTTAACAGTATATCAGCTCCTCTTTCCTTTGGTGTGGGTATTGTTATTTTTGTGTGTGCACACGACACATACACTTTAAAAAGTAGGATAACAAACAGAGGCATTACTTGTCGGGAAAGAGACAGAAATAAGCATTTTATTTTAGCGACTAATGGACTTACACTTGGCCATTAGTTGAGTGCAGAGAAGCTTTGTTTACAGAATCCCACATGCTGTCCACTGTCACACTTACACTTTTTGACTGATGGCTGCTTTAATTAGCCTTTTCTTACAAAGGGTCACTCAATGGGGCAATTACATCTATAAATCTATTTGCAGGCAGCTCAATGAAAAAAAAAATCTCTTGAAAAGCTACTGTGTCGAGCTAATGTCTAATTAATTAACAATAATTTTTTCTGCCAGCTGAAACTGGCTGAAGCAGTGAAATCCTTTCCCAGCCCCCAACCACACATGTATTGCTGTCATTCTAAGCCAAATAGATGTATACACATTCTTTCCTTGTTAAAAAAAATAGAAATACGGGCATACATCTGAGGGAATAGATTTCACATTTCTCCTTCACTTTCCTCCAGACTCCGTTTGATTGACATTCCAGGGAAGCAACGTCACATTCAACTAGGACAGGATTCAATTAATTTCATATGAAATATTTATAGCCAGGCACAGTATTTATACCCAACTTGTATGCAAGAGATCTTCTCATTAGCATGTTTGGAGACTCATTTTTATGCTGTCACAGTTATTCTGAATTAAAATCCAATTAGTCCAATAATCCTGTGACTGTTATGAAATTATTGAAAACACCCCATTAAGGCGATAGCGTGCAATCTAAACCATGAGCTGGGATACAATTAGTAATTTCTATTAATTTATATTCAGAACATTCACACAGTCGCATTATTGCAATAACTATATAACTATAATGTTTTAAACTGGCTAAATTGAAGAGTATGAAGTGCCAGCACTAACAGCCCAAAGTAGATTTCTTCTTGCACCTTTACTGTGGAGTGCAGGGCCATGGCATACAAAATTGGTATAAGCAGGTGGGAAGACAGACGGGGCTAGTGTTGATAAGCTAAGGTTCTTGTAGGTTACCATCACATATTTGACCTTGTGTTTAAAATGTCTATATGTAGGAGACAACGCAGGTGTCTTGCTGCAGTCAGTATGACGCGAAAGATACTGACCCATTGAAATATCTTAGAAAGATGTAGCACCCTTTGGGATATGCTATGTTATTTTATTGGGTTAATGGTTCTGTAAGAGATGTGTGCAGAGGTTCATATAATGGAGACCGATTAGGGTGAAATGATATCTTGGCTTTATTGAGCCTGTTCCTTTATCCAGGCAAAACATACAGAAATAAATAAATAAACCCATTACCAGCTTATCACCCCAAAGTCTCAGGAAGTACCTTAAGCAGGTGGCCCTCCATGTCAGTCTCTGGCAGGTTCCTGTGTCCTCTGTGTCCAGGAAATATAGGCCTGTGGGTGTCTGGATGTCTTGATCTCAGCACAGCCTTTGTGCTCAAGACAGTAGCTGTGGGCAGGCTGCTCTGCTCTCCTTCTGTGAGCCCAAATGTGAACTTAGGAAATCTCTGTCCTGTTTCTCACATCAGGCTTTTTCTAAGAGTCCTAATCAGCCAGGTGGAGTCTTGTTGATTGCCTGTATGCATTTGACCAGCTCCCTGCTGGATTTAGAGGCAGTTTCTGTCAAACAGTTAGAAGTCCCTGTTACAGGTTCCTAGAGTGGTTAACTATAGCGTAACAGTCTCCTATTCCCTTAGGTGAAGTTGCTGCGCAGCCGCCCCCACCTTCTAGAAGGTGCTTAGTATGTCACTAGAAAAGAATACCTTGTAGAAAGTTAACCCTTCCCCTAGTAGTCATAGTGACTAGTGATATCACTATAGGGTATATAAACTAGAATAGAAGATTATAGTTCAGATCTTGGTGGACCCAGAGTGAGGGGGATTTCATCCATGTAATTATTGTCAAGTCTGTAACTACAGTACATGTGTTAGATTTAGAATCATTTTGTTGTTTTCCAGCTAGGGAAGTGCCACTCCTAAAGATAGGGCCTCTCTCTACGGCTCTGAGCATGTTTCCCACAAAAGAGAGGATGGACAGGTACTTAACCTTGAAGTATCACCTTAGAATTACTAGGGGAAGGAATTTCCTTGGTTCTGCCACAGGCGATATGGTGTAATCTCTCATGTCAGAGGGCACCCTGCCTAGCGATCCCAGTGAGGTGGGAACTGCCATTATCCAAATAAAAGAGTGCTTCTGTGCCACGAGGCAAAGTGGAAGAATTGTGCCTCTTTGGGGACTGCTGCATGAGCATCCCGGAAGAAAAAATTGTTGTAATGCTTTACTTGTTCAAATAAAGGAAAAGAAAAGTTCCTTGCGCCCTCTACTTATTGCTCACCATACCAGCCCTGCACGGATCATGAGCCCCCTGAGAATAAGGTACAAGAACCGCTGAGCATCACCTGCACCACTATAGAGACATTAGTATGCTTTGGTGTGGTCCCTCTTCTGTTGGCAGGGGGCATACTTTTCTTGCACTTATGCTGTTTTTCCTGTGCCCCTACAGTAGCTCAACGAATAATAAAAAAATATGTTTGTACAACTTCAATTTTTTATTTTACTCTGCCTAAGTGGTGAATGAATATCAAAGCTGTCAAAAAATGTATTAAAAAATCTATGTAATTCAACTAAACCAAAAACTATAGCTGTATCTATCCATCTTATCATAATTTTGTGAAAAATCCAATTTAGCAGTGGTTGTAAGCAAAATACTATTTTTTTAATTTAATTTTCTTTTCAGTAAAATCATAACTATATTTGTCATCTCCCTAAATATGTGTGCTGTAAATGTATATGAATACATACATGCAGATTTTACAATTAAATACATGCAGATTTTACAATTAAATAACAGTAATTATTTGAAAACTTCATGTGACAAAAAGATTTGCAATATCTTAGGATGGAATGATTAATGAAGAAATCTTTCCCCTTAGGTAATTCGAGCTTTTCTTGCTCTTCATTTGTCTGAACGAACTGTTTTACCACAATATGTTTCTCAACATATTGATTAATGACAATTCACCCTACGGTCTCTTCTAGAAACAAACAAAATCCATTATTTATCGAACAAGTCTTATTCTGTCACCAGGCAGTCTGCAGTGTCTGATGACAAAATAATTATTTTGGATTTAAACATGTTCAACTGAGTTTTCATTTTTAAAATAATTGCAACTATACCTAATGCGGAAAAACTGTTTTTAGACCATTTTCTTCAAATACTTATATTTTATGGGCCATAAATGGAATTGGGCCCTGTCATGTACAACACACCTGTGAGCACGTGACCTGCATATGGGACAAGGGTTACTACACAGCTCACTAGCTGACCCACTTTTCACCTTTACAAAGGTCTCTCAAATGAACAATATCTCACCTTAATCCGTCCCAGTTTACCATCTGTCACGAACAGCACACTTGATCCAACTCACCTTCCTCCTCCGCAAGGTACTTTCAATTAGTTAATATTAACCTCTTACTCATTTGCAATCATATCTATCTGTTTCCACCACCCATGAAATAGGCGAACATATGTTATTTAATACATCTGCTAGGGTCTGAGGTCTCTGTTTATTATAGAAAAAAACTATGCACTTAACACACACAAATCTGTTGTAGCAAAATGTGTCCGAAAATGTAAATACTCTCTACAAAGCGTGCAAACAATTAATTCAGAGCCCAATGCATCACTTATTAAATGTTTTTTATATAAAAATACATTGCTTTAGATTACAGAAAAATATTACAAGAACATACAATTACAATAAATGCAGAATAGTTTCTTAAAATAAAATTATAAAACAAACAGAAATCCCTATACAGTACGTTACCATATGTCATAGGTCTTTCCCCAGAGATGTAACTGGCATAGAAAGATACAAATTCACGTGTCAGATCCCAACCACACCTCTGTTGAATTCTGATTTATAATTAAAAAGTAGGGACTTTTATTCTAGCCTTCCTTTATTCAGAACATCATAAGCCCATCCCAGTTTGATACTGGGTTGACAGTTTTACGACTTAACCCCCCCCTCTTTTGACGTTTAAAAAGTGCTTAGATATATAAAATACTTCATATCTTAATTTGTCTGATACTTAGACACGTGAATCACATCAATTGATTCAGGCAAGTTCGCTGAATGTAACGAGACTCATTTTGACAGACTTGCCCCTACGTTTGAGCGACAAATGGAATCTGTCCATTACTACCTTCTAGACATGAAGGGTTTGGCCTTATTGCATTTGTCTCCTTGCAACGATTACAAATATCTAAATGTTATTTAGAATATAGGTTATGAACTGATATCATCATTTTTAATAAATTCACTCTTTTGTGGAATACTTTCTTAGCCACGCCCCCTGAACCTTGCAGAACCCTCCAGAGAATGCCTTTGAAAGTAGCTTGTTTATAAAAATGTCAGGAGAGCCATAACTTAATTCCATCTCTGCCAAAACAAACATCCTTATATCTAGATTCTATCAGTCCCATACAACACATATTGTACTTTAAGTGGACCATCAGTGTCCTGGAACAGGATTGTGTTTTTTCTGTCTTCAGGCTGCCAGCACTCCTCAGCCTAGCTGTTGCAATAATGTTTCACCCCATTGTGGGTTTCTTGGCTTCATCCGGTTGCCTTGGCACCCCCTCTGCCTTTTTACCAGGACGGACAACTCCCCCTTCCCGTTGTGCCAGTTAATTTCCTATGAGCCCAGACCAGCATGCTGTCTTTTAGTACTAGCAGCCATCTTGAGCAGTCATTTCTCCTATCTTGGTAAAGTTACTGATTTGTACCTAACTTTATATCCTGCATTTATCCCACTGCCCTCATAGTTCCCCTTCCCCTCCATTGCTGTCATGTCCCAGTGTTCCCTCAGTACTTTCCCCCCCTTTTTATTTGTATGTTGTTACCCTAAATAAACACTTCAGCAAGTAATAAGGTTCCCTTGCTTGATGTATGAGATTGAGTTAACCTGCCTGTCCCTACTCATCTATCAGGGTGTGCTTGGGCCAGAACAATCAGTGATACCTTGCCCCATTTAATCCCTCTTTGTAGATCTGCACCGACACAGGACGGGTCTTAACCTGTCATAAACACAATATCTTGTATTTTTAAGACAAATTAACCACATTAACCCTTAAAGCACCAGAATGATTAAAATACTTAATATCTCATGATATTATCGTGACGGCCTAGATGCATTTTTTATTAATGTTGAGTAATCAATCACATTGGTACCTTTTAAGAATTTATTTTTATTTGTTAAAGGCATTTTTATTAAGAGACACGTCATCATGTAATATCAGATGTTTTTACATTTTCAGAGTTGTGCACACAAGAAGATGGTAAAAAATAATCATCAACAGTACAACTTTTAGACATAAAAAGAAAGTCTAAAAATAGTTTCTAGTAAAAATGTATACAATCTCTTCCTATTATCTCTATTTGTATGTCTCAATAAAGTGAAGTCAAAACAACCCGAGAACGTTTCATTCTCTCCTTTTTTCTTTTCTTTAAAAATATTAACTTTATGCATAAAACAAACCTGGTTAACACTACAAATCAGCTCTTGCTTCATTTTTTTAAATTATCCTTTAACCTGGGTTCCTCAGGCCTTTAGTTTTAAAATCTATTTCCCATATAAGTTAGGGCAATACCCTACAAGTTAATATTAATTATAGAGTCGGAACCCAACCTTTAATTGGTCTTCCACGAATGTAGAAGTATACTAAATGACTCTAGATGCAGCCACAAGTATCCGAATACTTGCCTTGGAAAATTTGGAACAATCTCCCAGTAATGTTGCAACATTTCTGTGACTTTTCTGCAGACAGACTAATGGCCCCATTGGATTAACACAGTGGGGGTCCCTGGCAGTCTCATTCAAACAGATTTTCCCAGGCAAGTGTTCGGATACTCGTGGCTGCATCTGTAGTCTTCCCATTTGTGCATACATTTGGTAATTCTAATCTCTTTATTTGTCATTATATCCAGTCTTTCAATGGACATGGTTGAAAATACCAGCTTATCAAGGTTTTTGTTTGCCGGTGGTGTAGGAAGAAGCTAATTGAGCAAAATTATTTTACTTGCCAAAAGAAGAATAGCATAAACTTAAAGGGGTATGAGGAATTGCTAGCTGCCATCTTCCTAAATGACGAAATAAAAGTGCACAAACATCCATTTGGGCTTTTATTTTAAAAATCATATTCAAATATTGTAAGACTTTAGGTCAAAAATCTTTAATTTTCTGCTACCACCAAAAACAATGTGCTAAACCTGCCTGTGCGATATTACATTTAGGCAGTTATCTTGTACTGTATCTCCATATTATATTTAGAAAGCACATCAGGGAAAATATACGATCTATGTTGTATTTTAAATTGCAGTTCTCTGAGGTCTGCCGGTTATAGTGCATTTTCTAATATGGGTATACCCTTCAACAATAAATCTAATGTCCTTTATCTCGTAAAAATCCGCCAGCCACTTTTGTAAAGTGGTGTTTCTGCTTTTTTTTACCATTGATATCCGTAAGAGAATCAGTGGTTGGAGGTGTGGAATTGAATCCTGATGCAGACGTTCTATGTGCTAAATCCACCACATAAATCCCAAACGTTTTAAAACTCTTTTATGACGAGTTAATATAGTGACGTATCTTAAGAAATGCAAATATCTAAATGCGTGGCTAGTATCCTGAGTGCCCCTTGTCTCCTGAAGCCTTTTCTGGACTCAGCGGAGGCCGTGCCTCCGTTCCGCCCCAGTCTCATTGGTTCCTCTGTGCTACTTAAGACTTTCACTTTCACTTCTGGATTGCTGAGCATAACTCTTGTGACCTTGTGTTCCTGCGTTTGTTTTGCCTTGCTTTATTTGTGCCTTGCTGTGTTCTCTGTTGCTTTTCTGTGTACCGACCTGCTTGACTATAGGACCCCATCTGGATAAAGACCCTGGTTTGGCTATTGGATCTCCTCTGGAAAAAGACCACGGCTTGTACCTGACTACCCGCACTTCTCCATCCCAGACCTCGGCTTGTGGACAATCTACCACTCTCCTGGCTCCTACCCTAGACCACGGCACAACGGACACTGACCACCCTACTGGCTCCACCCCCGGACTTTGGCAAGTACTCATACTAATCCACTCTCTCCAACCACGTGGCGTCATCTATCGCTCACCTGCCTCTACTCATCCCCCTTCTGCCTTTCTCTCTCACTTTGAATCCTGGCTCCCTTTCTTTCTCTCCTCAGACTCCCCTGTTCTTCTCCTTGGGGACTTCAATTGCCACATTGATGACCCCTCTCTCCCTTGGGCTTCCTGCTTTCTTTCTCTAACCTCTTCTTTTGGCCTTCAATAGTGGACTGCAGCCCGCACCACAAGGATGGCCACTACTTAGACCTGGTTTTCACTAAAAACTTCTCTCTCCCCGATTTCTCCATTTCCCCTTTTCCTCTCTCTGACCATCACCTCATCTCATTCTCTCTATCTCGCTTCTCCCCTTCTCCACCTCCATCTACCCCCTGGTTCTGCAGAAACCTGCGCTCTATTCACTTACCTGACTTTGAGTCCACTTTACACTCCTACCTCTCCTCTCCCAGCTCTGCTATAGACCCTGACAACCTGGTCAGGAACTACAACTCTGCCTTGTCCTCCTCTCTTGATCTACATGCCCCGCTTTCTCTCTGCCGCACTCGCCCTTCTAACCATAGACCCTGGTTAAATTCCCACACAGACATGCTGCGTTCCTCCACTCGCTCCTCTGAACGCCTCTGGAGGAAATCTCATACTCTCACACACATTTTTAACTCCTCCCTCTGCTCTGGAACCTTTCCATCCTCCTTCAAACATGCAACAGTCATACCATTACTCAAAAACAGCAAGCTTGACCCTACCTGTCTTTCTAACTATCGACCTGTCTCCCTCCTGCCTTTTGCCTCTAAACTCCTTGAACGTCTTGTATTCTCTCGCTTGCTCCATTTTCTCAACACCTATTCTCTCCTAGATCCTCTACAATCTGGCTTCCGCACTGCTCACTCCACGGAAACAGCCCTCACTAAAATAACTGACGACCTCCATGCTGCCAAAGACAGAGGTCATTACACTCTGCTCATATTACTCGACCTCTCTGCAGCATTTGATACCGTGGACCACCCTCTTCTCCTTCACATTCTCCATACTCTTGGTATTCGGAACAAAGCTCTATCCTGGATCTCATCCTACCTCTCCCATCGTACTTTCAGTGTCTCTTCTGCTAACACCTCCTCCTCTATTGATCTCTCTGTGGGGGTACCCCAGGGCTCTGTCCTTCGACCTCTTCTCTTTTCTCTGTATACACTCTCTCTAGGTGACCTAATAACATCTTTTGGGTTTAATTATCACCTCTATGCTGACGACACACAAATATACTTTTCAACACCCGACCTTACACCTGCTGTACAAACCAAAGTTTCTGAATGTCTCTCTGCTATATCATCCTGGATGGCCCTCCGCTGCCTTAAACTCAACATGGCTAAAACAGAGCTCCTCATACTTCCTCCCAAACCTGGCCCTACTACCTCCTTCCAAATTACTGTTGGAACTACGATCATTCACCCAGTAGCCCAAGCACGCTGCCTAGGGGTCACACTCGACTCCTCTCTCACATTTTCCCCTCACATTTAAAACATTTCTAAAACCTGTTGCTTTTTCCTCCGCAATATAACTAAGATACGCCCTTTCCTCTGTTGCTTGACTGCTAAAACTCTGACTCAGGCCCTCATTCTCTCTCGTCTTGATTACTGTAACCTCCTGCTGTCTGGCCTTCCTGCCTCTCACCTGTCTCCCCTACAATCTATCCTAAATGCTGCTGCCAGAATCACTCTACTCTTTCCGAGATCTGTCTCAGCATCTCCCCTCATGAAATCCCTCTCCTCGCTTCCAATCAAATCCCGCATCTCACACTCCATTCTTCTCCTCACTTTTAAAGGTTTACACTCTTCTGCCCCTCCTTACATCTCAGCCCTAATTTCTCGTTATGCTCCATCCAGACTCTTGCGTTCTTCTCAAGGATGTCTTCTCCCTACCCCCTTTGTATCTAAAGCCCTCTTCTGCCTTAAACCTTTTTCACTGACTGCCCCACACCTCTGGAATGCCCTTCCCCTCAGTACCCGACTAGCACCCTCTCTATCCACCTTTAAGACCCAACTTAAGACACACTTGCTTAAACAACATATGAATAGCACTGTGGATATTCTGAATACATGATACATAAAGCTTGGCCCCCTGCACAGACGCACTTACCAGAACTCCCTCCTACTGTCTCTGTACTTTCTCCCTACCTACCAATTAGACTATAAGCTCCTCGGGGCAGGGACTCCTCTTCTTAACGTCTAAAGCACTTATTCCCATGATCTGTTATTTATATTATCTGTTATTTATTTGATTACCACGTGTATTAATGCTGTGAAGCGCTATGTACATTAATGGCGCTATATAAATAAAGACATACAATACAATACAACACAACACAGAACCGGCTACGCTGACTTTCCACCCAACATGCGTGCTCCCGCTGCTGTGGGTGCGCAGTCTTGTACTTTCCCACCTAAGTACTGGGGTCCCGCCTTGTTCGTGGTGAGCGCACAAAGGACATAAGGCTATCCTAATTATTAAAGAAAGCCAGGGATCAAAGACTGTTTGAAGCTTTGGAAAAAGTAGGAAAATGGGAGACTAGGTTGCCTTCAAATTCTATGTTTCTATAGTGTATATACACACACATACACACATATTGTTTCTTATTCTCCACTATGCACTACATTTCCCATCTATCCCCCTGCACTGTTTTGTTCCCCTTTGTCCTGTTTTGACCCATTGCCTACGATTATCACTTCTGCAGCTCACTCCACTCCTCTGTTACAACTGCACACACCTATCCCACATTGCCTTACAGAAAGTATAACAATGTATTGGGTATTGGATTTTTCATTATTCCTGATAAATTTTGCCACAGCCACAAAGAGGGCTTTTTTTGGAATAGTGCAATGAAAATTAGATTGGCTGGGGTAAAAAGAAGCTTGTAGTTAGGTGGTACTGTGTTAGGATCTATCGAACCCTCAGAGGTAACATGGAAGCCTACAAAAAATAGGAGACTGAAATACATAAAAGCTGACAGGGTTTACTAAGGGAAACAAAACTACGGGGAAAAGGAGTCTGCAAAGTGTGTAGAGCAGTGCTACATGCAAAAAGCAATAGTACCAGGGGAAATATAATAAACTGGGGGCAAATAGTGCAAAGGGAATATAAGACACCAAACAAGAAGGTACCTGTAGATCTGCAGAACTAGGAGCCTGAATAAAAAGGAACAAGGAAAGATGCAGTGCTAGGGAACAAAGAATAATTTGACTCCTGACCTGTAAACAGAAAGTTAACAAGCAAAGAACTATCAGACTGTGTGGGGTTCCGAACAAATTTGGAACAGATTCAACGCGTTTCGCTATGCTTCGTCAGGGATCCTGAAGAAGCCTAGCGAAACGCATTGAATCTGTTCTGAATTCGTTCCTAGGAGAACTAGAAATTGTAGTACTGATAGCCGAGTTACCAGAGAGGCTACTTCTGCCCTAACTAGAGCCGTCACAGGAAGTGACGTATGCGGATGCAGAGGTAGCAGGCAGAGATTGGAAGAATATCAGAGATCAACAGTCCTCTCCAATGATCTTTACCTATGTTAAAAAGTGAGTGAAACATTCGTATCTGTTTCTGTGCAATACACATTTCGTTTGATATACAACACCATTGTGAGCTCTCTTTCTTTTTTGGAGAAAACATTGGATTAAAAGTGGATTTAAAGACACATAAAGGCATACCCCACATTAATGTACGCAATGGGACCGGAGCATGTATGTAAAGCGAAAATGTACTTAAAGTGAAGCACTACCTTTTTTCCACTTATCGATGCATGTACTGTACTGCAATCGTCATATACGTGCATAACTGATGTAAATAACGCATGTGTAACAGGCTCTATAGTCTCCCCGCTTGCGCACAGCTTCGGTACAGGTAGGGAGCCGGTATTGCTGTTCAGGACGTGTTGACAGGCGCATGCGTGAGCTGCCGTTTGTCTATTGAGCGAGATGTACTTACTCGCGAGTGTACTTAAAGTGATTGTCCTTAAACCGAGGTATGCCTGTACTTCAGAGGAGGGTCCATTACAGTGCTCCCATCAGAGAGAGGTGGATCTCTGATATGCAATTTTTTCCTAGAAGAAATCTGTGAGTGAGACCAACGCATCCTTTTTAGATAGAAGTACACCTTTATTATTGGCTACACCATTATTTGTATTTTTTTATTTAATATATTTCACCACATGATCAACAAGCCCTTCCCCTTACCTGGAAGACAACATACTACTTTGGGACCAGAGGACGGTCGATCTCAAGGGTTTAGAGCTGCTATCTTTTCACCTCACATATAATATTATTGCGATTATTGTTTTTTCCCATTTCTTTGGTGAAGGTTATATTCACATTATTACATTGGAGGCATCTACGTTTAAGTAATTTCACTTTACCTTGGTACACTATATATTTGGGTAACAACACTTGTTTTATGTATTGGTTGCACTATACAGTTTTGAAAGAAATACCCAGCAGCTATAGAAGCGCCCGGTTAAATTTTCCTTTCATTTAGCTCCATAATTAGCTTCCAAAGCAGAGCAGAAGTCAACAAAAAAATCCTGCCTGCATCATCACAATTCCGCAATTTTGTGGGTCCACAGACCCTTCGCCAGGAAGGTTTTCTGAGTTGAACTTATTGTGGGGATATGGTGCCTATAAAGTTTAAGCCTTCAACCAGACGGTGAAACTATGAAATATCCCGTCCTTCGCATGACATTTTCCGGCATGTTTTACTAATAATATGCATGCCTCATTCATCGATCTGATTATTCTGAACAACTGAACCTATGCAACTCCTCAAACACACCTGTATAAGTCATATGCAAATAACATATGCTGGATATTGTTGTCGAAGTTGGCACGTGTGTCTGTTAAAACAGCATAGATTTGTCAAAAAGGTATGAGCAATTACCAGTCAGCTATACTCGGCGTCTTTCAAATAAGAACACTTTTCAACAGCGAGACCATATTTTCTGGGTTTTTTTGCAACCATTACCGATCTCTGTTACTATTTATTTGACAGTGCGCTAGTCTTTTCATGAAGAGTTTCCATTTCAGTCTTTAGTATTGTAATTTCTAAGGAAGACACCTTTAATGTGTGCTCTTCATTGCCATAATGGCTGCACCTGTGTTTAGCATACGCCTTAGAACTGCAGCAGCTGTGGATAGTAATTGCTGAACATCATTTTCTGTTCCTTACTGACTATATTGGTATGCATGTAAGATCCATTTGTAATAAATTCGGCCATATATTTTCCTACTATATAGCAGCATACATCACACATAATAAACAACAGTTAACCTGCTGTTAAAGTGTTGAAGGGACTGTAAATGAATAGGCCCAGATTCACTAAAGCAGTGGTTCCCAACTCCAGTGCTGAAGGAACACTAACAGTGCAGGGTTTAAGTATACCACTGCTTGAGCACAGGTGGTTCTGTCAACAAGATTGGGCCACCTGTGCTAATGAGAGGAGAGCCTTAGAACCTGCACTGTTAGTGCTCCTTGACGACTGGACTTGGGAACCTCTGCACTAAAGTTTGTTAAGCGTTAAGCTTTACCACGCATCAACTCCCAATTTAATGGGACTAATGCTCAGCACCGTTTAGTGAATCTGGGCCTTAGGTGGTTATGTATCAATGAGGCCTATTCACTAAAGTGTCAACAAAAAACAGTAGATCAGCACACTGTCTGAGCCTTGAAATCAGAGTGTCAGCTTTTTGTGACCTTAAGCAAGTCACTTTATCTCCCTGTGTCTCAATCACTATAATTATATTGTAAGCTCTATGGGGTAGGGAATCATCGTGTCTGCAAAATGTTATGTACAGAGTGGTGTATACTGTTATGTGTAGCATAGCCTCCTGCCCGCTATGCCTTTTCCTGGGCCCTACCAGTGTAAGACATGTTAGATGCAGGCAGTGGATGGGTTAATTCCTTCTCCAAGGCTCTGTATGCTTTTTGCAGCCTTGGATACATTTGTAGGTACAGTATCCAAGGGCAGGACATAGCAACAGCCAGAAAGTGTCAACCTGAGGCAAAGATATTGATTGGGTCACACATAGGCTGTGATGACTTATCAGTATTCAACCTGCTCTGTTAAGGGGCAGGGTTACAAACAACAACTCAAGGCTATAAATACTGGCACTTTCCTAAAGTGGGTGTCTCTCTCTTTCCTCCACCTGTGGAGTGAATACAGCTACCCTCTGTCTCACTAGGTGGCAGAGGAGGAGTCCAGAAGGCCTGGTCTGGGCCTCAAGTCCTAATCAGTACAAATTCATTAGGGGAAGCTAGGAGAAGAATGCACCTGCTTTGTACATCTGATCTAACTGCAATTAATACCATTGAACTATAAAGAAGTGTGATTCACTGTCTTGAGCTGAAAGAAAGGTGTCAGTCTGGGCCATCCTGCTGCTATCCAGAAGATCAATGCTGACTGGAGATGCTGCACCAAAGAACTAAGGTACCCTGAAAACCTGTCCTGCCTGTTCTCTCCAGTACACCGCGGAGCACTCAACCCTTCTGTTGCCACACAGGTACAGAACCACACCTAAATGGAGTAGCCAGAGAAGCAGATGACCCCAATCTCACTTAGGGTGGGGGTACAAGGGCAACATAAGAAAAAACAAACAAACAAAAAAACCCCTTTCCCTCAGTTGCAACTTGGCAAGAGCGGTGGTAAGTTTCAGCTTCTATATACTTGTGCTAGGATTGTCAGGGTCAGTAATAAAACTAAAAAGTCATGATATCTGGAGACGTGTATTATACAGCAGCAGAATGCACAGATTTATAGCGTGCAGCTGTCTCTCTCAAATCATTGAGACATTGAGAGAGCATTGTAGAGGAAGATGTTATTTGTATTGTCATTCGGCACTGGCATTGGCTGTTACCATAGCTATTGTAAAAATGTACATTGATAGCATGTGCAATTTAATGTTTTCAGTTTTCATCACAGGGTCCCCGAGGCTGAAATTAATGCTGTTCAGCTCCGGAGAGCCCCTGATTCAATACTGTGTTATTAAAATAAAATAAAAAGTGCGATCGTCTGTAAGAGGTGTGCAGGGAGATGCAGCTCATGCCAAAACGTTCGATATATCAGTGATTTTATCGAAGCTATTAGAATAGGCTCCTTAATCTTTTTCCATAGTAGATCAAAGCGATTTAATTTCAAAGCTTTTTGAACACAATGTTTGATCTCCTTTCTCTTGTAGCCTCTCGCAAGAAATCTTTCAGCCATAATGTTCATCTGATGTACTCCCTCCTCGGGTTGGCTAACGATCCGTGCCATTCAAACAAATTGGGAAAAGGGTAGTCCCCTCTGGGCCTTAATGAGATGGTTGAATTGGGTCCTTTTCTCAAATTATATATGATGTATATTTGTTGTTTTTCTACTGTATTGGTGGGCTTATACTGTGGTTTTTGTCTTCCAAGTAAGGGGGGAGCGCTTGGTGGTTAAGTGAAATATATAAAGAAAGAAGAGACAAAACCAATAATAGTGTAGTCTATGATACAAAATGTTCTATCAATTAAATTCTGTATTGGTCTAACTCACAATGTTCTTCTTATGTCATGTAGCATATCAGAGATACTTCTCTCTCTGGTAGGAGCCCTTTTTGTCTGTCCCTCGGTAGGGGCTGCGTTATAATACACCCTCTGATGTGTGCTACTTGTCCTCATCAGGTAACATTCATGAATAGAAAGAAGCGAGATATCGCAATGGTGTGATATTGTAGGGATATTGTATTGCATAAAATAACAGGTGAAACAATTACACTCACATTTGTAAATGTTAAAAAATACGTGGGAGAGAACTGCTGGGGAAACCGCTGGTAAGCCGTATGTCTCACCGATCAGAACCGCCACACCGCACGCATCCACATACGTCACTTCCGGTGGTAATCCAACTATGGGCGGAAGTGGCTTCTCCGGTTCCTTCAGCTATGCACTGCCATTCTTTTCAGTCTCCAGTCCTCCGAAGATCATAGATTCAATGCGTTTCACACAGGCTTTCTCAAGAATCATTCAGGACTTATACTGTATCACAATTTATATTGCGTGTATGGTAGATGCAGGTGTCACATGTTTAGCGCATTGGTTAACTGATTTTATCGAGCTGGCTTTGTGTTGTTATGTCACTATGTTATTTTGTCATTTTGTCCTCAGCTAAAAGCTGAGACCTAGTTATGCACCCTTTCAACCTTAGCTGAAGATCATTTAATGAAGACTGGTTATACTACCTAACAACTCTAGCCCAAGACCGCAAACAATGGAGACAAATTTCCGTGGAAGTCACCAATACCCACCCTGGGTGAAGAGGCGAAAACAAAAAACAAAAACATTTTGTCTATTATCTTATTTATTTTTCACGTATTGTATTTTCTTACTCCACTTTATCATGTGTTTGTTCCCCATTCCCGTACCCTTAGAGTTAATGGGAGAGGAATAGTCTTAATGTGGCATCACTCAATTAGCCACTATATATGGCTTCTTAGAGCACCTGTTAGCCAGCCCACTGACGAAGTGCAATGTCGTGAAACTTGTAGTGGTTGGTTTATGATCACGCTGTGATGTCATGCACTGAGTATCTCCATGAGGCTGCTGAATATCCGTCTCAACATCAGACTGGGTGATGCAGTGTTTGCTGCTTTCCCTTTGGGACTCACACCATTAGCAATAAATAATGGTCAGCTGGATACCCTAGAATTGTGATAAGAACAGCCGCTTTTTGCTAAATTATATCTGTTTTTAATATATTGTTATTTTTATATGAACTACTTTATATTTATACAATCCCTCATTGCACTCCTTTCTCGTTTCTTTTCTGCTTAAGTTTGCCCCGTCATTCTCGGGGGATGTTTTGGAGCTGCAGGAGGGACTCACACTACTTGTCAAGATCTGAGAAATCCTGGATTGAGCGTGTGTGGTTTTGTCCCCTTTACCACTTGCCATCTTGACCCCATTCATTGCCATTTCCTTAAATCTCTTGCTCCTACTCTCATCCATACACTCACACATATTTCCAAATCTTCCCTCTACTCTGGTACCATTCCCTCCTCCTTCAAACACGCAACAGTTATACCCTTACTCAAAAACCGTAAGCTTGACCCTGACTGTCTCTTCATTATCTATTATCGCCCTGTCTCACTCTTGCCTTTTGCCGCTAAACTTCTTGAACACCTTTTATTCTCTCGCTTGCTAAATTTTCTCACCTCCTATTCTCTTCTAGACCCTCAACAATCTGGCTTCTGCACTGCTCACTCCACCTAAACAGCCCTCACTAAAATAACTAATGCTGACAAAGGTCAGGATACACTACTCATATTGCTTGACCTCTCTGCAGCCTTTGATACCGTGGACCCCCTTCTTCTCCTTCATATTCTCCATATTCTTGTTATCCATAACAGAGATCTATCCTGGATTTCCTCTTACCTCTCCCATAGTACTTTCAGTGTCTCGTTTGCTAACACCTCCTCCTCTGTTGATCTCTCTGTGTGCATACACAAGGGGTCTGTCTAACACACACATTTACTTTTCAACCCCTGACCTTAAGCCTGCTGTACAGACCAAAGTCTCTGAATGTTTCTCTGCTATATTATCATGGATGGCCTTTCACCGACTCAAACTTAACATGTCAAAGACAGACCTCCTCATATTTCCTCCAAAGCCTGGCCCTTCTGCCCCCTTCTACATTACTGTTGGCAGTGCTATCATACTCCCAGTATCACAAGCACGGTGCAAGTGTCCCATTTGACTCATCCCTCCCATTCTCCTCTCACATTCACTGGCCGATCCACTGTGGATCCAAATCCGCCATAAAAATTTGCCCATCTCTACCCTCACATTGGTTTTGAGGAATTTTGGCCCATTCCTTCTTACAGAATTGCTTCAACTCAGTGACATTTGAGGGCTTCCTTGCATGGACAGCTCGCTTCAGGTCCTACCACAACATTTTGATGGGGTTTAGGTCCTGGACTTTGACTAAGCGATTCTAAAACATGGAATTTCTTCGTCTGTAACCATTCTTTTGTAGATCTGCTTGTATTTTTAGGATCATTGTCTCCTGCATGACCCACTTTCAGTTCAGCTTCAGCTCACTGACAGATGGCTTGACATTCTCCTCTACAATTTTCTGATACAATGAAGAATTCATGGTTGTATCAATGATGGCAAGGCGTCCAGGTCCAGAGGCAGCAAAGCAGCCCCAAACCATCAGACTACCACCACCATGCTCGTTGGTTGGGATGAGGCTCTTCTGTCCGAATGCAGTGTTTGGATTTCACCAAACACAACGTTTCTCATTGGGGCCAAAAAGTTCTACCTTTAACACGTCTGTCCAGAGAACTTTGTTCCAGCAGTGTTGTGGATCATCTATGTGCTCTTTCGCAAACTTCAGATGGGCAGCAATGTTCTTTTTAGAGAGCAGTGGTTTCCTCCTGGCTATCCTTCCTTGAACACCATTCTTGTTCAGTCTTTTTCTAATAATTGAGTTCTCAACACTCACACTAGCCAAGACAAGAGTGGCCTGCAGATCCTTGGATGTTACTCTGGGGTTCTTTGTGACTTGCTGGATGATTTGCCGGATTGTTCTTGGAGAAATGTTGGTGGGACGACCGCTTCTGGGAAAAGTGACTGTGGTCTTGAACGTTCTGAATTTGAAGACTATCTTTGTGACAGTGGATTAATGGACCCAAAATCCTTAGAAATGGTTTTGTAAGCTTGTTTTTGCGAGGTCCTCAGAGATTTGTTTTGCTCGTGGGATGATGTGTTTCCACACACCTCTATGGCGAAGACCAAACTCATAAAGTTTCTGATCTTTATATAAATTGGGGCCTCCCAAACTTACACCTGAAAATCTACCTAATTATTTAAACACCTGATTCTAATTATCTCTTTTAATTTAGCTAATAAAACCAGAGTTTCACTTACTTTTGTACATACCCTGACTCTTAAATACGCATTGTTTGTCTAATTCATAGATACTTTTGTTTCAAAAGACATGGAATTGGTTAATATAAACCATATCGGATATTTAAGAAAAGATTCGTTTTAATTCAAGAAGGTTATCATCGAAAAAATATGGAATTTTCATAATTATCATTGGGGTTCACAAACTTTTTCTCGCCACTGTCCATACTGTACAGTACATACCTGCTGCCTGCCACGACTGTCCTGGTATCTCTCTTGAACACAATTGCAGCGTTTCCCTCATGCTTACCTCCAATGATTCCTGTGCCGCGTCTACCCCCAGCCCTTCTTTCTATATGCCGGACCTCGGCCTTCCCTCCACGCCGTCGTTCCCAGGAGTTCTTGCAAGCACTTTTTGCTATTCCTCAAGCCCACTCCCCAATAACCTTGGCCAATCCGTTGCAGCCTTTTATTTATCAATGGAATGATAAAATTCTAACTGGTTATTTAAGAATACTTTTACATGTCTGATTTTTTTTATGAAAGGTTGTGAATTCCATTTTACCTATTAAAACACACCGGTCCTTACTCCACTTTCATCCTTGGAGGGACTGCTCCTTTAGGACTTTCATTAGCCAGGATTATATGCTCGGTGCTGCCATACACACACCCAGTCCCAAAGAAACATATTTTGTAAAATTGTCTTTCCTGTCCTTTTTCATTCTGGTCACATTTAAGGCATAATCCTCCAATTGATTTTACTTTGGAAGTGTTGATTTAAACCCCTTTTATGTGGGGACTCTATGGATTGTTAGGTTTACTGTGCTATACCTAATCATAAGCTCTTACTAATCATCTAAAAAGATACAAACTTCAGTTAAAATAGACTGATTTTCACTTCCTAATGTTTAAAAATTCCAGAAGCGGTCAGCAATCCTATTCTTAAGATAAATATCAACTAAACATAAAGGAATCATATAATAAATGTAAATGATACTCCAGCTCATATGAGTCATCTGTGTGCTATATAAGCCTAGCCCGATTCTTAAACAATAAGAAATTAATTACACTCTTGTGCCCATTTAACACTTTTGTTGCTTTGTAGCTGTGCATATAAAGAAATTGGATGAGTATGATTTCATTAATTTGTAGACATTTGCCAAGTTTAGAAACTACCGAAATCTTGATGGGTCATTGACGTAGTTGCCACTATTCACATGTATAATTATACTTTTGTGTTTTTAATTCTGCTTATTATACTGTGCCTCATCTAGGGTATTACCTAAATGAAAGAACTCTGCAACAACATCACGGTTTAAGAAATGTTACAATCTCAAAATACAGTGAATATTTACAAGGAGATGAATATTATACTGCACAGTGGTTGCAAGATTTGTAATTGATGTTTACATTCATCTATTTTTTGATAATTTTTAACATTTATTTATTACATATTTTACCAGGAAATAAAATACATTGAGAGTTACCTCTCGTTTTCAATGATGTCCTGGGCACAAAGTACAGTAGACCACATTACAAGTTACAGCTACAAACATGTTTAAAATGGGAAACAGCAAAAGTCTTGAAGGAATTTAGACAGGAAGTGGATTTGGGGGACTACGGTAACTTTTCCCAGCAGTGGGGTACACGGTACGAGAAGGAAGAGAGACTGGATTCTTTATTGAGCTTTGGGACTAAAAGCTGGGTTTTGGAGGTGGATCTAAGGAGATACTGTAAGTGCTGTGAGTAGTAGGGGTGAGAAGCCTGTTTAGAGTATTTTTTTAACTTGTCCAGAAAGTACTTGAAGGTAAACAGGGAGATGTACATGACGTCTGGACTCAAGGGATAGCCAACCAAGATCAGTTAACATATCACAATGGTGGGTGTTGAAATTACATAGTAAGATAAAACGGCATATTGATTTGTCAATATGTAAAGAATGTCAAATTTGCTGAGAATAATTTGGAGTGTTGTACCATAAATTATACCCCCATAATCGATAGTTGGTATCTGCTGTGCAGTGCACTTTTTGACCAATGTGCTTAGGCAGGATTTATTTCTATAAAGTACACCCAGTTTGGGATAGATTTCAGGTGTCAGTTTGTCAATATGCAAACCAAATGTTAAATTGGAGTCAAACCATATTCCCAAATATTTAAAGCTAGTAACCGAGGCAAGATAATCTATAGTTCTGTCATAGGCATCTTACAAATGTTTGTCTTTGTCTCAAACACTATACAGTAGTTACTGTTTTGTCAATGTTGAAAAATTTTTTTTGGGGAGGTAATCCAGTTTTCAACCTTTGAGAAATCAGATTGCAGTACATTTTCAAGGGCAGAGAGGCAGGGACTACATGCATATAGGATAGTATCATCAGCATACATATGCAGAGGAATTGTCTTACAAACTCTTTGATAAAGCGCGGTCTCCCGTGCAAAATGTGTAAAAGTGGTTCGTCTGGCTGCATGTGTCATTAAAGCTTTCTGCACTTACCTGCGATCCAGTCCCGGTCTGAATCTTTTTCACAGGGCAGCTGCACCACCTCATCGTCCAATTTCTCTTACAAACTGGACAGGTAATTTATAAAGACAGACAAGGTAATGGTCCAAGGGCAGAGCCTTGGGAGACCCCACAGGTAATTTCCAAGTGGTTAGCGTTGGAGCCTGAGATAGACACATCTTGGGATCTTCCTGATAAATAAGAGTGAAACCAGTTTAAAGCACATGGTCCAATACCAGAGTACTGAAGCTTGTGTAAAATAATAGCATGTTCAACAGGATCAAAAACCTTGTCAAAATCTAGGAATATGGCAGCAGTCAACTGTTTCTTTTCCATACCACATTGGATTTAGTTGCATATTTTTAAAAGGGCCGTTACTGTGGAGTGTTTTTGGTCAGAAGCCAGATTGGAATTCACTTAGAAATGTTGACTTCTTATAGAAATTGCTGTAAGGAGTCGGGGAGCGCGTCCCCCGTGGTGCCCTCCTTACCTGACGTCTCGCGCAACCCCGCCATCCTTACAGCGACGCGCGCTCACGCAGGAGCTTTCTGGATGTCACGGAGCCTGACTCCACCCCCATTTGCGGCACGCATCAGCGTCGTGCAGCGCGCACACATGACGCGTGTGCACCGCTCCCAAGCTGCGGATCAACTTTCTCAAACATGCCCACCTGTCTCCTGCGTCTCTCCTCGCCTCCGCTGAGGCCGTGCCTCCACTCCGCCCCCCTCTCTCATTGGTCATGCTCACCTACATATGCTCAGCTGTGCCACTTGCACTTTGGCTGAGCATAGTTCCAGTTAGCGCTGTTTTCTCACTTCCTTGTTCCTTGTCCAGGTTTGCCTTGTCTCCTAGCTTCTTGTTTCAGATTGACCTCCTGTGTACCGAGCTGGCTAATACTTTGGACTCCGCACTTCTGGCTTACCGACCCCGGTATACCTCTGAACTTCCGCATCTCTCCAATCCTAACCACGGCTTACGGACCTCTACACTCGTACCGGCTCCAACCCCTAACGACGGCTAAACGGACACTGACCATTTTACCGGCTCCTACCTCTGATCTCGGCAAGTACCTAACTATTCTACTCTCTCCAATTCTGAGCCGGCTGCCTGACCATCCACACTCCAGACGTGCCCCGTGGCTGTGGGTGGCGTTTATACCCATTCCCACCTCAGTACCAGGGTCCCGCCTTGTTTGTGGTGAGCACAGCGTTACAGTTGCTTAGTTGGGAATGAACACATTCTTCCATGACTTTGAATAATAGGTGTAGTATAGAGATAGATGTGTAGTTTCAGACAATGGGGGCTATGCACTAAGCTCCGTGCTTTTGCGTCTGGCTGAAAAAAAAGCACGTCCGATAAAAAGTGAAGCCGGGGACGCGATTCACTAAGGCCTTGAGCCCATTTTCTATCGTACGTGCTCAAAACAGCCACATCGTACATGTAGTTTTTTCCCCCCTGCTAGCATTCTTAAACTTTACGTATGGTAGCTGATAAAAAAAAAAGCTGCATGTAACATTTGCATGGAGATTTGGCATCTCCATGCAAGGCTGTTGCAGCCGATCGCACACAAAATAAAAATAATTTTAATTATAGTGTACATGAGCAGGGGGTCTCCGGAGCTTAACCACATTGGTTTCAGGTCCGGGGACCCCCTACTTCAGGAGATACAGGCCCCGTTATGGGGTGCCGGTATCCCCTGCACTTTCAAGCTTCCGCGTCACGTGACTGGGACATTTACATTCTGCAGGGGATACCGGCATGCCATAATGGTGCCTCTATCTCCTGAAGTAGGGGATCCCCGGACCTGAAACCAATGCAGTTCAGCTCCGGAGACCCCTACACATCTACACTACTGTCAAAACACACATATCAATAAACAATAATTCCTTACCGTAGCGGCTATCTGCTATGGTAATGAAGCTGCATTAATGTACATTTTAATAATAGTGTGCGGGAGCAGGGGGTCCCCGGAGCTGAACCACATTGATTTCTGCCTCAGAGACCCCCTGCATCCCAAGTTACAGGCCCTGGTATGGGGCATCGGAGGCCAATGTCGCCGCCATCTTTATAGCGTCCAAGACGTGACGTGGGCTCTATAAAGATGGTGGCAACACTGGCACCGATAAACCGGGGCCTGTAACTCGGGAAGCAGGGGGTCCCTGAGGCAGAAATCAATGCGGTTCAGCTCAGGGGACCCCCTGCTCCTGCACACTATTAATAAAAATACATTAAAGCAGCTTCATTACCTTAGCGGCTATTCGCTAAGGCAATGAAGGGGTTAAGGCTCAATAGCATGTTTATTGGGGACAATTGCCCCCAATAAACATAGCAATATACAACACACATCCCCCATGCCCCCTAACACATACAATACAGTAATGGGCAAAATGACTATTATCCACATATGGATAATAATGCATTTGCCCATTTAAAACACATATAAAATCACAATAAAAACATATTACACTTACCTTTTCCAGGCACCCACGATGAAGGCCGTCTTCATCCTCATCTTCATCCTGCCCATCTCCCTCCGGTGCTGCAAAACATACTAAACAATCAAAATAGCCAATGTAATGTCCCCTAACCCCTTAATCACCTTAGCGGTCATTAACCGCTACAATCATTAAAGGGTTAACCCACCCTCACCCACCTCTCGGGAGCCTAAATACCCTCCACATCCCGTGAGGCCTAACCATTCCTCACCCACTACCCAGGCGGGAGGCCTACCCACATACTCTTGGGGCCAATACCCCCTTTCCCCACCCCCAGTACCCACAATAAAAACAATACACAGCCCCACAATAAACATCATATATTTATTAAATACATAACCCACCCCCTGTGCCCCCCCATAAATACATGATTTATTATTTTACGTACAGGGTTAATACCCCAGGCCCACGGGAGTCCCCGGTGGGCCTGACGGGTGTCCGTAGACCTCACAGTAGCCCAGCACCAGGTTTCAAACAGGGTCTGGAGGCCTACGGGTGGTCCCTGCTAGGCGCCGTGGTCCACCAGGTGGTCTCCGCGGGTCACCGTGGGCCACAATGGGGTTTCCACGGGTAGGCCCGTGGCTGTCTGGGTCAGGGTCAGACCCACAGGTGTCTGAGGGGCCTCGGGTGGTTCCCACGGGTGTCTGGGGGCCCTCGGGTGGTCCCTACGGGTCCACGGTGCCCCCATAGATGTGGGGCCACCGGTTCTTCCCTGCAGGTGTCCCCCGTGGACCCGGCAGCCATTTAACCGTGAGAAGCCAGAGGAGACCTCAGGTGGTCTCCACAGGTCCCCGTAGACCAAAAGGAACCAACCCTGTATGTAAAAAAAATAAACCTGAACTATACATTAAATATATCAATCCCCCCCAACACATACAGTACAATAATGTGCAAAATAACTATTATCCAGATAAGGATAATAGATTATTTGCCCATTATTAAACACATTAACTAGCATAATAAAATAAATATAGTTCTACTAACCTCATCAATATGAAGCCCCCTCGACAGCAAATTCCGTGTCCTCCGTTGCCAACAAAATACATAGCCAATACATTGCAATTACATTCTGATATCAATTAACCCCTTAATCACCTTATCGGATAATAACCGCAAAGGTAATTAAGGGGTTAAGCCACCCTGGCCCGATACCCACCCTTCACCCATTCATTTGTACAGTGGCTTCATCATGCAAATTATATATATATATATATAGAAGAAAGAAAAAAGGCGCAATCCTGTATAGCAATAAAAAAACAAACATTTATTAATTATGCAAGGAATGCTAGGTGACTGAACAGATTAAAACAAACACAATGATGCCAATAGACACAATAAACACAATATATGACAATAAAAAACAAGAGTACTCTTGAAAATAAAAAAGAAGGGAAATGTGACCAAAAAATGTCCAATAGTGCAAATGTAGGAGGCAGTGAGATGTGGGAGGAATTGTCACTCGATAGGTAGCAAATGACTGGAGCAACAAATGGGGAGAGGTATTTGACCCGTCAGATGATAGATTGCGGATGCAAAGTGGAAAAATCAGGCTGATATTGACCACTATAGATGGAGATGGGGGGTAAGCAAATAGCATAGGCAAGGGATTAAGGAATGGTCTCACCAAAGGATGTAACCGCGATGACCACAGGGGTCCCCGCATCCCTCCGTCAGCACACCAACGAAATCACGCTGGAGATGAACATGTGATGCTGATCCGGGTAACACTGGAGATGCTGTTCCACTTCCACTTCCTGGATTACCCCCTCACACAAGACAGCTGTATTCATTCAAATTGAATATTCACTCGTGTCTCTGCTTGATGTCAGACTCAGACTCAGCCAGACAGACAGACAAATACAGCCTTCTACTTTGTTGCGCCAATATAACTGAAATAGTTGCTCTCACTCCTCACATGCTATTAGGCACTCCTCTCACAGTCAGCTGTCGGACATTGATGACGCGAACCTACGCTGTTTCGTCGGCTGTTGCGTCGACTTCTTCAAGGGTTCCAGTACCATGTGACAGGCTTTGAATGACGTCACATCCGTTCTCCCCAAAGCCTCTGTCACATGGTCTACTAGAGCCAATCAGAGTAGGGATGTAGTTCCTACGCTCTGATTGGCTACCGTACCATGTGAGGGCAGCCATCATTCTTTTGATGACATCGTCTTAAAGGCAATTGAAGCACAGCCATTCTGATTGGCTGGCGTCATTGCCTTTAAATGACGTCATCATTTTTAAAAAAAATTCGGCCAAATCACATAGTTTTCACGGTTAATCAGGGCTGTGGGAACCATTTGACAAAAATGTGACATTATAGGCCTATAAAAGCCTATGTCGTCTCATTTTGAATGAGGAAGGACCTCCTACAGAAGAAAAAAGGCCAAGGAGGAAGGACCTCCTACAGAAGAAAAAAGGCCAGGGTGTGGCCAAAGAAGAGAAGAAGACCCCGTAAGAGAGTGGAAGAAGAATACAGATGAAGACCCCACAGACTAAATGGATTACAAATAGAAGAAACAGATCCCTGGATTGTTATGGTTTATTATTTTATGTTTTTTAATGTTATGGTTTTTTATTGTATGGGTTCCTGTGCGTGGATTGGTTCGAGAGTAAGCCGATCGATGGGAGTCGGGGAGAGGGTCAACTAATGGTAAGTAAACCCCAAAAATGTTATTGTTGTAACTTCTACAGGTTTTTTTTTATTTTTTTAATGTAATTGTATTTTTTGGGGCAATATCATTTCTTTCCACTGTATGTATGTATGTATGTTTGTCTCGATCGATATATACATACAGGGTAAGTAATGATTATTTTTGGAATTGCTTGTTTTACACTAATTAAAATGTATTTTGCTATGCTTAAATGTGTGTGTAATGTAATGTTTAATTAGATAGATGAACATTTTGGTGTTGTTTTCAATACTTTAGGTCAGGGTGAAGCTTGCTTTTTTATAGTGGATTATTTTTGGTACTTATATTTTGTCTGATGGTAACTTTTTTCGTGAATGGTTTTTGTGAACGATTAAAATAGTTAATTGTGTAATTGATTTGTACGGTATTTTATTTGTTTTGGGATTTGATTAATTTATGGTCATTTATTTCTGTTAACTTGGTTTAAATAGTATACTTGTTTGGATTTAATTGTATTTTGTTTGGATTATTTTATTGTTAACATTGATTGGCAGAGTTTACATGGTGCACAGATTTTATGCATTATGTATATAATGTAAATTCAATGTTTTCATTGTCATTTGATGATATTGATTGGAAGATAAGAATTATTTTATTATGAAATAGGATTTTGTTTTACTGTGGCTATATAATATTGTACTTTTCATATGTAAGGTGATGTATTGATTTGGAGAACTGGTATTTTTTATTGGTACATGTTTTTGTTAACCCTTAAACATTTCTTTGTATATTGGTTAATCATGTGTGTATATATATATATATATATATATATATATATATATATATATATATATATATATATATATATATGTATATGTACAGTATATATATATATATATATATATATACAGTGCTTGACAAATCACCCACAAATCTACTCGCCGAACCAAAAAATCTACTCGCCACCTAGTCCCGCCCCAACCCCGCCTTTAGTCCCGCCCCTAGTCCCGCCCCCCAACCCCGCCTCTAATCCCGCCCCCAGCCCCGCATTTAAAAAACCCATAAATGAAATAAATTGAATTAATTCCTAGTAAGAACATTCGTTTTTGACATAAGTTTATTTATTGTATTACATTATATTACAATTAGTCCTTGTGTATAAATGTCAAATCTAGAAAAAAAGCCAGATGTGAATGACTAGTTTCCTGAACCCCTTAACCAGTGTCTGGACGTCCCCACTTCACAATACTTAAAGCAGCCTGGGATCTTACCTGATCTGCAGTCCGTCAATGTCCAGGTACCCTCATTCCCGCAATGTTATACATTGGAGGGGATGTGTTCCCTACCTGTCTTCTGGGTTAGGGGGGGTTCCGATGTCTCCCGTGTGAAGCTTGAGTCAGATCTGGAAGAAAGCAGAATAGGTTATTTCGGTGTAGTGTAGGGCAGTTAAGATATACAGGGTAAATAAGATATCCAGATCCAGATTGTGAGACAGAGAGACGGAGAGAGAGGGTGAGAGAGATGGAGAGAGAGGGTGAGAGAGACGGAGAGAGAGGGTGAGAGAGACGGAGAGAGAGGGTGAGAGAGACGGAGAGAGAGGGTGAGAGAGACGGAGAGAGAAGGTGAGAGAGACGAAGAGAGAGGGTGAGAGAGACGAAGAGAGAGGGTGAGAGAGACGGAGAGAGAGGGTGAGAGAGACGGAGAGAGAGGGTGAGAGAGACGGAGAGAGAGTGTGAGAGAGACGGAGAGAGTGTGAGAGAGACGGAGGGTGAGAGACAGAGAGAGGGTGACTGTGGGGGGATGGGGTGACTGGGTGGGGTGATTGGGGGTGTGGGGTGACTGGGTGGGGTGATTGGGGGTGTGGGGTGATTGATTGGGGGGTGGGGTGATTGATTGGGGGGTGGGGTGATTGGGGGGTGGGGTGATTGGGGGGGTGGGGTGATTGTGGGGGTGGGGTGATTGGGGGGGTGGGGTGATGGGATGTCTGACTTAGTGGGGATTACTGACTGTCTGACTGGGTGGGATGACTGGGCAGGGGGTGGGATGACAGACTATGACTGACTTTTTACTGACTGGGTGTGGGGGTGACTGACTTTTGACTGACTGGGTGGGGGGGTGACTGACTTTTGACTGACTGGGTGGGGGGGATGACTGACTGACTGGGTGGGGGGTGACTGGGTACCTCTGGTGTCCTACACGTTCTCTCTCTCACACACACACACACACACACACACACACACACACACACACACACACACACACACACACACACACACACACACACACACACACACACACACACACACACACACACACATACACACTCTCTCATACCCATACACACACTCTCTCATACCCATACACACACTCTCTCATTCCCATACACTCTCTCCCTCTCTCTCGTATACTGTACCTCTCTCTCTTTCTCCCATACCCCTCTCTCTCTCTCTCTCTCTCTCTCTCTCTCCCATACCCCTCTCTCTCTCTCCCATAACACACACACACACACACACACACACACACACACACACATCCCGCCCCACCCCGCGTGGGCAGCTGGAGCACCGGAGGGAGGGGAGAGAGACACCCGAGCCGCGCGGTCACCAGAAGGAGGGGGGAGAGACATGAGCCGCACGGTCACCGGAGGTATGGGGGGGAGAGACACACGAGCCGTGCGGGCACCGGAGGGAGGGGGGAGAGACACGAGCCGCACGGGCACCGGAGGGAGGGGGGAGAGACACGAGCCGCGCGGTCACCGGAGGGAGGGGGGGAGAGACACCCGAGCCACGCAGGCAGCGGGAGCACCGGAGGGAGGGGGGAGAGACACGAGCCGCGCGGTCACCGGAGGGAGGGGGGTGAAACACCCAACCCACACGGGCAGCAGGAGCACCGGAGGGAGGGGGGTGAAGCATCCGAGCTGCGCGGGCAGCGGGAGCACAGGAGGGAGGGGGGAGTGACACCCGAGCCACGTGGGCAGCGGGAGCACCGGAGGGAGGGGGGAGTGAAACCCGAGCCTCGCGGGCAGCAGGAGCAACGGAGGGAGGGGGGTGAAAAACCCGACCCACGCGGGCAGCACCGGAGGGAGCGGGGGTGAAGCACCTGAGCCGCGCGGGCAGCGGGAGCACCGGAGGGAGGGGGGTGAAGCATCCGAGCTGCGCGGGCAGCGGGAGCACAGGAGGGAGGGGGGAGTGACACCCGAGCCACGTGGGCAGCGGGAGCACCGGAGGGAGGGGGGAGTGAAACCCGAGCCTCGCGGGCAGCAGGAGCAACGGAGGGAGGGGGGTGAAAAACCCGACCCACGCGGGCAGCACCGGAGGGAGCGGGGGTGAAGCACCTGAGCCGCGCGGGCAGCGGGAGCACCGGAGGGAGGGGGGTGAAGCACCTGAGCCGCGTGGGCAGCGGGAGCACCGGAGGGAGGGGGGTGAAGCACCCGAGCCGTGCGGGCAGCGGGAGTACCGGAGGAAGGGGGGAGAAATACCAGAACAGTACAGTATATATAAATATTTATTACAGTGCATTAAATTCCCCCCCACCTCAAGCATCTGTCCACAATCCTCTCCATGACCGGATCAGTGCAGGTCTTGTAAGCAGGAGGTGACACAATTATACAGGAGGATATATAGGAGGAGGAGTAGCAGATGCACGCGCGCGCGCACCCCCAACCCCCCCCCCATTACTTACCCGTGCAGAGAAGGAAGGGCGGTTTGAAGTCCTGGCAACTCCAAGCCGCGTCACAGCCAAAGGGTTTTTTTTTTTTTTTCGAGCAGGGGATTTTGTTTTTGCAGAGCAGGGGAAAAGCTAGCGAGTTTGCGACCGGGTTTGTCGAGCACTGTATATATATATATATATATATATATATATATATATATATATATATATATATATATATATATGTATATGTATATATATATATATATATGTATATATATATATATATATATATATATATATATATATATATATATATGTATATGTATATATATATATATATATATGTATATATATATATATATATATATATATACATACAGCTCAACCCCATTATAGCGCGATCCGCTATAACGCAGATCCACTTATAACGCGGTTTAAGCATGGACCCTGAATGGATTTTTTTTTGCACTGCACACTGCACACTACACACTACACACTGCACACACTCTCACTGCACACACTCTCATTGCACACTTCACACACTCTCACTGCACACACTCTCATTGCACACTTCACACACTCTCACTGCACACACTCTCACTGCACACACTCACACTGCACACACTCACACTGCACACACTCCCAGCACTCACTGCACACACTAGCACACTCACAGCACACAGCACACTCACAGCACACAGCACACAGCACACTCTCACAGCACACAGCACACAGCACTCATAGCACACTATGCTGCACAGCACACCACACTCACACCACACTCACACCACACTCACACCACACTCACACCACACTCACACAACCCCTCCCACTCCCCCTCCCTTCCTTTGGTGTCGGCTGCTGAGATCGGAGCGGAGCTGGCATCAGGAGGAAGGGGGGGGTGTCGGTAGGATGGGGGGAGTCGGTAGGAGGGGGGATGTCGGTAGAAGGGGGGAGGTGTGGATGCCAGTAGGGGGGGTGAGTGAGGAGCAGACTGGGACTCTGAGGGCCACATGGGCTAGGCCCAAAACTGATTATGCCGTGGAGGGTAGGTGCGGAGGGCCGGTAGGTGTGAGGGGCCTCGGGGGGGGGGGAGGAAGTTGATGCCGGTGAAGGGGGATGGATGCCGGTGGTGGGGGTGGGAGGTAAGGTGCAGGCTGCGCCTGGACTCGGAGGGCCGCTGCTGGGGGACGTGTAGGGCTTCTGGCCACCTCTTCCTTCCCTCCCTCCTTCCTTCCTCCCTCCCTCCCAATTGGGCACGCGGCGGCCATTTAAAAAAAAAAATTAGCGCGACCCTGGTTCCAGCGCGGTCGGATCGGGTGGCCCCCGAGAACCACACTTTAATGGGGTTGAGCTGTATATATATATATATATATATATGCAAATATAGCTGTATGCTCATCTGCATGTCTTAGGCAGGTCTGCAACCCCGCCTTTCCCCACCATCACCCAGCATACAGCACTTCCACTGCAGCAAGGGATTCTGGGAAATGACATGCAAATGAGAACACAGTGTCACTTTTTGCCTCAATAACCATTTTTAACATGGTTCCCTATAGGCTTAAGCTTGCTGCATGGTCACAGCTTTGAGCACAGCCAGGGTTAAGGTGCATACCCAGAAAACCACCCACAGACAGCCGTTTCGACCTTGATGGGTCTCATCAGTGTGGGGTTGGCTTTACATATATATATATATATATATATATATATATATATATATATATATATATATATATATATATATATGTTGCATGATGAAGCCACTGTACAAATGAATGGGTGAAGAGTGGTTATCGGGCCAGGGTGGCTTAACCCCTTAATTACCTTTGCGGTTATTATCCGATAAGGTTATTAAGGGGTTAATTGATATCAGAATGTAATTGCAATGTATTGGCTATGTATTTTGTTCGCAATGGAGGACACGTAATTTGCTGTCGAGGGGGCTTCATATTGATGAGGTTAGTAGAACTTTATTTATTTTGCTAGTTAATGTGTTTAATAATTGGCAAATAATCTATTATCCCTATCTGGATAATAGTTATTTTGCACATTATTGTACTGTATGTGTTGGGGGGGGGGGGATTGATGTATTTAATGTATAGTTCAGGTTTATTTTTTTGACATACAGGGTTGGTTCCTTTTGGTCTGCGGGGACTTCTGGAGACCACCTGAGGTCTCCTCGGACTTCTCACGGGTAAACGGTTGCCAGGTCCACGGGGGACACCTGCGGGGAAGAACCGGTGGCCCCACATCTATGGGGGCACTGCGGACCTGAAGGGACCACCCTAGGGCACCTGACCCCCATGGGAACCACCCGAGGCCCCTCAGACACCTGTGGGTCTGACCCGGGGCCCCCCAGACAGCCACGGGCCTACCCGTAGAGACCCCATTGTGGCCCACGGTGACCCACGGAGACCACCTAGTGGACCACGGTGCCTGGCAGGGACCACTCGTAGGCCTCCAGACCCTGTTTGAAACCTGGTGCTGGGCTACTGTCAGGTCTACGGACACCCATCAGGGCCACAAGGGACTTCCGTGGGCCTGGGGTATTAACCCTGTATGTAAAATAATTAATCATGTATTTATGGGGGGGCACAGGGGGTGGGTTATGAATTTAATAAATAGAATGATGTGTATTGTTTGGCTGTGTATTGTTTTTATTGTGGGTACTGGGGGTGGGGGAAGGGGTATTGGCCCCAAGGGTATGTGGGTAGGCCTCCCGCCTGGGTAGTGGGTGAGGGATGGTTAGGCTTCACGGGATGGGTAGTGGGGGAGGTTATTTAGGCCTCCCGAGTGGTGGGTGAGGGTGGGTTAACCCCTTAATGACTGTAGCGGTTAATGACCGGGTCAATGAAAGGGTTAGGGGACATTACATTGGCTATTTTGATTGTTTAGTATGTTTTGCAGCACCGGAGTGACATGGGCAGGATGAAGATGAGGATGAAGATGGCCTTCATCATGGGTGCCTGGAAAAGGTAAGTGTAATATGTATTTATTGTATTTATTGTAATTTATATGAATTTTAAATGGGCAAATGCATTATTATCCATATGTGGATAATAGTAATTTTGCCCATTACTGTATTGCATGTGTTAGGGGGCGTGGTGTATTTAGTTAGAAATATATATTTTTTTTTTTGGAGGCACAATATTGGTACCGCAGGCCTGCGGGTACCCCGAGACTCCCGTGGGGACCCCCACACTCCCGCGTGGACCCCCGCTTGGTGAGCCGGGGACACCCACCGGCCTGTTGTATGGGTGTTGCGCATGCAAAAATGTAAACAAAGAAATTATTCAAACTCCAGCTTTTTTATCACCTGCCTTTAGCTGGCGAGCTTTGTTGAACACAACTTTCGCATACGATAAGTTTGCATAGCTTAGTGAATCCCGGAGAAGGGCAGGATTGAACGCAAACAGGTTATCGTACGAGCAAAGTTGGACTTTGAAAAATTTCCTGAAAAAAGCCAGTGTTAGAACGCAAAGTGCCTGTTTACGTGGCTTAGTGAATCGCATTCAGCGGAACATCACGTTCTAAGAGCACTTTGCGTTCTTAAAATGACTTATCACTGCTTAGTGCTAGTGACAGGGCTGCTTGTACTTTTGTAGAGGTTAAATGCATGTTTGCTTTCTGGCATCAAGTGCACCACTTTATCTTTCTTTCATTCTGTTTCTGTCTTTTTTTGCTGGGCCCAGCGATCTTTTTTTTTTGTTTCCTTTATCTGAAACTTTACTAACCTTTAATGTGGTATCCTCAGGTCAGTCAGTACAATACAGGTCTGGTTGGAGTTAAACACAGTTTGATGTTACACAGCCATGGGCAGTCTCTGTTAAAAAGGAAAAGGGCGTTTCCTTCCTGCATACCATTCAGGGTGGATTATACCATGGTATCGAGGGGGGGGGGAATTAAAGTAAGTGATACTGAATCTCATTTATTTTGCAGAGTAAAGACATGCATGGGATGTTTGTAAAAGGTACTGTTTTGGGGCTTGCTATAGAAAATTGTATGTTGTGTGAAGTGTATTATGTTTGCAAATTGTCACATTGCAAATTGTGTAAGTTTTGGGGAGACAACTCCCCTGTGTGGTTTACTTCACTTGGTTGTGTCCTAATTAACCAGTAATAAAAGGGAGGGAGTTTATTTCCCTGGGCCCTGCCGCACTCCTTGTTGCTGCTATGTGATATGAGGTTGTCTCTTTCTGCACTCCTTATTGCTGTATGTGATATGAGGATGTCTGTGGAACTTCAGTGAAAGGATGCAAACTTTCTAATGCAGATATTGCTGGCTACTCTGTGGCTGGAGACATCACGCTGGGAGAACTGGTTGTTGTACACCTGAATGTGGAATACCCAATAAAAAGAAGGTTAAGAGAACAGCAAAAGCCTCTTTCATTCTTCCCAGGGTCTGATGCTGCTGCTTCTTTAAATAAAGGCTGGGTCTTTCACAGTGCATAGCCCCCAATGTCTTTGTCTCCACTTTTGTAGACAGCGATAAATAGTTGTTTTCTAGGCCATAGGGATTTGACTGGAAGACAAAATGTAGTTGATTATGGAGGCAATTGGTTTAGCAATGATGGGGGCACCAAGACTAGGGAACTTAGATTGCAATTGGTCAGACCCACATGTTTAGCTTTAGTTTGAGGAGCTCCTGTACAATCTCCTCTTCAAACACTGGGATAAATTGGAATAATTGATTATAGTGAGGAGGTGTTACTGAAATAGGAATGCGCTCAGTTTGGGCTTCTATATTAACATCAGGTTTGTGTCTTGATAATAAGGAAGTAGCACACCCGACAAAGTATTAATTGAATGTGTTGACAATTGCAGAATAATCAGACAAAATCACATCATCCTTTTTGATAATGGAAGGTTCTTCATGGCTACAGGGCTAAAAAATATAATTGATGACGTTCAGTGGTGGATTTACCATTAGGCCCGGGCCTAGGGCAGCAAAATTTGGGGGCGGCAAAAAGATACGCCACCATATGTTTTTGCCGTGCTCTTGGGCATATCGGGCCTGATAGGAATGCACTTACATGGGGTGGCCGCCTCTTTTCTGCCGCCCTCCTTCTGCATTTGAATTTCAGCGTCAAATGACGCTGTGGACGTCACCAACTTGACATCATGCATTACCATGGCAACACGGCGCCGTGCGATGTCACGTTGGTGACGTCCTCGGCGTCATTTGACACTGGCATTCGAATGGAGAAGGAGGGTGACAGCAAAGAGGCGGCCACCACATGTAAGTGCCATGGGGCGGCAGATTTTGAAATCCGCCGCTGGTGACGTTACATGATTTTAAAGGATTTGATGTGTTGATAATTGAAATTGTGATCTTGCAAATCTAATTTGTCTTGTGCAGGTATTCTGTAGGGCTCTATAACTTTCGATATCTTGCATGGAGCCAGTTAGTTTGTATCTAGTTTGTTCCAAATGATGGGATTTTTGCTTGAGTCACTGGATGCATATTGCGAGTTTCTTCATTGTACAGACACAGTCCATTCCTTATAAGTTGTAGATATATTATCTATACATTCAGTATAAATGACTTTAATTTTCTGTCTAGTTTTATTAGGATCAAAACCGCTATCTGAAATACCTTTGAGTCTGAAAAACTATTTGTGGCAATATTAACTCTGAGCATCTAAGCAATCATGTGATAAATGTTTTGCCTTAATGGGCAGTAAGGTGTCTTCTGGTACTGGAAGGTGTCTTATGGCAGAGTACTGCTTAATAAATTTGCACCTTAATCACATGTGGGGTAAAGCAGTATTGCCATCATCACTCCTCATCATGATATACGAATGAAGCGCTATTAAATCTGGGCAGATAATGTCAGGTTACCTAAATTAAGCTAATTATATGCAAAAACAATGTCCACAGTTTAACTCATTAGCATATGGTTAAGTTTAGGTTCATTTAGCACTACCTTGCGTTAGCTTCAAATAACATGACGTTAATTTGGGAGAGAGGGAGAGAGGGAGAGAGGGAGAGAGGGAGAGAGGGAGAGAGGGAGAGAGGGAGAGAGGGAGAGAGGGAGAGAGGGAGAGAGGGAGAGAGGGAGAGAGGGAGAGAGGGAGAGAGGGAGAGAGGGAGAGACCCCTATTATCTCTCTTTCTCTATATATATATTTCTGTAGTTGTGGATGGAGTTAACACCACCTTTAAGTATGATCTAAATAACGTCAGGTTAAATCCCTGTACTAACCTGAAAGGCCATTAGTGCATATGCATTGTTAGGGGGAACACCCATTTTACATATTATTAGCACTAACGGCCAGAAACAAAACAACCATATATTATATAAGGAATAGCACTGGGTTAACGTTAGGTTATTTGATTTAGTTTATAGGCATTATAATTAACCCAATGTTAATTTAGGTTAACGTTAGATTAAATCGGCTAACAGAGTTTAGGGCATCTGGCCTTCTGATACAGTTCTCATTATTAATCTTTAATCCAAATGTATTCTGGGTTACTAAAATTATGCCTTTCTCTTGTAAACAGAGCCTTTGAAAAACAGGACTAGATAAGAATTGCATGTTATGGATGTAGATGAAGAAAAAAAGGTAGTGCACTGCCTAGAAAAACAGGAGGAGGCTCACGGAAGCAAAAAAACCCACTTTATTCCATTGAAGGGATCAGACAAAGCCCCCCATAGCCACAGCAGGTGTCCCACCTACGCGTTTCGGGCCGTATGCCCTTTATCAAGGTGTACCCTACTTCACAAAAAGCTGGTATATAAATACACGCGCCGATCGCGCTAACGAGTGACGTCACAATCCCTTATCCAATCGGCTACCATCTCCTACGTGCACATACTCCTGTTGGCTAGAGGAATAGTGTCATATTCAAATAAGCTTTATTGAGACTAACAAATCCCTGTACTTCAACAATTGTGTGTAAGCTTTTTAGGAGGAACCCTCTGATTAGTTAGTGATCCCGTCAATGAATATAACTTTATTGAGAATTCACACAACTTACAGTGAATGTGTGGGTTGTGACGTCATTCGTTCAGCTTTTTCACCCAGTGCAAAAAAGAAGAAACAGATACAGTATTATAAAACAAGAACCAAATATTAGAAAACAAGAAAAATAAATCTAATGTTTAAAATTTAAAAAAGATAAATCCTAAAAAAGGATTTAAGATTTAAAAACAATATTTGCACAAAGAAAACACACATATCAAGAAAGCAAATTTCTTAAGCATATCCCCAGATTTCACAGATACATCAGTAGCATAACAAAACAACATCTTTATTAACCATGGCACCAATAGCCTAATATACACTGATGTAAATATTAGACCCAGGGAGATGCAAAGGCAAATTATTATGCATAAGTTGGAGAACCAATATTACATTTGTTACATCAAATCTAATTTAATGTAAACATATTCATGCATAAACCAAAAGGTTTTTTAACTAGTAGGTTTTTTAACTAGTACAGAAATACATATATATGCAATAGGATGTAGGAACAAGACTACCTACATGAGAACAGAATTTTGAAAAAAATCTGAATATATTAAAAAGAGCATATTCTGAAGAATATTCAGACGGATAAAGTGTTCATACATGAGTAATCCAAAATACTAGACATAAAGTTTAATATATATCTATAATGTCTAGAATATTTGATTTAACTAGAGGGGTGAGAGCAGCTAGATGCTAACCAGAGCAAGAGGAATCGGATATGAGGAGGACATCTAAATCCCTTGTTTATAAATTACATCTGTTAGATATTGATATATGATTTTTATACAATGGGAAGGGAGGAAAAGGGAAGAAGGGGGAGGGGGGAGGAGGAAGGGGGGGAAAAGAAGGGAAGGAGTGGATGAGGGTGAAGGGGGGAAGGAAAGGAAGGAGAGAAGAGGGGGGGAGAGAAGGGAGGAGGGGGTGGGGACAGGGAGGAAGGAGGAAAAGGGGGGAAAAGGGAAAAAAGGGGGGGGGGGTAGAGGGGGGGGGGGGGGGGGGGGGAGGGGAGAGGGGAGAGGAAAAAGGGGAGGGGTTAGGAAAAGGGGAACTCTAAAAAGGTCATTGGTGTGGCAACAAGGTCAGAGGAAATGACCAAGGTCCCAGTCTGTATTGAGCCCGAGGGGGACCTGGGTCTTAAGCGTAAATATCCAATAAGCCTCCCTCTGATCAAGCCTTCTGATCCGATTCCCACCCCTCACATGACAAGGAACAGACTCAATCCCGCACACCTTAAGTAATTTACCATCCTCCCTGGGACAGTGGGTACAGTGTAATGATACCGGATGATTGAGGTCTTTATTTTTAATAAGTCTGACATGCTCCATAATGCGTGTCTTTAGGTTCCTCGTTGTCCGGCCCACATACTGTTTCCCACAGCCACAGGTGAGGAGGTAGATCACAAAAGTAAAGTAGTTTTACAATTAATAAAATTTCGTATGTCAAATATAGCCTTAGTTACTGTGCTCTTAAAGGTTTTTGTTGGAGATAATAAACCACAAATTTTACATGAACCACATCTATATGAGCCCTTAGTAAGAGATCTGTGTCTATCCATATCAGATGAAAATAAACTAGGTTACAAAGAATTTGATGTGGTCTTAGCCTTTCTGAACACCATTTTGGGTTTTTGGGGTAAGTCTTGTCCCAAAACTGGGTCGAGACGTAAAATACTCCAGTGTTTTTCCAAAATAAGTCTAACCTCTTGAGCCTGTCAACTAAATTGGGTGATGAATAGTGGGCTCTCTAGTTTGGAGGTCTTTCTTGATTTCCTTTTTAACAGTTGACTCCTTTCCATATTTTCCACTTCTCCCCGAGCCTTATTTAATCAAGGGGTCCATAACCCCTAGCGAGAAATCTATTATGTAAATCATCTGATTGTCTATGGACGTCCTCATCTTTGGAGCAGTTTCTTTAATTCTCATAAACTGCCCCTTCGGTATCCCTTTAACAAGGGCCCTGGGGTGGCAGCTATCAGCTCTAAGATAAGTATTGCATGAATTATCTTTTCTAAAGATATCGTGTGTATATTTAAAGAAAGATCCACATAAAGTAATAAATCTAAATATTTAAGGTGATGGTGATCGAAAGTGAATATGAATTTAAGACCATAATTGTTGTTGTTAAGTAAATCTATAAACAACAACATTGTGGTAGTGTCACCCTCCCAAATGAAAATAAGATCGTCGATAAAGCGACGATAAAAAATAATGTGATCCCTAAATGGGTTCCTATCTCCAAACACGTGGAACGACTCCCACCATCCCATGAATAAATTCGCATAGGATGGGGCAAAGCTGGTACCCATGGCCGTTCCACGTGTCTGAGATAGTGAACCAGTCACTTGACAAATGCCTAATTGAGGCCGAAACGTTGTGCATCTTGAATTCTTTCCTAAAGAAACCCGTGGAGCCCTGGATCATCTTTCTTGTTGGAGATAGTGAACACCATCAAACAAAAAATAATTGTGCGTTAACAGAAAGTGAATGGAATCCAAAATAAAACTCCCCTGTGCAGGTGACAAATCAGAAGAATCCAAAAAGTAGCTAGATGCTGCCAACCCCAGGTCATGCGCTATAATTGTATATAATGATGTGACGTCCATAGACAACCAGACGAAATTTGGTCTCCAAGAGACACCTTTAAGTTGGTTAATCAAATCAGCACTATCTAAAACATTAGAAGGTAAAGCTAACGCCAGGGGTTGGAGATAGTGGTCCACGTACCGTGACAGACTATCTCCCAAAGATCCAATGCTAGAGACAATAGGTCTCCCGGGGGGCGGGGGGGCGGGAGACTAATGTCTTATGGATCTTTGGGAGATGGTGGAACACGGCCGTGGTTGGGAATGGATTATATAGGAATTCAGTCTCATTAGCATCCAGAACCCCCAAAATGTTACCTTTTTCAAGGAGCTCTCTCAGATCCAGGAAATTCTGGGTAGGAAAGCCTCTGGGTTTAAGAAAAAATCAAATTTTCAGATTTCCTGGGTAGGAAAGCCTCTGGGTTTAAGAAAAAAAATCAAATTTTTACCCCACATTCATCAAGCAGAATGCGATTACAACTTTTGAAAAAATGGTGGAAAGAGATTTGTCCATCCTGGTCTCCGGGTACACATTCTCTTCAGGATCAAATAAACCTATGAGGAATAATTTAAATAATGGTGAGGACAAGACTTTAAAAACCTTGAAAATTAATAAACAATTGGTCATTAAGAAGGGTGGGGCAGTGGTGGTACAGCACTTTCACTTTCACTTTCACTTCACTTTCACTTCACTTTCACTTCACTTTCACTTCACTTTCACTTCACTTTCACATCACTTTCAATTTCGAGATTTGTTTTTGATTTGCAATCAAATTGTGAGTTTTGGTCTTGCAGCAATTCATTCAAATCCTGTAAATGACAGAACTCCTTGAAGGAGAGAGTCTCTTTATTAACATCAGTATCAATATTAAAATCATATGAATCATCAACAATATCAACAGGTAGAGTCAGGTCGACCTCATCATTAACCCCCAGTTGACTAGGGCTCTTCTTCTTGAAAAATTTATTCAGAGTCAGTTTCCTAATGAATTTGTGCATGTCCACCACCGCATCAAAGAGGTTAAAGTTGGATGAGGGGGCAAATTTAAGCCCTTTGTTAAGAAGGGATAATTCCTCATTTTTAAGTTCCACATTTGAAATTTTAATGATCCCACTTATGTCATCTAGTTGACCTTTTCCCCTTTTTTTCATACACCCTGGAGTATTAGGGTTGTTGAATTACGTTTAAAGGGTTAATATATACAATTGACTTTATAATTGATCATACAGATACAGAAGAGGACATTGTCCCCCTGGAAAGCTCCAGCTATGCTTTTACCTGTTAGGATAACACCACAAGATTGAAAAAGGCACAGCTTGTATTTGATAATGCATTGGATACGGAATGTGATGATACTACTGATTTAAAATACCATTTTATGCGGTTTGAAAAACGTATTTCTCACTATTTGGGACAATGCTTGTACTGTTCATTGGTGCTGTATAGCATTAGGTACTAGTCCCCTAACACTATTAGGGCAATTATATTATATACACACAGTATATTGGGAGTGGTCCGGTTGCAGACCCTTATATATTCAAGGGACTTTTCATTCTGATGCGCTGGCATTCTACAAATCCATGTTATGGATGTAGATTGCCAATTTCCTCTGTGAGATGCACCAAAAGGAAATAACTAAAGTAATCTCATTAAAAATAATAGGCGCTAGTACAGACACCCTCTATGTGGTTTTAAGAATGAAAGGAATCTACCTTATCTGGTATGAATTTGATTACATGCCCAATGCAAACCCTTCAACTGTATTTATTTGACAGGTATTCTACATTTTTCTGGGTCCTGTAAGACCAGCTGTACTTATTAAACAGAAATTGTTTTGTGTATGGTAAGATGCATGCAGTAGGTTAAGGGACTTCCGTAAGAATTGCTTAGAAGGGGCTCCATCCAGTTTGAGTAGAGGAACGACAGTGTGAACTACTATTCTTATATGAAAAATGTTGGATTGTCTTCCAATAGAGGGAGAAGGATCGCTGAGTGACATGACGTTTCTTAATTTACAATTTTTTCTAACATTCTACTATAATAGTAATTCAAAGAAAACATTTTTTGAGTGCCTATACCCCTTTTTCGCTTCATTTTAAACATGTTTATTATACTGTCTTAGCATTTTCCTACTTACATTGAGTTTTCCCAATCATATACAAAAAAATCTGGAACCAAACAAATGGAGTTGTGGCAAAACCAAAACACGTACATTTGTAGGACCAAAACCAGGTCCAAAACACAAAAATAGTTTAGAACAAAATCCAAACACCAGTATAATTGCCCACTCCTACTAAACCAATACACTAAGTACCCCTCCTTGCTTACCACATGGTTATTAAGTTATTAATTGCCAATGCATTAACTATGGCAATAATTTCTATGTTAAACAAGGGGCTAAACCCTATCTCCCTCCACCCGTTGGCACCTACATCACCTGCACAACTCTTGTGGCCAGCCATTGGGGATTCAATGGATGAACTATTCAAGCCAGGGAAATAGCTCCGCCTAGAAGGCATGGCTGAAAGGTAGGCTATAAATAGCAGTATACACATACTGTATATCAAGTTTAGGTAAGTATTGATATAGAACTGGAGGTGCATAAGGGAAGGTGAATAGATATGTACACATATATTGAGTCCCCGAAGGGGTCACAAAAAAAGTGCCTGTATTTGTTGCACTCACACAATATACATACTGTATGTAATAAGTGATTGGACTAAAAAATCCACGGTATAGTACTGAGACAGAACAGTCACCAAAGGTTTGGCGCAAAAATCCCGAATACTCTCCAACAGACAAAACAATAACATTGTATTACCATATAATAATATAATGTGAACTAATATATACATTGTGAATATAAAATCCCCAATGGAGAAATATCACTGTCAAATATTCACGTTATTACTGGGTTACTGCATGTGGTATAGCTTTAATGTATGTATGTATATCTTTATTTCTATAGCACAATTAATGTACATGGCACTTCATAGCAGTAATACACATGACAATCATATAGATAACAAATAATACAAATAACACATAAAGGGGAGAAGTGCTTCAGACATAAAAGAGACTTTTAGGTTAAAGGAGTCCCGGCACCAAAGAGCTTACAATCTAATTGGTTGGTAGGAAGAACGTACAGAGACAGTAGGATGGTGTTCTGTTAAGTGCGTCTGCAAAGGGTCAAGGTCGATGTATGAGGTGTAAAGTGTCAGCCACAGAGCTACTCTTATTCTTTGTTAAGGAGGTGTGTTTTAAGATGGGTCTTAAATGTGGATAGAGAGGGTGCTAGTCGGATATTGAGGGGAAGGCATTCCAGAGATGTGGGGCAATCAGTGAGAAAGGTTTAAGGCGGGAGAGGGCTTTAGACACAAAGGGGGTAGAGAGAAGACATCCTTGAGCAGAACGCAAGAGTCGGGATGGTGTATAGCGTGAAATTAGGGCTGAGATGTAAGGAGGGGCAGAAGAATGTAAAGCTTTAAAAGTAAGGAGGAAAATTGAGTGTGCGATCTGGAATTTGAGAGGGATTTGAGAGGGATTTCAGCCGGGGAGACACTGAGACAGATTTAGAAAAGAGTAAAGTGATTCTGGCAGCAGCGTTAAGCATAGATTGTGGGGAGAGAGGTGAGAGGCAGGAAGGCCGGATAGCAGGAGGGTACAGTAATCAAGACAGGAGAGAACTAAGGTCTGTGTCAGAGTTTTAGCAGTAGAGCAACAGAGGAAACGGCATATCTTTGATAATATTGCGGAGGAAAAAACGGTTTTAGCAACCTTTTGAAAGTGAGGGGAGAATGTGAGAGAGGAGTCGAGTGTGACCCCTAGGCAGCGTGATTGTGCTACTGGGTGTATGACAGTGCTTCCATCATTAATGTAGAAGGTGGTAGTAGGGCCAGGTTTGGGAAGGAGCTCTGTTTTTGCCATGTTAAGTTTAAGTCAGCGGAGGGCCATCCAGTATGATATGGCAGAGAGACATTCAGAAACTTTGGTCTGTACAGCAGGTATAAAGTCAGGGGTTGAAAAGTAAACATGTGTCATCAGCATAGAGGTGAAATTTGAACCCAAGAGATGTGATTAGGTCAGCTATAGAGTGTGTAAAGAGAAAAGAGAAGAAGTCACAGGACATAGCCCTGAGGTACACCATAGAGAGATCGATAGAGCAGGAGGAGGTGTTAGCAAAAGAGACACTGAAAGTACGATGGGAGTGGTAAGAGGAGATCCAGGATAGATTTTTGTTACGGATACCAAGAGTATGGAGAATGTGAAGCAGAAGAGGGTGGTTCACAGTATCAAATGCTGCAGAGAGGTCGAGTAATATGAGCAGAGTGTACTGACCTTTGTCTTTGGCAGCATGTAGGTCATTAGTTATTTTAGTGAGGGCTGTTTCAGTGGATTGAGAAGTGCGCAAGCCAAATTGTAGAGGGTCTAGGAGTGAATAGGAGGTGAGAAAATGGAGCAAGTGAGAGAATACAAGACGGTCAAGGAGTTTACAGGCAAAAGGCAGGAGGGAGACAGGACGATAGTTAGAAAGACAGGTTGGGTCAAGCTTGCTGTTTTTGAGTAATGGAATAACTGTTGCATGCTTGAAAGAGGAGGGAAAAGTACCAGGGAGGTTAAAAATGTGTGTGAGTGTAGGGATTATAGTAGGAGCAAGAGGTTTTAGGAGATGGGAGGGAATGGGGTCAAGAGGGCAAGTGGTAAAGGGAGAAGAGGAGATCAACAGCGACACATCATCCTCTGTGACAGTGGATAAAGAGTCCAGGAAGGAAAGAGGATAGTTAGGAAGAGGTGTAGGATGGGAGGAGGATACAGAGGGGATGTCCTGACATATGGATTCCATATTTTCCTTGAAATAGTCAGCAAAGTCCTGAGGTGATATGAAGTAAGAAAAACAGGCATCAGAGTGTGGTCTGAGTAGGAAGTCAAAAAAAGAAGAGTCAGCGTGCGTTTGACTTGTGCGTGTTGATTAGTGAAGAAAAGTAGGTTTGTTTAGCCTGGGAGAAGGCAGAGTTGAAACAGGATAGCATACATTTGTAGTGAAGGACGTCTGCGAGTGTGTGAAATTTAGCCAGAGTCCTGGGTTAGAAGGGTGAGAACGGTAGAGAAAAAGCGGGGCATGTAGATCAAGAGAGGAGGATAGGGCAGTGTTGAAATCCCGGACCAGGGTTTCAGATTCTGGAGCAGAGCTTGGAGAATAGAGGGAGCAGCGTAAAGTGGAAATAAAAGCTGGTAGGTTAATAGAGCTCAGGTCTCTGCAGAAGTGATGGGTAGGTGGAGGTGGAGAAGGGGAGAAGTATGAGAGAGAAAATTAGATGAGATGATGGCCAGAGAGAGGAAGGGTGAAATGGAAAAATCAGAGAGCAAAAAGTTTTTTAGTGAAAACCAGGTTTAGGTAGTGGCCATCCTTGTGGGTGCTGGCTGCAGGTCACTGTTGAAGACCAAAAAAAGAGGTTAGGGAGAGAAAGTGGGAGGCCCAAGGGAGAGAGGGGTCATCAATATGGCAGTTGAAGTCTCAAAGGAGAAGAACAGGGGAGTCAGAGGAGAGAAAGAAAGCCAGGATTCAAAGTGAGAGAAATAGACAGAAGTGGGATGCGTAGAAGTAGGTGGGCGATAGGTGACCGCCATGTGGATAGGGAGAGGAGACAATCTGGACAGTGTGAGCCTCAAAGGATGGAAAAGAAAGAGAGGGAGGAATAGGAAGGGTTTGGTAATGGCAGCTAGAGGAGAGGAGGAGCCCCACGCCTCTAACCCTGTCAGCAGGGCGTAGAGTGCGGGAGAAAGAAAGGCCACCATAAGAGAGGGCAGCTTCCAGTGCAGAGTCAGAGTGAGCCAAGTCTCAGTTATAGCAAAGAGAAGCAGAGAGTGAGAGAAAGATATAAGTCATTCAAAGAGAGGAACTTGTTGGAAAGGGAGCGAGCACTCCAAAGGGCACAGGAGAAAGGGAAAGAGAAGGGAGATTGACAGGGGATGGGTATGAGGTTGGAGGGGTTAACACAAGGAGTAGAAGTTGCATTTGGGAGGTGAGTAAGAGAGCATAAGGCAGGGGCCAGGATTGGGAGAGATGTCCCCAGAAGCAAGGAGGAGAAGTATGGAAAGAAAGAGTGCGGTTAAAAAGACATTGGCTTTATATACATTTTCTAATTCATTGGAGTTTTGTGAATCTAGGCCAGTGGTTCTCAAAATCAGTCCTCACAGGCTAGCAACAGGCCAGGTTGTTAATGATATCCCTGATTCAGCACAAGTGACTCAATCAAAATGACTGAGCCATTGATTGAGCCAGCTGTTCTGAAGCAGGGCTATCCTTTAACAACCTGGCCTGTTGACAGCCCTTGAGGACTGAGTTTGAGCACCATTGATCTAGGCCCTTGTGGAGAAAAAAAGGAGTCGGGTGAAGGAAGAAAATGTTTGCATTGAAGAATCAAATGTCAGAAGGATTAGTAATGAATATTCAATGCACTTCAGCCTCTTTCATACTTCTAAATCAAATATTGGTGCCCTTGAACTCCTGTGAATGGTGTAGGTCTAGTACTTTTTATGGAATGACGAATTGCCTAGAAGAAATAGAATTTAGAAGGTATCAATTTAAATGTGTTCACTTCCAGTGTTCCGGTTAAGTTTATTTGGAACTTTTAGATTATTGTATGTCAAAAACATGTAAATACCCCATTTTCAATAAAAGCGCACTCTTGACAGGTACAGTAAGAAAAAATATTAGCGGCAAGTAATGGAACTTTAAATAGGTAATTTTCTAATGTAAGTAGTCAACCATACCCAATTAAAATGCATGCCAGCAGGGTGGAGTTTTTACAGGTAAACATGCCTCATAACCCTACCCCATATCAGTACATCCCGTTTGCTGATAGCTGAGGCTGCTATTGTTTAATTTGTGCTTTGGATTCATGATTTCTTGACTTAACCTTTGAGTGTCCTATTAACGTATGTCATGAGGGCTGGCCTGGCAGTGCCCTCCACCCCCCATCCTGACCACCCTTGAAGTCTGCGCTGCCCTACCATCCTAAACCATGGGGGAGCAGAGTTGTAGAAGTGGAAATGAGTCAGTGTTGTAGGCAGGGGGTCAAAACTATAGGGGTACTCAGAGCTGAAGGAGGTGAGAGTTCGAGCTGTAGGAGTAGGGCAGGGTTGTAGGAGGGAGCTCAGAAATGCAGGGGGCAGGGGATCCGAGTTGCAGGGGGGAACAGAGTTAAGAGGGGCATTAGTGTTGCAGGGGGATCAAAGATGCAGGAGTAGAAAGGGATCAGGGTTCAAATAGGGTTATCAGATTTGCAGGGGTGCATATGTACATTATATGTGTGCCTATATATATCTATAGATATAGTATATAGTTATAAATACATAAACCGATCTGCAAGAAGATGTATAGTTGCACTTGTGCTGGTACTGTAAGTTCAATATACTTGTCTAAAGTGCAAAAGGTACTTGCCAACATGCCAAGGTACTTGCCAACTTGCCAACATGCCAACTGCTAGATATCTAAGTTACCGGAAAAGCAAATGACCTCATTTTAAGGAGGCCAGATTGTCCCTGGGCATGACAGCACTCCCAAAGAAGAAGGCATAAATAGATGGTATCAAGAATCCCTTGAATGACCAGCTGTCATTCAAACCTCTGTCTGCTACCTACAAGTGTCGGACTCTCCCCAGTGAGGCAGCACTACAGGAACAAGAAGACGAGCTTGAAAAGATTAAATGGGATATTGAAGGCCTTAGTGTAGTCAGAAGAAAAGACGAAGACCTCATTGAGCTCAAAAGTGGACTCCTATTGTATTACTAAGGTACAAAAAAAATGAAGAATCAGTGGAATAGGCTTAATTGTTAACAACAAATAGAGAAACAACATCATGGAGTATAAAAGTGAATTTAAAAGCGGAGCCAGAATTATCATTCAGTTCACAAAGTGTATGCCCCAACATCAAGTCACACAGACAATGACGTGGAAGACGTTTACCATGAAATCCATCAATTTAACAACAAAGGAAATTGCCACCTCAAGATCATTATGCAATATTTCAATGGAAAGATTGGTGTCCAGCAGAAAGGCAAAGCATCAGTTGGTAAGTATGGTTAGGGCAAAAGGAATGAACAAGGAGATAGATTGGCAGAATATGCATAATGTGAAAAATTCAACATCATGAATTCATTCTTCAAGAAGAATGGAAATAGAAAACAAACATGGTGTGTACTCAATAGAATCAATAATGAAACTGACTATCTCCTAACTAACACGTGATTGAACACGGCACAGTCCTTAACCATTTTGATACAAGGAGTGATCATTGATTGGTTGGCTGTAAATTACATCTAAATGCAAGGATGGAAATAATAAAACTGATTAAAAATAAGACGCAAACAATCAACATCAAGAGCCTCAAGAATTTTAAGTAGAGCTGGAAAGCTGCTTCAGCTTGATCAAAATGCATGGGGACACTTTAACAAACGACTGTGAAGAACTTATGAAGATTGCAGTTGAAAGCGCAGAAAAATATGGAGGAATCACTCACATAAATAGGATAAGAAAATATCACATGAGACAAAGCAGTTACAGAGGCACTGACAAGAAATTAAACAATCCCGAGATGCAAGAACAAGAATTGAACATACAGAGCTGTGCAAGATGATACGCAAGTGTAATTATCCTCATCCACAATACAGGAGACAAATAAAACATCAAGAACCACAGAACAATCAATCTACTTCCAACCACTTACAAGATTTGTACGAAGATACTGTCTAATCAGCTACAACAGACCCTGGACTTTGCCCCATCCAAATTGTAGAAGAAGGGATTTCCTGAAGCAATGAATCCAATCTACCACTCAGTTTAGGATTTATAGATTATGAAAAAAAGCATTTGATTCAGACTACACCTCAGTCATTTTAAATGCATTCCGAAGATAAAGTGTTGAAGATATTATTAGGAACATTTACGAGAATGCCACATCAACCATTAGATTACATAAAGATAGAAGCAAGATAAGGATCAGCAAGGGAGGGAAACAGGGAGAGACCATATCACCAAAGCTTTTCACAGCAACACTTGAAGAATTGTTTCAGACAATACATACAATATATATTTGCAGGATGTATGTGTATAATATATATATATATATATATATATATATATATATATATATATATATATATATATATATGAACAACAAGAAAAGAAAGCGCCCGATCCTAGTGCAACATGAAAAATACACTTTTAATAAAAATAGATTAGGTCCAACATAAATGCACTCACAAACAAAAAATCAATAAAAGCATGTAATGAGTATACTCATTCGCCTCCGTGTGCTGCTATGGCGCCATTGCTGTATGCTCTCTCTCAAGTAGGATGTCAGCTGCTTCTGCCGTCTTTACTGAGTGCAGGAACTGTGCATGCCTCTGGAGCCGTGACCCGGAAGTGTAACAGTCTCTTTGGTAAACCGGATGCCAGGATCGTGGATATTTGTCCCCGTACAATGTAATAACGGGCGAGGTACTAAGTCCTTTTAAAGTCCACACCAGGAGATTATCCTGTACCTGTACCTTCGCTGGCTAGCCGCTCTCATAGAGAATAGGGCCCCGGTCTTCCCGCAACCTTCTAGTGGAGATCGCTATTGGGGCTCTAACCCGGAAGTGATGGCGTGCCCTCTAGCCAAACCGGATGTGTTTTAGCGAATGTATAGCCCCGCTGTTACCTACAGAGAACCGGCACGTTCCAAATGTCCTGGCCGTGTCCAGGCACAGCAGACAAAGTAAAAAAGGCTGCGAATGAGTACTATAATAAAATCTGTTCTAAATACCAGTATAGAATCCTCCCTACGCGTTTCTTCACTCTTAGGGTGATTTCATCAGGGGATGTATGACGGAAGTGCGTCATGCTATTTATACATATGTATGTCAATCAATTAATTTAATGCTTCTAGTGCAACACATGATTGTAATTAATTGCTAATTGCAAAAACGAAGGCAGCAATATATATTTAACATATGAAATCAACCATTCATAGTTGACCATTGTTTTTAACCTAATTGTGAATGTCACATGTGATATAAAATGACAAGAATAAAGGAATTTTATCCATGTCTGTTTGCAATAGATGTTTATGTTTTATGCAATATAAATTAGTAAAGCATTACCCTACTTCAATTATTTCCCAGATGTTTTTAATTTACTGATAGTACTGGGATATTGGTTAATTTTATTTTATTCTTACAGACTAGGACAATTAAAAATTGCAATTAGACTCTGATGTGGATAATGGCTGGAGGATAGGTGCCAAAGGTGACCACCAATATCTGACATAATATAAAATATATTGGTCTATAGTAAATGATAGATCCTTAATGTCTGGGCAATGCTCCATCATAATTGAATGGTAACATATACCCCAAAACATGGGCTATTTGGATCTATCAATGAAATTGTGATTTGGCAAGATTGATAGGAGAAAAAGATGGTAAAAGATAGAAAAAATTATTATTAGAACAAAACATTGAAAGGTTTCAGATATAGTAATCCTAAAAAGGACGAAATTGTGACCTGTATCTAATGTTGATAATCAACCTCAAATAAAGAAGGATTTTGTGTATTACATTCTATTTACAGACAGAAGGGATATAATAGGTACGATATGTGATATTATTTTAATAAATAAATAAATATCCCCAACATACAGGAAAGAACAGAAGACATTAGTTCGCTTTGACTTTGTATCCAAAAGCCTACTTGTAAACCAAAATGAAAAGTAAATGCACCAATGGCCAGTGTGTCAGCTACTGGACAAGGAATTATTTGTGATCTATCTATAGTGAAATTATATATTTAACAAGGTTGATAATGTATAATTATTTATTTTCTATACTAGTGATATATGGTGAAAAAATGAATTGTGAGCCAAATTAGTTATTAGTGTGCATATTAATTTAAATTTGAATAATAGATTCAAATATGTGAATAAAATAAAAGTGAATTTTTATTCCAATTATAATTTGGAATGACGAAATATATGATATATTTATATATGTGTGGTGTATTCTATGTGAACTAAATTAAATATAATTATTATAATTAGGGTATACCAATAAATACTATACAATTAATACTATAATGTTGATGTGTGTTAGCTGAAAAAAGAAGATCTAGAACAGATCTAGGAGGACACCAATCGGAACAGATATAGAGGGAACAAGTCAAACATGTTCTATCCAGACATCTATAACGGACCTAGTTGAAGTGCTATTATATGACCGTGCTAATATCTATGCAGTCATTTAAACCGGACGGACTGAGAGTATTTAGAACGTAGATCCAATAGGTTTCACGTAGGTTCAGGCTTTTGTGCCTATCTCCACTCAGTAAGGTGGAATTAATATGTTCTATACCCATTACTTTGAGTGTCTTTGGATCTCGATTATGTTTTAGTTGGTAATGTCGTGACAGGCTATGCGTTTGTAGCCCGTGTATAATGTTCCTACGATGTTCCAGGAACCTAGTGCTCAATGCTCTAGCTGTCCGGCCAATGTATTGTAGCCCACATGGGCATGTGATGGCATAAACCACAAAGTTGGTTAAGCAATTTATATTGAAATTATATTCATTTAATGTATAGTCGATCATTTATGCTAATCTACAGTGCTTACTAGTACTTATACACTTATATCATTAGTACCTGTTGAGCGCAGTCATCTTTCTGTGTATATATATATATATATATATATATATATATATATATATACACAGTATATCTATATCTATATAATTGAAAATGTTGTACATATGTTTGCTGTTCTTATGGGCAATCTGATTGGTCCAGTCCGTCTGTCCGTCAGTCCGCCTCTGGCCAATCTGATTGGTCCGTCGGTCTGCCCACCCTCCCACGGCTTTCATTGGCTGGTGTATCGCCCCCCGTGTGTCCCGCCCCCCCCATGGCTCTCATCAGCCTCCTCACACCGCGTGTGAGAGCCACACTGCTTTCACCTGCCTCAGCCAAATATGCCTCACTTCCACCCAAACTACCCCCGGCGCGCCTCACCCAAACCCGCAACCTGCCTAGCCACACAACTACCCTCTCTCACCCAAACATGGCCGATCCGCAGCCACCCTATCCTCACAACTACACCCCCTGCCTCACACAAACATGACCGCTTCGCAACCTCCCCAGCCGCCCCATCCGCACAACTACCCCCCCCCGCCCGCCTCACCAAACCCGGCCGCTCCGCAACCTCCCCAGCTGCCCCATCAGCCTCACTTCCCTTCACGTGCGCCGCCCTGCACCCTCCTTCCGGCTCCCGGACGGAGGGGAAGCCCGGCGCGACCCTCCTACCCCAGCCGCCAACCTCCCTGTAGAGGGAGAAAGGGGGTGGCCCGGGATTAAAGGGGTTACACCCCATTTGGCCATCCCTTGACCTCGCCCGGGAGTCAAAGGGTTAACTGGGCTAAGACCCAGAACGGTGATTTAACCCCTGTAATGACATGTGCATGTGTATTCCCCTGTTTTATTGTAACATCGGGTCTGCAGCACACACACACTGGGATCCATCCGGGAGCACAAGGGTTAATAGTTGTATAGTGATTATAGCCCTTTGTGTAATTTTCCCGCCTTTTCAGGCTCCATTTTGCAGGTTCCCATAGGCCGCCATTAGGGCTCAATGCTTCTTAATGGTGAATCTTGCTGTGGAGTCCGGTTCCTGGGAAGACCAGCAGATGGCGTCCGAGAGGGAGAGCGGCGGTTTCCCATTGAAAGTCAATGGGCTCATTGACTTCAATGGAGAAACCCTCGAGAGAGCTTTCCAGGAACAAGTTGGGGGCGTCCAAACCGCTTAACCGCAAAGTGGATACATTTTCAATAGGAGAGCTTTGATCACTTACAAGTCAAGTTCAACGACAAGTGCGTGGGAATAAACAGTTCTAGGGCCCCTAGGAATAAAATTCTTTCTCTCTCTAGTTCCTAGACCTCCCCCCACTCGACCACAACCGGGTCCCCGTATCCTGGACCCCTGATAAGGGTCGAACCAAGAAGAGCGGGCCGCGCCATAGGTTCCAATGGCAACGGCAGAAACAGCTCAGGAAAACGGCTAAGTGTCAAATGCAGAAATTTGGTATTATATAGCTCCGGTTCCGGAGGGTCCAGAGAGTCAGGGTTTGGAGTATCTGTAGCCACTGCTCCGGCATCGCTGCAGAACCATCCTTGACCCTCTGGGACCAACCCGACGGAGTATGGACCCCCTTGAGAGTTTGGAATTTCTCCCATAGACTTCAATGGCGGCCAAACCCCATTGACTGGCTACGGCGGAAAACTCCAATTGACTTCAACGGCGGCATCTCCCCGTTGAAAGTCTATGGCGGGGATTCCCATAGCCGCCAGTGGCAGCGGTTTGCCTTTGAAAGTCTATGGCGGCGGAACCCGTTGTTTTCAATGGGGATTTAGTGAAAAACCGTGATTTGATTTACAGCGGAGTTTTATGTATTAAAATGTAAAACGGTTTTAAGTGTATTTGTGAATCTCCGGTTTCCCAGGTCGTAGCAGGTCGCAAATTGGACCATAGGGTGTCCCAGTTCCGGCATTGAGAACTGGGAAGTTTGGACCTGCTGGATCCAAAGGAACCGGATATTTTAATATGTTCATGTTTTATCCAACATACTGTATTCCGAGATATGGGTAAAACTCAGAAGAAATTCCTTTGCATACCAGGGTAGCATATGGCCAGAAAGGCGACCCAATGTCTAGGGCCTGAGTATATTTCAAAGGATTTTGTCACCTCCACTGTTTGCATGAGGGTGGAGATTACTCAAACCAGAGCAGTCTTCAAGTGTTCCATTTCACACCTCACAACAAAGGCTTTCCTGCCAGGTAGTCCATTCGGTAGACTAGCTGGCATTCCGTATATAGAGGAGGGGTTATAGAAATGAGACCCCAGGGCTCTACTGCGCATGTACCCACCAGCCGGGGGGCATGGGTCAAAAAGTGTTCCCACGTTAACCACTGGCTGGAGTTAATTGAAAACCAATCCACGGTACTCAAGGTTAAGGATAGGGCACAAAAGGTTTATAAACTGATGTCCACCCTGCATCCTTTGTCTTCAATTTATCATCTGATGGCTACCTGATTGCGAGAGAATTGCTATGCTATTTACTTCTCATTCCCCAACCCCAAAATAAGTGTACTTCTTGTCTGTTACTGTATTATTCGTGTGTTCACCTATCCAAAGGAATAAATATGCTTTATTATATCTAAGACTCGTCCCAGTTCAGACCCAGTGATAAATATATATCATCTGTTATATATATTTATGTGTGACTTATACAGCCTGCCATAATCTCACTGTGACACTCCCGCTCCTCCACCCTCTCCCAGCCGCCAACCTCCCGCTCCTCCCCCCTTGCCCCCAACAAGGAACGGAGGGGAAGCGCGCCGCGGCCCTCCTGCCCCAGCCTGCCACTCTTGCCCCCCCCCTGCCAACTTCCCGAGCCCACGTCCTGCCCCAGGCAGCTGCCATGGGGATCAGGGCCACGAGGGGAATCGTCTGCCGGCAGGAAGCACCACCCACCCGGTCAAGGTAAGTCACCCCCCTATCTCCCACCCACCCAGTTACCCACCCACACACCTAGTCACCCCCCCCCACCCAGTCACCCCCCCAGTCAACCCCCCACTCAGTCACCCCCACCCAATCACCCCCCACCCAGTCACCCCCCCACCCATGCACCCCCCCACTCAATCACCCCCAAATCAGTCACCCCCCCACTCAGTCACCCACTCACTCAGTCAACCCTCCCACTCACTCAGTCACCCCCCACTCACTCACTCACTCACTCCGCCACTCACTCACTCAGTCACCCACCCACTCAGTCACCCAGTCATTCAGTCACCCACCCAGTCAGTCACCCTGTCACTGTCAAGTCTCCCACCCAGTCACTGTCACCCACTCAGTCAGGCAGGCACACAGTCACCTGTCTTTTGTTGAAAATATAAAAATAAACAGGTTGCATTGTAATGTTTTTTCCTGTATCACAATACGTAAATAGTTAAGTAAAAGTTGCGCGCTAAAAAATATTTTTTCGTGGTAGGTGCACTATGGGTTGGGGGAGGGGGGTGCCCTGCTCCTTTCATTTGTCCTGAGCCTCATGATTTCTGATGGCGGCCCTACTCCCGCCCGCCACTGCTGCGGACAGCTCGCCCCAAGGTAAATAAGCAGCTGCCACCTACCCTGTCACACACCGCACCCAAAGCCAGCCAACACAGAGATACCTACCCCCCCACGCAGCGCGCCGCCTCCCCCCCGCCCGCACCCGTAGTGAGCCGCTGCACAACCCTCCCTCCCATCCCCCCAGTGAGCTGCCACCGGACAGCTCTCAAGGGGGGGGAAAATCACAACCTTCCCACCCCCCCAGGGAGCCACCGCCAGTGAGGTCTGAAGGGGGGGGGGAATCATTACACTCCCGCCCCCCCCAGGAAGCTACCGCCGCTGAGCTCTGAGGGGGGTGGGGGGGATTACAACCCTGAGTGACCCGCCACTGCCAAGCTGTGAAGGGGGGGGGAAGCCCAACTCTGTCGCCCGCCACCCAAAAATTACATCCCGGGCAACGCTGGGTATATCAGCTAGTATATAATAAAAAGGAATAGACGATACTGTTCTGTGGCTAACGAAATTCTTTTATTTGTGCAAACTTTCGAGATACACTGATCTCTTGTTCCGGCAGTGTTACAATGAATAAAGCAAGCAAAGGGTTTACTTAAAAACAGTGTCTCTTGGAATGTAATCTGTGCTTATCCCTCCCCCGTTTGTAGATGCGATTTATGACTAGGTGTTAAATAGTCCCTGAATGTTAGTGAGGTAAGTGTGTGTGTGTGTGTGTGTATGTATGTAAATATAAATGAATGAAGAGCCCACAGTGTATACAGCGCTTTACAAAAGGTTTGTGTGGAGTGGGAGTGTATATCAATGGTGTGGGAAGGTGTGGAAATGTGAGAGTGTTGCATTACTAAAAGAAATTATTAAGCTCGGCTAACACGGTACAGATACCAGTATATATAATATAAAATATATATATATAGAAAAAGAAAGCTGCGCCTCTGATTAAGGTGAACCAATAAATAAATGAATATATTTGCTAAAATGAAATATAAAGTACAATATCTACACAGTGTTGACTAATAATAGTGAATCCCTAAATAATTCAATTCCAGCAAAAATATATAAAACCTGTAAATCATATATAAAGATTGTACATATAATTATATAACAACATATATAGAAAAAAGCAAAAAAGTGATAAACCAGTCCTCAGAATAGTTCCAATGAAAATTGTGGGTGCTGGTGTAGAGGGTCTCCGGCAGCTCTCAATGTGGACAAACCACGTCCACAGGGAATCTAGAAGGAAAAAAGGAGGAGAGAGCGCACGCCCATAGCGTAAAATTGTATATTTAATGAGGGGAAGGGGAGGAGGGGGTAAAAAATGCACTTACAAAAGTACAATAAAATCAAGCATTGTGTGATTATAATCACCACCATCCGGTTAATGCTGCATCATCTTGGGGCAATCCCAGTCTCCAAATGTAAAGGATCGACGTCCCAGCAGGTTTCCAGGGCTGGTAATGCTGTATAAGAGTCCAAGAAAGTGGCTCCGTATTGTTTAAGCCTCTGCAGCACTCGCACATGGATCAGTCTGCTGCAGCGCTCGGTAATGACGTAAGGGTCAATGCGTCCGACGTGATGACGCTCCCTGACGCGTTTCGTCACTCACGGGTAACTTTTTCAAAGGGAAATGTGGAGAAAGGGAGGGTCCGGTATTTAAATACACAACCTAATGGTGTTAATTGGTTGGAACGCCCCCACTCAGCTGAAAAGGTGCTTCGTGCTGTTACTAAGGGTAAATTCTGACCCATATAGCTCTGTATACCTAAATGGATGTTCAATATGTCTTTAGAATTTTATTTTTATATATGTTTAATGCTACTTTGTTTAGCCTATGTGATGTGTATGTTCCCCTTAGGTATAGTATTTACAATCTGTGGTTTTATCTCCTATACTCCATCTACTCCAATTCTGATAGTTTTTATTATGTATATTTTATATATTCATTGGTGGTATATTTGTAACAGCACGAAGCACTTTTTCAGCTGAGTGGGGGCGTTCTAACCAATTAACACCATTAGGTTGTGTATTTAAATACCGGACCCTCCCCTTCTCCACATTTCCCTTTGAAAAAGTTACCCGTGAGTGACGAAACGCGTCAGGGAGCGTCATCACGTCAGACGCATTGACACTTACGTCATTACCGAGCGCTGCATCAGACTGATCCATGCGCGAGTGCTGCAGAGGCTTAAACAATACGGAGCCACTTTTTTCTGAAGTTATATATATATATATATATATATAATATATATATATATATATATATATATATATATATATATATATATACTGTATATATATTACACGCTTTGAGAGTTATTTTTATTTCAGCCCTGAAAAATAGTGGTATAAACTATATTGCTAATTTGGGGTTGGTATTGGCTAAAAAAGGGTGTACACCTATACATATCTAGTATCAATGTGTTCAGAAAACCAGGGGCATTCATTTTAATTAAAGGATAAAGTTGGTCAGCGATATCTGGAACAATATGAATAAAATAAGTAGATTGCATTATTTTGTTCCTCTATAAGACATATCTTGATGACAATATGCAATCCATTTAAAATAGATACAGATGAAAAGCTGAACTTGTGCTTTAACAGAGATATACATTTGTGACAGGTATAAAGAAAGTCTTTCAAATAAATCATGGTTAGACAAATGTGTAGAAAAAATGTTTTACATTTGCTTGGCCACTTAAAGATTTAACCAGCCTCACTAAAAAAGCAAAAAGCTGCAGCATGAGTGAAAATAACGGCTTCGCTACGGGTTATACATTAATTCCGAATGGCACCACAATCCGCATAGAGGATTCCCCTCTGCCAAAGAAGCTTTGGGAGGTCCCATTTGGAAGCAATGGGATTGTAAGGAATCCGCTCCACGGTTTACTGGTTGCCTTACCTTGCAGACCGGTGCAGTTCTGGAACAGCTCTCCTGAGGTTTGCTGCAGCCTGGATTCACTCACCAAAGCAATACACACTCCCTCTGGTATCTACTGCAGCTGTGCAGCCTTTCACTGCAACCTATACTTGCATTCACTCATTGGAGCAGTACCTTCACACCCCCGCCGGGGATTGGCCCGCTGGCCTTTAAGTACTGTCTTCCCATAATGCTCCCTGACGAGCATAGTCCTAACTGGATGTCACTACCTGTTCTGCCACAAGCTCTCGCTTGTTCTTCTATGCTGATACCAGGTTCCGCCCTGCGTCCTTCAGCTTCCGTCAAGCCGCTTGTTCTCCTATGCTGATACCAGGTTCCGCCCTGTGTCCTTCAGTTCCCTTCAAGCCGCTTGTTCTCCTATGCTGATACCAGGTTCCGCCCTGCGTCCTTCAGTTCCCTTCAAGCCGCTTGTTCTCCTATGCTGATACCAGGTTCCGCCCTGCGTCCTTCAGTTCCCTTCAAGCCGCTTGTTCTCCTGTGCTGATACGGAAGGTTCCGTCCTGCGTCCTTCAGCTTCCTGTTCTCCTGTGCTGAAGCAGAGGTTTCATCCCTGCGTCCTTCAGACTCCAGGATTCCTGCACTGAAGCGGATGTTTCGTCCCTGCGTTCTTCAGTCTCCTGGATCCCTGCACTGAAGCGGATGTTTCGTCCCTGCTTCCTTCAGCCTCCTGGATTCCTGCACTGAAGCGGATGTTTCGTCCCTGCTTCCTTCAGTCTCCTGGATTCCTGCTCTGAAGCGGAGGTTTCCCTGTGTATCTCCAGCTTCCTGGTTCCTGGGGCCTACTCTTTCCCTAATCTAGAGAGGCCGTGTCCTGGTTCCTGCGCTGAAACAGAGGACTCCCCAGTCCGCTCAGGACTCTTGCGCTGTGCACTGGTTTAACCGTGCAGCTAGGCGGTATGCTACGCTGGTCTGCTTACCATCTCCTGTGACCTAATCTGGGGGTGGGGGAAGGGAAGGGGACAGGGGAAGGGGAAGCTCCAGCGTCAGCAAAATGGGGATAGTATATGAAATCAAATAACACACAAACTGGTGCAATAGAGGATAAACTATAATAACAACATAGACAGACAGACAAGTTCCTCCTTGAATGCACTCAGAAAGGTAAGTCAGAGCGATATGGTTGATAACATTAAAAACCTTTTAATCACCAAATAGTAAGAACATATTGTATAGAGGGAAATGGTAGAAGTAGTCCACGGCCAGTCCCTTAAAACAAACCAAGAAAAGATCTTCCTAAATAGGTGTATGGAAGATAGTGGGGACAATACACCACCTAGGTGTGGGCTACAGAAAACTGCAAAGTCTCGCCACAAAATAACTTCAGACTTGAGAACCTGTCCTGTTGGCAGGAATTCTATTATCAAAAACCAGCACACCTATAGAAAAAAGTATGCTGATACTAGATCTGAAGAAGGTGTGGGCTACAGAAAACTGCAAAGTCTCGCCACAAAGTAACTTCAGACTTGAAAACCTGTCCTGTTGGCAGAAATTCTATTATCAAAAAACCGGCACACCTATAGAAAAAAGTATGCTGATACTAGATCTGAAGAGGCGGTTCATATACAGTTCGTGAGTAATAAAGCCCTTACATCCGTATACATAGACCACAAGGAATGGGGATGTATGTCAACTCCAGAACACAAATGAAGTCAACGAATGATGTGGAGAGTAATACATATAACATAAATTAAACCACATACATAGCTATTAACTACGTGGCTAGTGAGTAGTAACCTCTGCGTAGGGCAAGCACAAAGCGTGCTCTGCTAGTGCCCAGAGGCACGGTTCAGTGACCGTATCCAGTTATGGCCTCAGAATAATATAACACAGTTAATGCAGAGGTCACTGCTCAAAGCTGATCTGAGAAAGCGCGATCATGCGCGAAACGTACGTCAGGTGACCAGAACGTGATGACGTCATCACACCGAGCGGACGCCTCCTAGCAGTGGGATGAAACTGCTGCGGCTGCAGCTGCTGACTTAGCAGGCTACAACCCTTCAACTCGGCACCCCGCCCCCTCTGCCTACACTGTAGGATCGTGAGCTGCTGCAACGGACAACCCCAGTCCCCATAAAGCTAAGTTATACTATGGGTGGTCAGTCAGAAGGTATTTTTTGAGGTCACTGTACCTGATAGCAGCATATACTATAGCCGCTCCTCTGACAGACATTCTCCTTAAACCGAGTGTTATCTGGGGGGTCCATATTGTTAGCATTATTAGGGGTAACCCACACACACTTAGGGCAACATCACTCTGTGCAACACTCATTATGGACAACATCTTATGCACTGATTTATACTGCCAGGAGCACTCTGATTAAGTACAGTGCCTCTGTTGCCTGCTATCTGGGAGACTCCACTCAGTGAACCTCTGTATTTCCATCTAGCAGAGACCCTATTCAGTGACCTCTGCATTAACTGTGTTATATTATTCTGAGGCCATAACTGGATACGGTCACTGAACCGTGCCTCTGGGCACTAGCAGAGCACGCTTTGTGCTTGCCCTACGCAGAGGTTACTACTTACTAGCTACGTAGCTTTGTATGTGGTTTAATTTATGTTATATGTATTACTCTCCACATCATCTGTTGACTTCATTTGTGTTTTGGAGTTGACATACACCCCCATTCTTTGTGGTCTATGTATACGGATGTAAGGGCTTTATGACTCACGAACTGTATATGAACCGCCTCTTCAGATCTAGTATCAGCATACTTTTTTCTATAGGTGTGCCGGTTTTTTGATATTAGAATTCCTGCCAACAGGACAGGTTTTCAAGTCTGAAGTTACTTTGTGGCGAGACTTTGCAGTTTTCTGTAGCCCACACCTTCTTCAGATCTAGTATCAGCATACTTTTTTCTATAGGTGTGCTGGTTTTTGATAATAGAATTCCTGCCAACAGGACAGGTTCTCAAGTCTGAAGTTACCTTGTGGCGAGACTTTGCAGTTTTCTGTAGCCCACATCTAGGTGGTGTATTGTCCCCACTATCGTCCATACACCTGTTTGGGCAGTGACCTCTGCATTAACTGTGTTATATTATTCTGAGGCCATAACTGGATACGGTCACTGAACCGTGCCTCTGGGCACTAGCAGAGCACGCTTTGTGCTTGCGCTACGCAGAGGTTACTACTCACTAGCCACGTAGTTAATAGCTATGTATGTGGTTTAATTTATGTTATATGTATTACTCTCCACATCATTCGTTGACTTCATTTGTGTTCTGGAGTTGACATACACCCCCATTCCTTGTGGTCTATGTATACGGATGTAAGGGCTTTATTACTCACGAACTGTATATGAACCGCCTCTTCAGATCTAGTATCAGCATACTTTTTTCTATAGGTGTGCCGGTTTTTTGATAATAGAATTCCTGCCAACAGGACAGGTTTTCAAGTCTGAAGTTACTTTGTGGCGAGACTTTGCAGTTTTTTGTAGCCCACACCTTCTTCAGATCTAGTATCAGCATACTTTTTTCTATAGGTGTGCTGGTTTTTGATAATAGAATTCCTGCCAACAGGACAGGTTCTCAAGTCTGAAGTTATTTTGTGGCGAGTCTTTGCAGTTTTCTGTAGCCCACACCTAGGTGGTGTATTGTCCCCACTATCTTCCATATACCTATTTAGGAAGATCTTTTCTTGGTTTGTTTTAAGGGACTGGCCGTGGACTACTTCTACCATTTCCCTCTATACAATATGTTCTTACTATTTGGTGATTAAAAGGTTTTTAATGTTATCAACCATATCGCTCTGACTTACCTTTCTGAGTGCATTCAAGGAGGAACTTGTCTGTCTGTTTATGTCATCTCCTGTGACCAGCACCATGGGCCATGGTCGTCGCACGCGCAGAGGCCAACCCCGCGCTCCTAAGCTGAAGCGGGGCTCTCCTGACTACATGTTGCCGAACTATTGCTTGAACAATGTTTATCCTGATGTCTCCTGTCCTGACTCTGGCTTGTACAACGACGACGCTGTCTTCTCCTATCCTGATCCTGCGATATATGACAACGAACTGCGCAATCCGGATCAGCCTGCGCGGTCTCAGGTCGGTGCTTTTACAACCCCACCTCAGCCTCGCGGTCCGACCCTGGTTTGTGGCGAGCAGAACCCTGACAGGGATCCTGTGGCAGAATCCAGTGTGAGGCTGGCTACAGTACATCTGCCGATAGCAACTACCCTTAGGCCTCGTTCAGGGTGCAGGCTTCGGAGAGAGGGCGTGCTGACGTGCGAGCTGCCGTGGGACACAATGTATTCAAATTGAATACTGGTTGTCAGGGTAGCAGCTGCCCTGTCTCCGAAGTACGGAGTTGACGCCTGCTACAGTATCAATAAACAACACAAGTCGTTTTTTGAAGCTGCAGCAGCGTCACTGGGACCTCAGCAGCCAATGAAATCATTCTTGAGAATGATTTCAAGACTGCAACTTGGATCCCTAACCTGCCGTCTGTTGCCCCCGCCCCCTCCCCGCCTCCTCAACTCCTGAAAAAGTCTGCTGGGAGGATGAACACACATCGCCCAGCAGACTGCCGCCCGCCCTCGCGAATGCCCGCCCTCCAACTCCTGCCTCTGGCACCCTGAACGAGGCCTAAGTTACAAAGAGGTTAATTATTGTACTTATTTTATCTTTCCAGAACCAATTATTCTAGCTAAGGTGTTCCCACAGAATGCCCATGTATGGGATCTAATTCCCCCAATGTCATCAACAGTATCATCATTTATGTAAGAATTGCCAACGTAAACATGTTATTGAAGGAATGTTTTAATGAGCCAGGAACACTCAACATGATTTACAGAAGAGAAGACGTGTCTGATTTTATACTCTTTCTTATCAGGAATCCTCTGTGTTGATTTCTGCTCTTCGAATGTATAATACTTATTTAGTTGTAAATATGTGTACACTGTAAAAAAAGATTGAACTTTGATGCCACTTAATGTTTAATGCATTTATTACAAGTACGCGTAACAACCCAAAGGTAAGTATTGGGGAACAAAGCATTATGAAATACCACTTTATTACTTAGTTTTCATACCAGATCTTTGAAACTCCATTAACTGGTGCATTTTACATTCTGTAGGATAGCTTAAAATGTGTTTTATTCTGGTGTTTTTTATGCTTTCAGACAGTTGAGTGGAGGCTTGGGATGGAAAGACCTAAAGAGTTAGAGTAAGAGTTGCCTTAGATGGCAATTTGAATTATAGTATGTCTTATAGCAAAGGCAATAGACATTAAAAATTTCACTTACAGTACATGTCTAATACTGTTGCCTAAGCTTTTGTCTTTCAAAAAAACACAGTGCCTTCATGCTTTTAATCCATTTTGAACAGAGATATTCCTAAAACATCAAAGTAATGACCCCCAAGAGTGGCCAATCTTACTTTAATGTATGTATCCTTAAGTTTGACAATATACTGCTAAAATCCTAAATCCGTAAAGCTTTAACCTAATGCTTGGTGATTTTTTTTCAATGGTACAGTACATTCATAAGTATTATAAAGGAGCTCTGTGGTAAATCAATTAGTTATAGTGGAAACATAGGGGCCTATGCAGAGAGCTGCGAGAAGCCCTAACTCGCCATGTATTTGCCAAATATGCCCATAGCAAATCCTGAAATGGCGAGAAACTGGCCATATGATTAAAATCCGCCAATTTTTGGTTTCTTTAAAAAAAACTCGCCAGATGGGAGGTGAGAAGCAATATTTCTCCAGTTTTAAAATCCGCCGTATTCTAGTAGCCCCGATCAGCATCTCGGCGCTGATCGGGGCTATAAACTGGAGAGATTTTCTCCAAATCGCGCCGCCAACAAAAGTTTGCAAGAAGCTGGTGCTGAGCGGCGATAGGTGACATAGGAAAAAAATCTGTCCCTTTTCCTGCCTCGGATTGATGCAGGGGGGCTCCAGAGCTGATACCCAGTAATATCAGCACCAAAGCCCCCCCCATGCATCCGAAGCAGGAATAATGCATTAACAGCCCAATTCATTGCCTTCACGGGCAACCGCTAAGGCAATGAAGGGGTTAATCATCCATTACCATGCTTTCTGTGGGGAGCGGCAGTGGAATAAGGGGATAGTTGAAATTTGGGGGGGGTGTTTATGGTTTCTGGGGGGGTTGCGGGTCAACTTAACCCCTTCATTACCATAGCGGTTAATACCGCAACGGTCATGAATGGGTTAAGCCCTCAAGCGACCCACCCGCAACCCATTAACAACCACTGTGGGGGCTATTACACACTGCACCCATCCTTGTATGTATATATATATATATATATATATATATATATATATATACACTGTATTTTTCTTTTTATATTTCAAAAGATTGGATCTGTCTATCGCTGCAACTTCAGTGATTATATTATCTAAATCCTGTGGTGAATATTTCCTTTCTATGAATTTGTTTTTAAGATTTTCAGCTTGGATGCTGAACGCCTCTACATTTAAACTATTTCTTTTTAATCTGATGAATTGACCTTTTGGTATATTTTTCACCCATGATGGGTTATGGTGACTATGTGCATGTAAATAATTGTTAGATTGTACAGGTTTAAAATATGTGCTCGTACTGTATGTATACAATTGTCTTGTGCTGAAATGACTAAATCTAGGTATTCAATTGAAGTAGTGCTTGAAACAAATGTAACTTTAAGATTATAGGTGTTGTTATTCATGTATGATTTAAATTATTCTAGCTGTGATAACGTGCCTGACCATATAAAAATAATATCATCGATGTAGCGCCGCCAGAGCACCAAATTTGCACCATGAGGGCTGCCAGACCATATGTGTTGTTTTTCTCAGCTGCCCATAAATAAATTAGCATTCTTGGTGCAAATTTGGTGCCCATGGCGGTGCCACAAACCTGTAAATAATATGATTTATTAAAATAAAAAAAATTGTGAGAGAGAATAAATTTAGTGCCTAAAATATGAAAAGTTTTGAATTTTGTAGAAATGGACAGGTTTTTGTTTAGTGTGTCCAGAATGGCCTCACATCCTTGTTCGTGATTTATGATTGTATATAATGAATTAACATCTGCTGTGACAAAATAATAATGAGGTTGCCATTGAATGTCCTGTAGGGTCTGCAGTATGTGGGTTGTGTCCCTTAGATATGAGGGTAATTGGATAATATATGGTTGTAACTGGTTGTCAATATACTGGGAAAGATGGGATGTAAAAGACTGAATACCGGATATCATCGGACGACCAGGAGGAAATTGTAAATTTTTATGTATTTTCGGTATTATATAAAAAATGGGTAATCTGGGGTATAGATTGTAAAGAAAATCAAACTCTTGTTTGGTAATGACGTGTTGGTCTAGACCTAATGTTAAAAAATTTAAAAGTTGTTGTTGATATTGAATGGTGGGATCAGAAGGGAGGGGTTGGTAGGTGACCCTATCTCCCAAGATTCTAAGTGACTCTTGGATATAGTAGGATTTATCCATAATTACCACACCCCCCCCCGTCAGCCGGTTTTATAATGATAGTATCATTTTCTTCAAGTGCACGTAGTGTGAGTTTTTCATCAATGCTAAGATTATCTGATTTAATTTTAAAATTACGACTCTGGGTCTCCAAATCATCCGTTACCATTTGTGCAAATGTGTCTATAAAAGGACCACTTACAAATTTTGGGAAAAAAGTAGACGGATTTCTAAATTGAGTGCTACTTTGAGGTGTGGTTGTAATAGGCAAATTGGTGTTAGGATCAATTTTGGACAAAGCATCTCTAAGAAAATATTTCTTGAGGCACAGTTTTCGTACATAACGTTGAACGTCTATGTATAATTTGAAACTGTCATTGCCTGTGACTGGTGCAAAAGATAGTCCTTTAGATAGTAGTTTGCTTTCTTTGGATGAAATGGGGTATTGACTAATATTAAAAATATTATTGTACCTAGATTTTGGAATCAGTGTTTTTGTACCTTGCCCATTCTTTCGACCTCCTCTCGTTCCTCTAAGGTGTTTTTTCTTTTTTTGTTGTCCCTTGAAGTACTCTCTTTTCCCAGTAAATCCCTTATTGCCTCTCTTGCATGTTTGGGATCCCTGGATTGTCTCCAGTCTAAAAAAGAGAATGTAGCTTTCTCTTCATCACGACTATGGTTAGGGGGATGTCGTTCCCTATCTAGATCGATCAGAGGTTGATACTTATTGTGATGGTGATATTGATCAAATATGTTGTCAATATCATTCTCTAGCTGATTAGCTATTGGAGTGGGAGGAGTAGGAAGGACAGGAGTATTAGGTTTTGTTGTATGACTGCCCAAATTTGTTTTTGATTGTGTATGTATTCTTTTAGGCATCTTAGGAGAAATAAACTGCACTGGATCCAAAGAAGTTTCTTTAATGCTATGAATATTTTTGTTATAATTTGATGGTATTTTATGAGAGTAATCCCTTGAATACTTGTCTTTATTAGACTTATATTTCTCATTTTCATGTTTAGGTTTTTTCCAATTCCTATAACATCCAGTTACATAATCAACTTTGTCCCTTTGGAACTTTGTTTGTTTGGAAATAATAGTGTCTTTTTGCAATTTATCCATTCTGTTTTTAATTCTAGTTTCCAACATTGGTAATTCGCTATTGTCTTTATATTTATCAAAATATCCCTTCATATCATTGATTTCTTTATCTAATGTTTGAAGACAGACCTTGGTACAATGGTACTTTAGCACTTGTTATATAACTCAGATATATTAAATGTTAATTGGGTTGTTTCAGAATAAATTAATATATGTATTGTATGTTCATCAGCTGAGATATCAAACACTAGCAGCACGAATACCAATGGTATGGACTAATCAATGCGCATGTGCTTGACACCGCAGCGCGATCATTGACTGTTTAACCCGTCCATATGCGCATGTGCAAAAGACTGCAGGTGAAAATTAATTAATTAATGGACTCTATATTTAAAGGACACTTGTGGACTCTTTCACCATAAACCCCTGAAGAAGAAAGCAGTTGCTTTCGAAACGCGTAGGGTGGCGAAGGAGGCAATACTGTTTTATTTGGTTGGCTATTCCCCCCCCTCTCCACGTTAGTGGTGGCGAATCAGCGAATCTGCGTTTGCAAGTTGAATACTTGGTTGACACTCCAGACGAATCTGCCGTAGCGGGTCCAGGAGCAGCTGCAAGTTCTCCCTGGTGTGCCGAGTGAGGCTATCCGCCCACACGCCGGCTGGCGTGTGCACCCCCCACCTACGAAGAAGTCCAAGAGCAGTGGCTGTTACAACCAAAGAGAGGGGATACTCTCAAATATATCCACCGCCTGTTTATACCATCTATCTGGTGAGTGGGCAATCCAACCATTCTATCATTGCTGCAGTATGCCGACCTGCTCATTGTCCATAATATTTTAATATTTCTTATTTTTCTTATGTTCCATGTATATTTTATGATATGTTTTATTAAATGTTTTTAATTATAATTTTTCACCTTTTTGATCTCTCAGCTGATTGTTATCTGTTTTATATGTAGTTTGTATTGTATGTTGTTTGTCCTATTCCACACAGTATTATGCTATGTGTTGTGCTTTCTCCCTTTTTTTAAGCACCTTACCGGAGCCATTTCCTGATCATTCAACAGGCTTGGTTTTTATATCCTTTTTTACTATTTGTATTATTATTAGGCGCCTATAGATACATATTTTCCTTCCAGATTGCTTATCATACCTATATTTTACATATATTTTTACAGATATATGTAACATAATATATATATATATATGTGTATATAGTCTGTATATATATATATATATATATATATATATATATATATATATATATATATATATATATATATATATATATATATATTGTGACAAACGCCCCTCTTTTGTAGCGCTGACGTCTGTCTGGGTTCTTTCCGACACAGTCTTCTAGGGTTATTTATACAAAAAACAGGATCATGCAAGGTATTACATTGCTTAACTCAGGCTTCTGCCTGCTTTATTTTCATCCTAGTAAGGGACTGCAGCTTTAACATGTGTAGGTTAGAGGCACTCAGATATTTTCATTCAGCGGTTTACTCATATCACCGTTATAACATTTCACACAGTGTCACTTTTAAGAAATAAAAACCAAAACATATAAAGAAATCCTATCCCTTTCAGGGATCTAACTACACATCAGAATCAGCCCCTAACTGCTGCTGGGCCAACTAACCTGGTTCCCCAGCTTAAAACAATGCCCTCTCCTTTAGGGTCACTAGATACAGCAAAGTCTTTTAGCAACAGCAATAAACATTTGTTTTGTCTTATCTGTTCGTGGTGGGAACTCGGCCCCAAGTGTCCAGGCAAATCCTCTGGTACTGTGATACTTGGAGGGGCCGTCCACCCCGAAACTGGATACAGGGGAGCAGCGATACCCCCAGCCTCCAGGCTCTAAGGAGAGAGAGGGAAATGCAAACCTCTCTGCTCTAAATACCTGTGCAAGTGATTAGAAGAGCAGGTGAGGGAGAACTAGACCCATTGTAATCTGTGGTCTGGATTTTCCATCCAGCAGTCTGAGTTAATGTGAAGCTGTGGAATGGATCATTTTTAACTATTCCTGCACTTTCTGACCTAAAGCGGGGCAGTAAGCTGCCTCACATCTTTGGACTATGTCACAATATATATTTCGTTAGCCACAGAACGGTATCATCTATTTATTTTTTGATTATATATATATTTATATATATATATAGTCATGGTATGGAGATTTGCACTCACGGTTTGGTTGAGAAGGCAGATGCTTGTCCCATATGTTGCATATAGTAGTATGGTGACCAGGGGATCCTGATAACCAAGAAAGACAGCACACCGCACAGATGATATCCAAAAATTGTGTATTGTGAAACACAGGGCCGCCAACGTTTCGATCCTCGTAACGGGACCTTCCTCAGGGCAGTTGTCCCCAATAAACATGCTACGTAACTTAACCCCTTCATTGCCTTAATGGATAGCCGGTAAGGTAATGAAGCAGCATTACTGTATTTTTATTATTAGTGTACATGTGCAGAGGGTCTCTGGACATGAACCGTGTTGGTTTTATGTCCGGGGACCCCCTGCTTCCCGAGATACAGGCACCTTTATGAGGTGCCAGTATCTCCTATGAATGGAAATGTCCCGCGTCATGTTATCGGGCTATCTCAATGCATAGGAGATACCGGCACCTCATAACGGGGCCTGTATCTCGGGAAGCAGGGGGTCCCCGAACATAAAACCAACGCGGTTCATCCCCGGAGACCCCCTGCACATCCACAATAGCAATCCTATTGATATGTACACATTTTTTTTTTGCCGCCGAGGTTTGTGCAGAGAGAGGCGGATCACGCTCTCTGCTGACAGATCTCGCCAGCGGAGCCATTCTCGCCAGGGCTCGCCATCTCTCTGCCGGATTCCTCTCACAGATATGCCCACCTTCCTGCATACTGCGAGGGGAATCCGCCAAAAACATGGAGAGTTTTAAGTCTGGCGAATGGCCATTCTCGCAGTTCTCTGCATAGGCCCCTAAGTTTTCACAGGGGTAACGGAGTATCCTGCATACGGCGAACATAAACGGCAATATTGTGGCGACTTTATTGCTGTTGCGGCTTTCATTAAAATAGCTCTCTGCATAAGCCCCATTGTGTTTAGAAAAAGTATACATATCCTCCAAAATGAAGAAAGACTCGGCACTTCAGGGGTCTTTTAAAGAAAGTGATTTTAATCCACAGGACTTGACATTTCAGTCACTAACAGTGACCTTTGTGGAGATAGATCTATTTTGACAAAGGTCAGTGTTAGTGACCGAAACGTTGATTCCGGTTGATTAAAATCCCTTTTTTCAAAAGACCCCTGGAGTGCCAGCTCTTTCTTCATTTTGGAGGATACGTATACTAGATTCATCTTCTTGCATTCCAGGCCCAAGAGGCAGCAGATTATGGTCAAAAGAGGGCACCTATTCACCTTTGGCTGTTTAGAAATAGGATAGTAGCCCCTGCATAGTTCAATTTTCAGGTCAACAGAAGTTAGTTTGTAGCAGACAAATGGTTAATTTATTTAAATGAATACTTTTTGGGGCAAGCTAGCATTGATTGCCGTTGTTGCCCTGCAAGTAAATATCTGTGTAAAGTCCTTGGGACTTTTTTTTGCCTCCTGGCCCGGAGTCTGTGAGATCTTCAGTAGTTAAGTTTACTACTGAAATGGTAGGACCCTGTTGAAGGTGTAGTGTAGATAAAATATTAGCTATTGTGGTGCTGTGGAGCACAAGGGGTTAAATCACTCATCCTCGCTAGTTGCTATATGCTATTGGTCATAAGACGAACCGCATAGGAGACGAGCCTAGGACATTTCTCCTTGGTTAACATTTAAGGTTGTAACAGTGTAAAAGTTTTGTTTTGCTCTTGGCAATCCTGAAAAATCTCAGAGAAGGAATAAGGATTCTAGTGCTCTCTGGAACCTTCCAGAGAAGGATTACAAGAAGGGGAGGGAAATAACAGACCAGGAGAGGAGTCTGTCAGTTCTTTGTAGAGAGTCAGTCGGTTTGGATGTGACGGGACTCGAGGAGCTACTGTGCAAAAAAAGAAAATCTGGGGTCAAATCTAGTGCTCGTGTTTGGTTTTAAGATGTATTCATGCTCCTGCTACCACACTGTGTTTACTTTTTCCTATTAATGAGAGACAGAATGCATTAATTCACCATCATTGAAACCAGCTTTGTGTTATGGATTTGACTCCACTACTCTCAATGGAATTCACTCACTATCTTCTATTTAAAGATATCTGCAGAAAACAGGAAACTTTTTACATCTTATTTGTATAGACAATAAGGTGGGAAATTAACTTGGGGACAAGCATCTTGGGGACTCTTCATTTTGTCCCAATAAGTAAAAAATCCCCCATGCTATTTCATATGAAGGAGAAACCAGCAAATACATATATATTTTATCATTTCAAACAAGCTGTGCTTTAATAATGTTTTTTTTCTTAAGAAAATATAATGTTTTCCTTTTAAACTTATTTTTTTCCAGCCTCGCTATGATATAGAAATGTCATGAAAGGGGCTCCTATTTGAACACATAATATAGAAGGGGACATTTACCGAATGTAGCGTTTCTTTATTTCCTACTGTACTTTCCCTGGATTCTGGAAAATTCTTCAGTAAAGAACTAGAGGAGGTCTGAGAAAAAAGGACAAAAAGCCTAGTCAAAGCAGATTTTTTTTATTTAATGTTTTGAAATTCAAAGAAAGGGAAATCAATTATGAGGTCTACCTGAATTTTATTTTCACACCAAAAACCAAATTACTCAGTAAACTTATCACTTGCTATTGCAAGCCTTGGTATTAAAGAAAACAATCAGGCCGGCAGGATTAATCTCTGACAGCTGCCTTATCTTTAACGTGCACCTTTGTTATTTTCAGATGAGCTTCCCCCTCTTTTTTTTTTCCTTTTGCTGCCACGTTGTACCATACCTCACTGGCTCCTTTCATTTTATCATCAGGCGAGAGCCAAGGACATTTCGGTTTATTAAAAACCTTATTTGGGAAGAACAAAGAAAGAGAGGCGGGAGAGGGGTGACAAACAACGAGGTCAGACAATATGCGTTCAGGCAGTAGTCACTCACCTGTTCAGTGAAGTCTTATCTGGAAAGGGGCACTTGCTTCCCTGCAAATCAGACCCTGAAATGTAACAACACAAAAAAGCCACAACAACAAAAGAACATAAGCTTCATTTGTATCAACCTTTGAATAAAGCCCTCCGTTTTCAACGCTGGATGACTGTTTAAAAAAAATAAATTTATAAACCATTTACTAGTCCACAAAATAATAGACAAAACAATGCAGTGCACTTTAATAGTAGAAATCTACGAGGGGCAATTTCTTTATGACATATGCACGATGACAGTAAATCGTAAAGCAGCAGAAATAAACATTTGGACAGTGGATTTAGTGTGAACATTCGAGAGCAGGCCATCTCGTTTATAGTTTTATTTTCCTGCATAATAAGGCCACTTTCAAAGTGTGGTGCAGAATCCCAAAAGTCATCAGCATGCTGTGCTGTGACTGTAATTATAGTAATCAGATAATGCATCCATAACTTAACTAATTACCCTAAATCAACTAGAAATATCAGTTCAGCATTTGGAAAGCTTTCCTTCACTCCAGTATTGCAGTATGAATTGAACAGAGACCAGAGCTGGGGTGTGTGGAAGGGGGGAGAGTGGTGGTGTTTGATTCAAGCAATAATTTGCTTTCCCCGTGGATTTTCCATTTGTAATAGTGCTGGGACACTCTTAATTCTCATATACCAGGTTAGAGATACATATTTGAAATAGAACAGATTCTCTAATGCAAAAGACTGAAGCCTGTAATGAATGTGAGGGGAACAAGTGGGTAATATGTATAGTGATTTTTCAGTGATAATATTGAAGACATCTTTGTACTGTTCTGACTGAGAATAATTAAATGTACTCATTTATTGATCATTTTGTGAATTCCTGTATGTGCTTATGACTAGAGATAGGCACATTTTTGGGGCGGATTTGGATCTGCTGTGGGTCGGCCGGTTCCGTTGGTCCTCAGATTTCAGCGGATCAATCTCAAAAAGGGCGATTTGCGTTTTGCGGATTTAAAAATTATTTTTACCAATACACTCTATGGATTTGTAGAATCCTCCAACAAGTTACTGAATCCGCGGATTGGATTCTACAAATCCATCAATGGATTGTATCCAATGGGGGATTTTGATGAATTCACACGGATTAAAACCGACCAAATCCATCCGGAGATTTTACACCGCGAAATAGATTTTTGGGGGGGAATGCGAGAAAATCTGGGAAACTTATTTGAGCAGATGCGCCATCTCTACTTATGACTTACTAGCTTTTGTACTCGGCTTAGCCCGGGGAGCTGCCGGCACATCTCCCCGCGCTGCTGCCACATCTCCCCTCGATGCCGGCACATCTATATAATAATATGAGATGTATTAAACTGTGTACTTCTATATATCACTTTTCCTCTCTTCAATATGCATCAGAAACATCCACCAGTTCTGAGGTGGTATAAAGAATCTCATTTAGGAATATGTGCTGATGTAAGAAACTGCAGCAACTAACTTGTTAAATATGGTTCTGCATGAAGCACAGTTTTCATTGTATTGATACATAGACCCCACTGACTTCACACACGTTGATGGTACAGGGTAGCGCCTCTGTTTGTCATACAAATGTCCCTGTTCCCAGTCACATATTGAAGAACCGAACTCTTCATGAGTACTAGCAAGCATAGGAGTGAGGCAGAATCAGAAGTGAGGAAAGGTTATAAGCGAGACAGAATCAAGAATGGGCCTGAAACTGGTGCAGGTAACAGGGGTGGTATATATATAAGAAGCAAGGCTGGGTTATTTTAAAGGTTAGGCAGACCCACAGTGGCATTGTTGAAATGCTTGGCTCCACCTTTCTAATTATGACCCTGTGTTTGAAATCAATGAAGAGTGAACATGTGCTAAATGAGTTAGACCCTGGAGCTGTCCAAGGTGCTGCAGGAATATGCTGGATGGTTGCTGGCATGATTTGAAAGGGCTATTCACCAAAGTGTTTCTTTTATACTACTGATGCAAGAAAACAACTGCAGATTTATCAAATAAAAAAATCCAATCAAAAGCAATGATTTGAGCCAATTTTGCATCAGACAGACTTTTTTTAAAACGCCCCCCAATGATGCATATTATACTGACTAAATGTTGTTATCCTTGTTGTCCTTACCTTTGCCACTGTGCTGTGTCATTTAATTCCTACAGTATGGCAAAAATTGTTGGAATTAAATCAAAACTTCTCTGTAAAATATCACCAGATGAAATTGTGAGCTTTCTTCCAGCTACCTAAAATTATTCTTTTAAACATCTTTAAAATAGTACTATTGTTAAAGTTACCGAAATAATAAGTATTCCTCATGCTTAAACAAAATATATACTTTTCCTTGTTAAAACAAAATATGATTTTTTTAAAATTACTTAACCAATATTGATTTGTTTGAAAAATATTAATTTCTCTTTGAGCTTTTGCTTCTTTTTAGTTAGACCCATTAGCAGATTATGTTTTACCAGTGCTATTTATGGATATTTTATCCTTTCAGGAAAATCAATGAGAAGCTTTTTCAGATACTTAGCATAATGTTACAAAATATATACTGCATTGTACACTACCAGAACTTGACTTTATTAAAAATAACAGGAAACATAACATAATCAATATTTGTTTGAAAAGTAAGGTTTAAGGGCTTTCAAAAGATTTTAACAGGACTGAGAACAATGTTGTCAATAACCAAAAGCACTCAGCTAAGGATCCCAAAACATAGTGCTAGCTGCAATATGTGGATGTGATTAATTAAGAAAATCAATAAATAGAAACCTATAGCCATCAAGAGACAAATGGAGCTGCATTGCACATGTTCAGTTTTCGCAGGACAGTTATTCCTATGAGAGGAGATTCAAGTCAGATAAAGTTTGCAAGTTACAGTATGTCTTCTATATGGACTATCATTATACACAGGTATGTAGACGTAGTGATGGGATCAGTGGACACTGTTTATTTTCTTTATGACCTAGATTACTGCCATTTGGTCAATATGGCCCGAGTCCTTAGTATCTCGTACATTTCTTCTTTCTGTTACTCATACTGTATTTCAAGTTACACATACTGTATTTCAAGCACAGAGGGAAACACCAACTTACAGTTGGCACATGTCACTGTCACAAAGAGAAGATAATCATGTACAGATGATTTGCTAATTAAACAAAGAAAACCACTTTTCAAAAATGAAAAATATCATTTGAAATAGGCATTTAAACAAAAGGCTTTCTTGCTGAAAGCAGTGAGTCTCGCTGTGTTTCAATATCAGCTATTTCTTTTTCATTGCTCCTAAAAGTTAATTTCCTAGGATAGTGCAGTATTTTGTATGTTATATCTTGCATGAGGAAATTTCAGCTTTCGAAGCTTCTCTTGTGGGTTTTTGGGTTAACAAATGAATGCTCTGAGTAGAGACGTACACAACTTTTGCACAGGTTTGTGTAAATGGCGAACAATAGACTATCAATCGGTATACTGTAGATCAACGTAGAAGCACATTTCTTGATTGCAGTTCAAAGGCTATGTATAGGGAACTGTTATTACCGAGACAACATCACATCAGGGGAGTCATATTTGAACAACACATACCTAAATTGCATACAAAAAAGCACTTCGACCTAAACAACATGTGAGCTAAGTGTGCCTACTGCACTAGTGATTGCAATGAATGGGCATACAATGAATCATATTAAAAATATCAATACAGTGATGATTTCTTGGAGTGGTATAAAACTCTTAAAAGGAATGGCAGCCAAGGGAAAATGATATACAAGTTTTCCCAAACTTGTTACAACAACTGATACACAACAAAGCAGATACCCGGCGCAAAATGATACTGTATTACCAGTCCTAAGAGTCCATGAAATAGTCCATAGCCAAACAAGGAAAAACGGATCCTGGTATGTCCTTTCAGAGATAATTTCCCTATGATTTAAACCAGAGAAAACAGACCATTGTGCACTAATCACTGTCAGCAGAAAAAATCTCCCATGCGGGTTTGAAATGCCTACTTACAGCATGCGCAGTGGTTAAATGCAGTGGATATAATCTGTGCTTTAACCTCCAGTCGTCTGGCTGAATCCACAAATCCCATGTAGTTACCAGTAACAATCCTCAATGTAGTCCCTCACACCAGTCACCAGCGAGTATTACCCCAAAATAATGAAATAAACATAGCGTGGTACAGTGGGGACAACTTTAATAAAAAAACGGATGACCAATTTAACACTTATAATGTGCCAGATCTTGTCGCATAATACAATTGCCATCTGCAGCTTGAGTTACTGGAACTTGACTTTGGCAACAGGGGTTGGCGTCTTTCTCCTCTCCTCACGGCCGCAACTCCTTCAAACAGCTCCCCCAATGATGTCACCACCTCGTCAGAGACTCCTCAATGCCTGCAGACTGAATTAAGCTCCACCCTACGCGTTTCATGACTTAGAGTGTCACTTCCTGAGGGGATTTGGAGCTCTTGCAGTAGAGTTGGCTATTTATAGCTTAAAAAGTCCATTAACTCTTTCATGCCCTTAGTACAGGATGATGGTCATTGGATCAAATACACCAATTAAAAGTGACATTAGGCCACACCTACCAAATAGCATACAGTAATAAAATGCACTGGTGTACACAATCATTGAGCATGGATGAATGATTGGATTGCAAACTTCAGAACTGCTGCCCTTCTCAAATCAGAGAGGCAGAGGGAATGGCTAAACATCCATATACCAATGAACGTGTACATATTGCAAATACCCCATTTCTGAGGTTTAACATAAAAAAAGTTCACTTACACTAAAATATAAAAACAATTCAAAACAACAAAAGGATAACATGCTGTTACATAACCATGGAAAGAATAAACGTGGAAAAAACTGAATACTGCCTAATACATGTGTAACTAATAAATGAAGCTAAATCAAATTCAATATTTAGGCCCCCATGGTCCAGAGTTTTAAGCGTGTAAATTCAAAAACTCTCGTGCCTGGAAATGGCATTGATTCTGTCATCCCCTGTCCAATTAGCTTTGGGGTAATCGATGCCTTTACATTGCAGGCCGTCCGGATTATGATTATGCCTAATTCTAAAGTGGTTTGAGACAACTAATCTGGGGGTGGGGGAAGGGAAGGGGACAGGGGAAGGGGAAGCTCCCGCGTCAGCAAAATGAGGATAGTATATGAAATCAAATAACACACAAACTGGTGCAATAGAGGATAAACTATAATAACAACATAAACAGACAGACAAGTTCCTCCTTGAATGCACTCAGAAAGGTAAGTCAGAGCGATATGGTTGATAACATTAAAAACCTTTTAATCACCAAATAGTAAGAACATATTGTAAAGAGGGAAATGGTAGAGGTAGTCCACGGCCAGTCCCTTAAAACAAACCAAGAAAAGATCTTCCTAAATAGGTGTATGGAAGATAGTGGGGACAATACACCACCTAGGTGTGGGCTACAGAAAACTGCAAAGTCTCGCCACAAAATAACTTCAGACTTGAGAACCTGTCCTGTTGGCAGGAATTCTATTATCAAAAACCAGCACACCTATAGAAAAAAGTATGCTGATACTAGATCTGAAGAAGGTGACCAGAACGTGATGACGTCATCACACCGAGCGGACGCCTCCTAGCAGTGGGATGAAACTGCTGCGGCTGCAGCTGCTGACTTAGCAGGCTACAACCCTTCAACTCGGCACCCCGCCCCCTCTGCCTACACTGTAGGATCGTGAGCTGCTGCAACGGACAACCCCAGTCCCCATAAAGCTAAGTTATACTATGGGTGGTCAGTCAGAAGGTATTTTTTGAGGTCACTGTACCTGATAGTAGCATATACTATAGCCGCTCCTCTGACAGACATTCTCCTTAAACCGAGTGTTATCTGGGGGGTCCATATTGTTAGCATTATTAGGGGTAACCCACACACACTTAGGGCAACATCACTCTGTGCAACACTCATCATGGACAACATCTTATGCACTGATTTATACTGCCAGGAGCACTCTGATTAAGTACAGTGCCTCTGTTGCCTGCTATCTGGGAGACTCCACTCAGTGAACCTCTGTATTTCCATCTAGCAGAGACCCTATTCAGTGACCTCTGCATTAACTGTGTTATATTATTCTGAGGCCATAACTGGATACGGTCACTGAACCGTGCCTCTGGGCACTAGCAGAGCACGCTTTGTGCTTGCCCTACGCAGAGGTTACTACTTACTAGCCACGTAGTTAATAGCTTTGTATGTGGTTTAATTTATGTTATATGTATTACTCTCCACATCATCTGTTGACTTCATTTGTGTTTTGGAGTTGACATACACCCCCATTCTTTGTGGTCTATGTATACGGATGGAAGGGCTTTATGACTCACGAACTGTATATGAACCGCCTCTTCAGATCTAGTATCAGCATACTTTTTTCTATAGGTGTGCCGGTTTTTTGATATTAGAATTCCTGCCAACAGGACAGGTTTTCAAGTCTGAAGTTACTTTGTGGGGAGACTTTGCAGTTTTCTGTAGCCCACACCTTCTTCAGATCTAGTATCAGCATACTTTTTTCTATAGGTGTGCTGGTTTTTGATAATAGAATTCCTGCCAACAGGACAGGTTCTCAAGTCTGAAGTTACTTTGTGGCGAGACTTTGCAGTTTTCTGTAGCCCACACCTAGGTGGTGTATTGTCCCCACTATCGTCCATACACCTGTTTGGGCAGTGACCTCTGCATTAACTGTGTTATATTATTCTGAGGCCATAACTGGATACGGTCACTGAACCGTGCCTCTGGGCACTAGCAGAGCACGCTTTGTGCTTGCCCTACGCAGAGGTTACTACTCACTAGCCACGTAGTTAATAGCTATGTATATGGTTTAATTTATGTTATATGTATTACTCTCCACATCATTCGTTGACTTCATTTGTGTTCTGGAGTTGACATACACCCCCATTCCTTGTGGTCTATGTATACGGATGTAAGGGCTTTATGACTCACGAACTGTATATGAACCGCCTCTTCAGATCTAGTATCAGCATACTTTTTTCTATAGGTGTGTCGGTTTTTTGATAATAGAATTCCTGCCAACAGGACAGGTTTTCAAGTCTGAAGTTACTTTGTGGCGAGACTTTGCAGTTTTCTGTAGCCCACACCTTCTTCAGATCTAGTATCAGCATACTTTTTTCTATAGGTGTGCTGGTTTTTGATAATAGAATTCCTGCCAACAGGACAGGTTCTCAAGTCTGAAGTTATTTTGTGGCGAGACTTTGCAGTTTTCTGTAGCCCACACCTAGGTGGTGTATTGTCCCCACTATCTTCCATACACCTATTTAGGAAGATCTTTTCTTGGTTTGTTTTAAGGGACTGGCCGTGGACTACCTCTACCATTTCCATCTTTACAATATGTTCTTACTATTTGGTGATTAAAAGGTTTTTAATGTTATCAACCATATCGCTCTGACTTACCTTTCTGAGTGCATTCAAGGAGGAACTTGTCTGTCTGTTTATGTGGTTTGAGACACTATGGGGGTCATGCACTAAGCTCAGTTAAGTCGTTTTTAGAGCGCAAAGTGCTCTTAGAACAGGATGTTGCGCTAACACGATGCACTAAGCCACGCAAACAGGCACTTTGCGCTCTAAAACTTACTTTTTTCAGGAAATTTTTCTAAGTCCAACTTTGCTCGTTCGTTACCCTGTTTGCGTTAAATTCTGCCCTTAAGCGGGATGCGCTTAGCTACGTAACCTTAGCGTACGCGAAAGTTACATTCAACAGAACACGTCAGCTCAAGGTAGACGTAAAAAAAGCTGGACTTTGAAAAATTTCTTGCTTTCCTTTTTTGCATGCGCAACACCCATACAACAGGCTGGCGGGTGTCCCCGGCTGACCACGCGGGGTCCCCGCAGGAGTCCCGGGGTACCCGCGGCCTGCGGTACCAATGTTGTGCCTACAAAAATACTAAACATTATTTCTAACTAAATACACCCCCCTAACACATACAGTACAATAATGTGCAAAATATCTATTATCCAGATATGGATAATAGATTATTTGCCCATTATTAAACACTGCATTAGCATACCTAAATAAAGTAAATAAAAACAGTAGCCAGCTAATCCAATGAATACAAGCAGTAACAACATCAACAATTAATTAATTAAACCATTAACCAATGAAACCAATTAATTCCGAAACCAACTCAAAATGAATAGTAACACTAACCAATCAAACCAATGAATTGCTACAACATTAATGAATGTAAACATTAAAAGACAAAGAAATAAATTCAAACAATATCTGAAATAACCATAAAACACATTAGCTAACATAATACAACATTAACTACAAACGAACACCAATCGCAAACATTTTATTACCATTAAGCAGGAAAAAAACAAACAATCACATCCACATAAGAAATTGAAATGAAAAAAACCAACAGCAATACCAAGCCACAAATGCCCCCAAATATTGTCATAATAATGTATTAATCTGTACCCTACAGTGGTACAGATTAATATATTATCAGTCAATGTGCCTCCCCCAAAAAATAAAAAAACACATCCAATGAAGAAACCTGTAAAAAGAGACATTTACAAACATTCAATATATTACTTACCATTAGAAGCGGTGGCCCTCCGACTCCCGGGGTAACAGGAAGCTCACGTACCTTGAAGGCCTGCAACAGCATCCGATGCCATCCACCATGAAGATCCGGATCAGGTACCCAAATCTTCTTTTTTTCTTTCTTTAATCACCTTCTTCTATCTTCATCTGTCACCATTTCTTGATCTTCTTTATCTTCTATCTTCATCTGTCAATCAAAAAAACCCCATGGTAAAACCTAACCGATGTTGTCTCGTCGTCTTCTGGGCTCAAATGAGGCGTCACGGCCTTAAATAGGGCTTGTGACGTCACATTTAGCCTCAAAATGGTTAACAGCCACCTGATTGGCTGTTCAAACCATGTTCCGACTTTAATTTTTTTTTAACATGACGTCACTTAAAGGGAATGATGCCAGCCAATCAGAATGACGAAGCCGGCGTCACATGGTATTTCAGCCAATCAGATCATGGGAACCAATTCCACACTCTGTTTGGATGAAATACCATGTGACGCCGGCCATCTTGGATTTAGTGAAGTCATCTTAAAGGCAAATGAAGAACAGCCATTCTGTTAGCTAATGCGTTTTATGGTTATTTCAGATATTGTTTGAATTTATTTCTTTGTCTTTTAATGTTTACATTCATTAATTTTGTAGTAATTCCTTGGTTTGATTGGTTAGTGTTACTATTCATTTTGAGTTGGTTTAGGAATTAATTGGATTCATTGGTTAATGGTTTAATTAATTGTTGATGTTGTTACTGCTTGTATTCATTGGATTAGCTGGCTACTGTTTTTATTTACTTTATTTAGGTATGCTAATGCAGTGTTTAATAATGGGCAAATAATCTATTATCCATATCTGGATAATAGTTATTTTGCACATTATTGTACTGTATGTGTTAGGGCGGAGGAGGGTGGGGGGGGGGGGTCGTGTATTGATGTTTGTTAAATCTTTTTTTAATATACATGTGTTTCATAGTGTAGATGTGCAGGGGGTCTCCGGAGCTGAACTGCATTGGTTTCAGGTCCGAGGACCCCCCCTACTTCAGGAGATACAGACCTGGTTATGGGGTGCCAGTATCCCCTGCACTTTCACGTGACCGGGACATTGAAATTCTGCAGGGGATACTGTCACCCCATAACAGGGCCTGTGTCTCCTGAAGAAGGGGGTCCTCGGACCTGAAACCAATGCTGTTCAGCTGCGGAGACCCCTGCTCATGTACATGTAACGGGTATTCCCCCACCCAATCGCATATATAGTGTGGGTGCAGAGAACATACAGTGTTACCAGGTGTGGTGCATTACCTGTTGCTCACAGGAGGGCTGAGCTTCCGCCACAGGGAACCTGGGGCAATTATAGTATGAGTAACCCTGTACTCGGTGCAGCGCCTCCACCTGCGATGGTTCCTAGCAGAGCAGGAATTGGTCCTCGCAGGACACATATAAATAACCAGCACAAGCTATATAAACAATCAGTGACTTTACTTGTGAGCATAGAAACGTACGTGCATGTAACATCAACAGGTGTCCCTCCCTAGAGGAGACACTAACTACTGTGTCTCGCAGGATGCTAACACTTTTGCACCACGGCGGACGCCAACACTTCCTCAACCCTACACCGGATGATCCCACCCCGTGTCCAGTAAACCCACACAATGTCCCGCACTCTAAGAGAAAGGATATGTGTGACTGCGCAGTCACTATTTAAAGCTAATAGGATTGTTGGTGCACTTGTAGAGTTAGAGTACCTGCCGAGCACTCCAGTGCTCGGATCCGCCACCGCTTCGAAAAGGATCAGACAAGCTCCTACACGATATCCAGGATCCACCCGCGTGGTGATCCGTCAGGGGCGATCCCACCCTGAAGATAGTCCAGCTCTCTTTAATGACAGAGACCTGAGCCCAAGTCTCTCAGCAGGAAGCGCCGTGTTCCTAACTAACAAATACTAATGGGGCAGGGTCCCTAACCTAGGGCCTGTCCCTACAACACTCAGCTACTGTGACTCAGGGCTATCTGGGCCTAGGGGGATGCTGGCCTAGTGCAGGGAGTCACTGACTCCTGCACCCTACCTCCTTCCCCTAGCTGCTCCGGTCACCAACTGCCAAACGTGCTCCAAGCCCGTGAAAATGTATCAATCCCTCTGCAGAGAGATGCTGCAGTCCTATTGGCTCCCTGGGGTCATGTGGCAGTCCTGCACTGCGCATACGCGAGCTGTCTGTGGCCTCCCGCGCTATCTGGCTCCTGCGCATGCGCAACAGCACTAGTAATGGCGGCGCCCTGCTCCCCGAGCTGCCGGGACCGCAGCAACGCGACCGCAGCCCTAGCGACGGCCCGATCGCGTCCCCGTCAACCGGCCCGCTCGCGTCCCCGGCAACTGGCCCGAACGCGTCCCCGGCAACCGGCCCACTCGCGTCCCCGGAAACCGGCCCGCTCGCGTCCCCGGCAACCAGCCGCATAAGGAGAAAGGTGCGCTGCTCGTGTACGCCCCACTCACCACCAAGGACCTGGCTACATCCTCCCCCTGGTAAAAAACCCCAACATCCTCGCTTGGGACACAACTCAACCATGTACAGAAATTATATAATAAAAATGCATTTCAAAATATAACTTAGCACTTTGCATGACTAGAAACGATATTGCACAATTCTATGAGCATCACAATCACAGATTGGATCTTGCTCCGAGACCACTGCTGAGCCTCATAATGGGGTGCCCCAATTTGATCATAGGTTACCCGAGTTGGAGGGTACCTGATTCTTTGGCTCCTACGGAGCTGTTCTTCTTGAGGGAAGAAATGTCTCTGAACAGTCTCTGTTAGGCACAAAGCACGGGCTCTGGGGATCCAAAGGCTGGCCTGTTGGTGCCACCTTAGTAGGCGTTGGCCTACGGGGCCCTTTACCCGTAGCTCTTCCGGGAGATGCCCCTTCTGTGGCGTAGTCCCTTTGAGAGGGTCCTTCCATAGGATCTTCAGGATTTTCAGAGTGGGTCTCGTTATGGACAGTCTCTTGACCCATCTCTGATAAGTCAGGCTCACCGTTGAGCGGTGTGGCCTGTATCTCTGTTTCCTCATCTCCCACTTGTGGGATGGGGAGAAGATGATTACGGTGCCATACCTTTACCTGGCCTTCAGTGTCTTTGATGCGATAGACCGGGAGGCCAGGCATCTGAGATTCTATTTCATATACCCCGTCTCTCCATCGGTCGGCCAGTTTGTGTTTTCCCGGGACTCCCAGATTTTGAAGCAGCACAGCGTCCCCAGGACGAAGTTCCCGATATTTGACCTTATGGTCGTATCACCTTTTATTTCCAGAGTTCAGCTTAGCTGTAGACTTCTCAGCCTGTTGATAAGCCTGCTGTAAACTGTCTTTAAGTCTTTGCACGTATTTGAAATCGGTAGCATTGTGTATCCCATCTGTCGAGACTCTAAGATGTACATCCACTGGCAGTCTCGCCTCTTGCCCAAACATGAGGAAGTATGGGGAGAATCCAGTTGACTTGTGTCTGGTACAGTTGTAAGCATGCACCAAGGCCTCCACGTGTCGACTCCATTCAGTTTTCTGAGCACTCTGCAGAGTTCCGAGCATGTCCAGTAAGGTTCGATTAAATCGTTCTGGCAGGGCATCTCCTTCGGGGTGATATGGGGTCGTTCGTGATTTGGCGATGTTCAGCATTTTGAGCAGTTCTCGGATCAACGTGCTCTCGAAGTCCCGACCTTGGTTGGAGTGAAGGCAGTTGGGAAGACCGTAGTGCACAAAGTACTTCTCCCATAGTATTTTTGCCACTGTGATGGCTTTCTGATCTTTCGTAGGGAAGGCCTGGGCATACCGTGTATAATGGTCCGTGATGACCAGCACGTTGCATATTCCCCGACTATCGGGCTCAATGCACAGAAAGTCCATACACACAAGGTCCATGGGGCCCGAACTCTTCAGATGGCCCATGGGAGCTGCTCTGGTGGGCAGAGTCTTGCGCTGTATACACCTAGTACAACGGCGACAGTGTCGTTCTACGGCCTCTCGCATCTTGGGCCAGAAAAAGCGGTCTCTGACAAACCCAAAGGTCTTCTCTATTCCGAGATGTCCATGCTCATCATGTAGGGACTTCAACACCATGTATTGCAAGTTCTTAGGGAGGACTAGTTGTCGCATATCCGGGTGGTTGTGGTATTGCACCACCCGATAGAGTAAGCAATTGTCTATTTTGGATTTGTCCACTTCCCGCATGAGCAAGGCGACCAAGTCATTGGGAGCACGCTTCAGAAGGGCTGAGTTCTTCTTTTCAACGGCTCGCCTATTGATACTGACGACAGGATCTCTTATTTGATAGTCTACCAGATCTTTCCACCGTAGCACCTTGTCGTGCGTTATGTTCATCCCCTTTGAGTCGCAGTAGGCGGCTGGTACAGCCTGCGACTGACATCCCAAGGAATCTGCCACCCTTAATTCTGAGAAGGCCACTTGATCGTTGATGATGGCGGCAGTGCTACACATAGCGCGCACCCCTGGTCCCGGGAGTTCTTCCCATTCCTCATCTGGAGTAGCACTTAGCCCAGGTCGTCTGGATAGAGCGTCAGCCCCTACATTCAAAGGTCCGGGCTTATACTTCAGGGAGAAGCGGTAGTTGTTTAGGGCTGCCAGCCATCGGTGTCCTGCGGCGTCCAATTTGGCCGAGGTATTGACGTATGTGAGGGGATTGTTATCCGTCCTTACCTCGAACGTAACACCGTACAGATAATCGTGGAGCTTCTCTGTGATCGCCCACTTGAGAGCCAGGCATTCCAACTTGTGGACGGGGTATCTCTGTTCACTGGGCATCAGACTGCGGCTGATGTAGGCTACAGGCCAAAGACCCTCGGGGTGCTTCTGGTGTAGGACGGCACCCAGTTCATTGAGACTGGCATCCACATGCAGAACGTATGGCTGTTCGGGATCAGCATACGCAAGCACCGGCGCTTCGGTCAGACATTTCTTCAAATTCAGGAAGGCCTGTTCACACTCAGACATCCATTTATCACCAAACGGTTGGCGGGCCGATACAGCCTTCCTTCCGGTTTCCTCGGGGTATATCTTCAACAGATTGTTCAGGGGTTTAGCTCTACTAGAGTACCCTTCCACAAAGCAACGGTAGTACCCACAGAACCCCAGGAATGATCGTAGTTCAGTGACATTCTCGGGACGTGGCCAGTTCACGACCGCTTCTACTTTGGCAGGGTCGGTGGCGATCCCTTGAGCAAACACGATGTGCCCCACGTAGGTCACTGAGGTGTGACAAAATCGACATTTGTCTAGGGACAATTTCAACCCTTCCTTGCCCAGACGGTCTATCACTTTAAGCAGCCTTTCTTCATGCTCTTCCAGAGTTCGTCTGAAGACAATGATGTCATCCAGGTAGACGAGACACTCCCGGGGCTTCAGGTCCCCGATAGTCTTCTCCATCAGTCGTTGGAAGGTAGCAGGGGTCCCACATATGCCTTGGGGCATACGTGTAAATTGGTAGAACCCCATGGGACAGACAAAGGTGGTTTTCTCCTGATCCTCCGCATTCATAGGTACCTGATAGTACCCGGATCGTAGATCGAGCACCCTGAACCATTGGCTTCCATTCAGAGCATTCAGGATCTCTTCAATGCAAGGGAGGTTGAACTGATCCGGTATCGTACGATTGTTCAGGGTTCGATAGTCGACACACAGGTGTACAGATCCATTCTTTTTCCTCACCACCACTATGGGGGACACGTAGGGGCCCCGAGACTCCGTCAAAATCCCCGCGGTCTCCTTTTCCTGTATGACGTTCCTCACATCGTCCACATCCCGCGGGGCGATACAATGAGAGCGTTCCCGGAACGGAGTGACATCACTCAGCCGAATGGCATGTTGGGCGCTGCGACTGCACCCCACATCCATCTCACTCGTGGAGAACACAGTCCATTGGTTATTCAACTGGGTCGTTAGCCGCTCTTTCCACTCAGGGGGCAACGTCGACTCGCCGAAGTTGAAATTCAAATCGACTAACTGCTTATCCACAGCAACAGCGTTCACCTGGGAAGTGGTTTCCACTGGGCTGACTGGATATATGCAACCCAGACTCTGTCCGGCATCAAGTTCCATCGGGAATGGGGAGATATTCTGTACATATACGTAAGTTCGCCGAGGGACTTAGTCGTCCACTCCCTTACTTCGGGTAATACCCTGTAACCTCTCTGAACTTCTTCTTCAGGGGCACTTTCCAGAGTGAAAAGCTGGTCGTTCTCATCTCGCTCGGGATAGCGGCACCATACGGCCATTCGTTGTACTCCCCCTGGTAAAATGGTCATCAGTCTGTGTTGACGATTGTAGATATCCCCGTGGCGCTCCAAGGCATATACCCGGTTACACTCTTCTCGTAGAACCGGGTCCAGGAGCAAATGGGCCAGTGGCAACTCGTTGATCTCTTTCAGGTATGCTCTGATTACCGCTTGCACTATATCAGTATTGGTTCCCAAGATGATCGGATACTTGCACTGGTCTTGGGGCTCTGGGCATACCATGGCCGCTACGTGCATGAGGTGTCTCTTGCCGGTGTTTAGCTGGAGTATTTCTAGTTCCACCCTTACGATCCCGTTGATGGGGTTGTCTTCATTACTTAACCCCCTGACCTTCATATGTTCGGCCGACCTCAGGGGGCAGTGTCGAAGGTGCTGGTCGTAGAACTGGCGGTATATAATGGTCACTTGGGACCCGGTGTCGAGTATGGCAGAGGCGTAGATTCTTTCCAGCATAACAGGCACTATGGCTGGGGGCCCTACTTGACGGTACGCATCCCCGGGTAAGGTGCCATCTCTGGGGCCGGGGTCAGCCGAAGCCTCTTCGGGTCCATTAGGGGTTTCTGGATCCGACTCTGCCAGTCGCCCACTGCAGACCATTGCCCGGGCTGAATTCTCTCTATTTGGGGTTTTTTCCTCCAGGGGGTCCTCCCTTTCAGGACAGTCACAGGAGAAGTGGCCCTTCTTACCGCAGTTATGCCAAACGATTTCTCTTCGTTCGGGACGACCCATGTACGGGGAGGATGATTTCCTGGAGGGTCTAGATTTGGAGACCGGGACCGTGGTTGCGGTCTCTTCTTCTTGAATTGGGGGTTTCTTGGCCTTGGGCGCAGCAGCCCCCAGAGGTTCCTTAGTCTTCTTGGGAGTATGCAACTGGACGTAGGCTTCATGTTCTTTTATCTCATCCATTAGCTCCTCCCAGGAAGGGGGGTCACCTCGCATCAAAGAGCGCTTCATCATGATTACAATAAGATGTTCGGGTAGAGCTCCTCTCAGAAATTGCTTACGGCAATATTCATCGACCTCGGCGGCCGTAATACTTTTCCTTTTTCGCATCTCCCATAAGACTGCTCGAATCCACTATCGGAAATCAGATAGCTCCTCTCCGTCTTTCTGGCAAAGATTGAAGTACCGTTTCATCAATTGTCCTATGTCCTTGGTTCGCCCATAAGCCCACACAAGAGTCTCTAGCATTTGATGTGCGGTTACGTCCATCTTTAGCCATCTGTATTGTGGTGGATGCGGGAGGGCGCAGGCATTCCATTATGCGTTGCTGCTTCACCAACTCAGAGCACGTCCACTCTTCTAGAACCTGAGAAGTGTATTCTCTCCAGACGTCAAACGCTTCTTCGCCCGTCGGGGTCGGCTTGGTTCCTGAAAAGATTTTTAGCTTGCGATACTGTTGCGAGGTCTGAGCTTCGGATCGGGGCAGCCCCATTTCTAGGAGGGCCTGAGCTAGCATTCGGATTTCATCCCCAGGTTTTGAGGACGAGTTAGCCATACTTAATGGTGGACTATAGTCGGTGGGAGCGGCCCTGTCGGCCCAGCAAAAACTTTCAGAGGGGGAAGGCGATGTATGCATAGCAACCTCTTGTAAATTTGTGCGGGAGCTGCCGGGTTCTGATTTTATGGGCAGTTCAGGATAGACAACAATACAGCAGGAACCGGTTGACATCGCGAGCCACAAGCTAGACGGACCCTGATCTTCAGTTATATCTTGCCCTATACTCACTAACACGGACCAATACTCCCAGTCTGCATCCTTACGTCGCTCTAACACTCTTATTTTGGCAGCATCCCGGATATGTGGGTGCTGTCTCAAGCCCATTTGTATTGATGAAGACGGCGTATCAACTGGAACTCGGCTCACCGCGAGCGTGTGGAGTGGCGGCACTTGTAGCTCCACGGCCCAGTCACACACTTCTGAGCATGAGGGGGGCGGTAATGGGGGTGACATTTTGAGAGGAAAAAAAATGGAACAGGGCACCCCAGGTCTGAGATCTCAGCAGCACTTCCAAATGTAACGGGTATTCCACCACCCAAACGCATATATAGTGTGGGTGCAGAGAACATACAGTGTTACCAGGTGTGGTGCATTACCTGTTGCTCACAGGAGGGCTGAGCTTCCGCCACAGGGAACCTGGGCAATTATAGTATGAGTAACCCTGTACTCGGTGCAGCGCCTCCACCTGCGATGGTTCCTAGCAGAGCAGGAATTGGTCCTCGCAGGACACATATAAATAACCAGCACAACCTATATAAACAATCAGTGACTTTACTTGTGAGCATAGAAACGTACGTGCATGTAACATCAACAGGTGTCCCTCCCTAGAGGAGACACTAACTACTGTGTGTCGCAGGACGCTAACACTTTTGCACCACGGCGGACGCCAACACTTCCTCAACCCTACACCGGATGATCCCACCCCGTGTCCAGTAAACCCACACAATGGACTTATATATAGCCAACTCTACTACAAGAGCTCCAAATCCCCTAAGGAAGTGACACTTCCTAAGTCACGAAACGCGTAGGGTGGAGCTTAATTCATTGGGGGAGGTGTTTGAAGGAGTCGCGGCCGAGAGGAGAGGAGAGAGACGCTAACCCTGCTGCCAAAGTCAAGCTCCAGTAACTCAAGCTGTGGACGGCAATTGTTATTATGCGACAAGATCTGGCACACTGTAAGTGTTAAATTGGTCTTGCGTTTCTTATTAAAGTTGTCCCCACTGTACCACGCTATGTTTATTTCATTATTTTGGGGTAATACTCGCTGGTGACTGGTGTGAGGGACTACATTGAGGATCGTTGCTGTGAACTACATGGGATTCGTGGATTCAGCCAGACGACCGGAGATTAAAGCACAGATTATATCCACTGCATTTAACCACTGCGCATGCTGTAAGTAGGCATTTAAAACCCGCATGGGAGATTTTTTCTGCTGACAGTGATTAGTGCACAATGGTCTGTTTTCTCTGGTTTAAATCATAGGAGAATCACCTCTGAAAGGACATACCAGGATCCGTTTTTCCTTGTTTGGCTATGGACTATTTTTTTTTTATTTCAAACATTTTTATTGTTTTCTGACAGGGGTACATTCACATCACATGGTTGTTTATAGACAGTAAACTTAATTAACATATACATTTAAAAGTGAACAACCCGAAGCATCTCAAGGTTGATTGATCAAGAAGAGGCGATCTGCCCCTAGTATTTTGTAACCTCCTATGCATTTAGATTCTACTATGTAGATCCCGTCCGGGAGAATTAACAGTTTTAGGAGGATCTTAGATCAAACCCCTTATATTAGTACTGTAAAGGATAGGCAGAGAGAGAGAGGGGGAGAAGAGAGAAGAACAGAAGAAGGGGGGAGAGAGGGGATAGGAACGGGGAGAGCTAAGGGGAGGGGTGTAGTTGTCCTCCCCTCCACCTTGTCAAAAGACCCTGAGTAGACATGAACTCCCCCTTAGAGGGGTTAGTGGTCTAATGCAGAGTCCAAGTGAAGCATCTATATCTCATTTTTAATCTCTTTAATTATAAGGCCACTGTGCCCAAACTTTCTCATATTGTACTATATTCTGTTTCAGGAGCGCCGATAGGTATTCCATAAGCTTGACCTCGCTTACCTTGCGAAGGACCATTTGCTTAGAAGGGGGTTTAATCTTTTTCCAATTAGCTGCTATTGAGCAGCGAGCCGCAGTCAGGATGAACGAGGCCAGTTTTTTAAGAGGGACAGAGATATCTTCGATGGGTTTCGCGAGTAGGCATATCAGCGGGTCCATCCGGACCTCAACTCCTACCGTCTCCTCAACCAATGAGCATATCATATTCCAGAAAGTCTGGATCTTTGGGCATGTCCACCATATATGCACCAGATCTCCTCTCTGGCCGCACCCCCTCCAACAGAGGTCAGACAGGCCAGGGAAGATCCGGCTCAGCCTACTCGGGATTAAGTACCATTGAAATAGAATCTTATATATATTTTCCTTAGTAGTAGTGCAAATAGAAGTTTTGGCTGCTGCTTCCCAAATATCCTCCCATTCATCTCTGTCTATATCAAGATTGAGGTCTTCAGCCCATTTCAACATATAATTGTGGTTGACGGGACTCCTGGACCGTGCTAGCCCCGCGTAAATCTCTGAGATCAGACCCTTCCGGTATGTGCCCACCATACACATCTTTTCAAAAGACGTTGGACCTTCAAATTTGGATGTTTGGGAAATTGTTAGGAGAAAGTGTCTGATCTGAAGATAACCATAAAGTGGGAGTTTCATGGGGAGGCATTTCTCCTGTAAATCAAGTAACGGAATAAGAGTCCCTTTGTCTATTAGATCTCTTGCTGATTTCATGTTAGCCAAACTAAATGCTTTAAGGTTCCCTGGGACACAACCCGGAGGGAATTCAGGGTTACCAAAAATGGGAGTGAGTATGGAGGGGGAAGACGTCAGTTTATATTTATTTCTTGTTTTTGTCCAAATTTTCCACGTGCATCTCATTGCTCCCAGGCCTGTTCTGTCCGATATTATCTTCTCTCCCCCTCCGGACCAAAGTATTGCCCAGAGTGAGAGGGGAGCGACACAGGAGGACTCAATTTCCAACCAGCCGCAAGACACTGGATCGTTGTTCCAAACTATCGCTTGTTTTAGGTGGGTCGCTTGATAATAATTAATTATATCTGGTACTCCCAGACCTCCACACTCCCGTGGTGCCAACATTACCGATCTAGCCACCCGCGGATTTTTGTCCTTCCAGATGAATTGGAAAATACTATTTTGAATGCTTTTGAGGTCTGCCAGCGGAACACAGACCGGGAGGGTCTGGAAGACGTACAGTAGCCTGGGAAGGATGTTCATCTTAACAGATGTCACTCTTCCAAGCCATGAAATGTGGTACTTGTTCCAGCACTGGAGGTTTTTTTTAATTTCTGTAAATAAGGGGGGGAAATTATATTTAAATAGGGCAGCATAAGAATTTGCGATTCTGATCCCTAGGTATTTAATGTTGTTAGGGCTCCATTTATAACTAAAATTAATTTGCAATAGTTTTACCTCGGGGGCGAGAAGTGATAGGTTCAGGGCTTCAGATTTATCGCTGTTAATTTTATACCCTGATACCCGGCCAAATTTTTCCAGCTGTGACTGGAGGTTAGTCAGAGTCGTCATTGGGGACGACATTGACAAAATGATATCATCTGCAAAAAGAGATATCTTGTATTCTCGCGCTCCAATAACAATCCCTTTTATATCATTGTCATTTCTAATTGTGGCCGCGAGTGGTTCAATCGACAATGCAAACAGAAGTGGGGACAAGGGACAACCCTGCCTTGTACCATTCGTAATTTTTATGGGACTTGAGTCTCCTCCCGGGAGTTTTACAACCGCTGTTGGGTTTTTGTACAGAGCTCTGATCCCCTCTAAGAAGGGGCCCCTGAAGCCGAATTTAATCAATGTTTGGTCTAAAAAGTCCCACCTAATTCTATCGAATGCTTTTTCGGCATCCAAGCTCAACAAAAATGCTCTTGTACCTGAGAGATGCACGTGGTCCACAATGTTTATTATTTTCCGAGTATTATCTGAAGCTTGTCTGCCCGAAATAAATCCAACCTGGTCTTTATGAATCAAGCTCGGAAGAATCGGGTTTAGTCTGTTTGCTAAAATCTTACTATATATTTTTAGATCAGAATTTAGGAGAGATATCGGCCTATAATTGCCACATTGCAGTGGGTCTCTACCTTCTTTGTGAATTATTGCCAGGTTGGCTGTAGACATAGAGGCCGGGACATCTTCACCCCCCATAAATGCATTGAAAACTTCTACTAGGTGCGGAGCCAGCACGGCCTTAAACTTCTTGTAATATTGGTTTGAGAACCCGTCTGGCCCTGGAGTCTTATTTATTTTTAATTGTTTTATTACTTCAAATAGTTCTTTGGGCGTTATTTTCTCATTTAATTGTGAGATAGTTTTTTCTGGAAGGGCCGGAAGGTTGCATTCCTCTAAGTACTTTGAGATGGTCGTCAACCCGGACTGAGTATTTTGGGAGGGATTTAAATTATAGAGTTTCGTATAATATTCTGAGAATTCTTGGGCAATCTCGCTTTCTTTGAATGTTTTGAGACCAGATTTGGTTCGGATTGCTGTAATTTGGGTTTTGACCCTTTGACCTCTTAATTTATTGGCCAATAACCGGTCTGCCTTGTTTCCTTTATCGTAGTAACGTTGATTCGTCCATCGAAGTGCCCGCTCTACCTCCTCTAATTGGACTCTTTTAAATTCAGTCCTTGTTTCAACTAGGGTCTTATATATTTTTTTTGTAGGCTTGGATTTATGTTCAGTCTCCAGAGCCTGGACCTTGTCCATTAATTCTTTATATTCTTTTTGCTTTTTTTTCTTTTTATGACGCTAGAGAAATGAGAGAGCCTCGAATAGATGCCTTATGGGCTTCCCACAGCGTGATCGGAGACTCGACTGACCCCTTGTTTAGGTCAAAATATTCTATTATTTTTTGAGTAAATGTGCTCACTATTTCTGGGGAATTTAACAGGGAATCATTTAGTTTCCATTTATAGCTGGAATTCTTTATAAAAGGCAAAGAGAGCTCCATTTCGATGGGGGCATGGTCAGACCAAGAAATTGAGCCAATATTCGACTGGGAGGACGCCTGGAGAACATCCCTGGTACCTAGAAAATAGTCAATCCTCGAGTAGGTCTGATGTGGGGTTGAGAAGAAGGAGTAATCTCTCTGTCCCTGGTGTTGGGACCTCCAGATATCAAACAGTGGGAAATCTTTCATTATTTCCTTAAATTTCTTAGCATTAAGGATAGTAGCCTTGGGTGGGACTGTGCCATGAGCATTGGCTCTATCATGTTCCGGGGAACTGATCATATTAAAATCACCTGCAAGTATTACTGATGTGTGATTGTGTCTACTTACTATCTCCAACACTGTCTCTAGGAAAGGAACCTGGTTTTCATTTGGTGCATAGATGTTCACCATGGTGATCGGCACCCCTGAAAGAGAACCCAATAGGATTAAATATCTTCCCTCCGGGTCTGCAACGGATTTATCTATCGCAAAAGGAGTGTTACTACGAAATAAAATGGCCACTCCTCTCTTCTTCTTGCAGCTTGATGCGTAGTACGCCTGAGGATACGTGTTATTGAAAGTGTTGGGGGGTGAAATAGAGTTGAAATGTGTCTCTTGCATGAAAAGGATATCTCCTTTGAGCTTATTCAGTTCCTGCAGAGCTAATCTTCGTTTCCCCACTGAGTTTAAACCTTTCACGTTCATGGATATAAGTTTTAATTTTGTTGTATTAGTCATTTCATGGCTGTTGGATTGGAGACCATTGACTCGGCCGCTTTCCCAAGGCAGCTTAGGTCTGGGATGGGGAGGGAAGGAGGGAGAGGGGTAGAGGACAGGAGATAGAGTGAGAAGATAGGAAAGGAAACAGATGGGCTTTTAAAGAGCCCTAACATTGGATCCTCCGGTGCCCTAGTGGCCGAAGGTAAGAGCTTATTGCTCTTTGGAGAACTTCCTGTGCGCCCTCGCAGCGGCTCCTTGAGAGAGGACTCCGAGCCCTCCTTTCGTGCTTCATTTCTACCAGTTATGTACATAAACTAGTTAATAAAGGCACTTTAACTTTTCCTAGCATACTGTACATATTATTTTCCCTGTCTCCAGGTCCTAGGAGGCATCTGTGCAATCCTTAATAAGTAGGCTATGGACTATTTCATGGACTCTTGGGACTGGTAATACAGTATCATTTTGCACCGGGGATCTGCTTTGTTATGTATCAGGAGAGTCATATTTACTGTATTGAGGGGAACACCCCGCGAGTGAAGCCAAAGAACTGGATATAGAGACAGTTGGTGTGCCACCAGACTTTTTTGTATTGAATATACAACCATCACCATTTGGTACAATTACTCCTAATCCCCAACATTTGCCCGCTCTCTTTATATAAAACTAACACTAGCTAAAATATTCAACTTCTGTGGAGAAACAAATCATGTCATATCTCACAAACAGACCTCAGTTGTCACAAACACTGCATGCAAATGTTTTTTAGTGGCAATATATTTCCATATATAATTCTTACTGAATGCGGTGCTACAGTATCTCACTATCAGTCTTCCTTCTATTGAGCTATATATATATATATATATTGCTCTAATATTATGGCAGCTTAATGAATGGACCCCATAATGGTGAAATGCAAAAACCCATCTCGCTGTATTTATCAAACAGATTACGTAAATCCAAACAGGGCAAAAAAATAAAAAATAAAAGGGGGTTCTTCGTGTATTGATTTTTTTTGTTATGTGGAATTCCATGCAATATGCCAATTTGGTATGTAAATGAGCTCTCTGTCTCCAATTAATATTTAAAGTGAAAAAACAGCTTTGTTTTCATACTCAGCTTTACATAATAATGACTTTTTTTTTTACATGAATTACCTGCAGAATTACCAGAGTGCCTTTAGCATATAACACCAAAAAGAGGCATGGATGCTTCACCTCTCCATACTAAATATAAGTAACGCGAAGCAAGCACAGTGGGACGGGTCAAGGACAAGGCGTTCAGCACTGTACGGTACATCACAAGTTGGATCTGTTTTCCCGTCCTTTCTCCCTTTTGCTCCTTCAAATCAGGTCCACCATCTGCTGTGACAAGTGTTCTCATTCACCTTTTCCCTCTTATCAGTTCTCTTGCAGGGAAGTGCTCTGGAGGCTGACAGCCTAATCTGGCTGCTGATACTGCATTTCTGTATTCATCTTTCTGCCCCTCTGGCTGCTGCTGAGTCTATTCTTTTATCAGGAAGAAAAGACGAAACAAAAAAAAAGAAAAATGATGTGCATTCAGAAAAGAGAGTTAAAAAAAAGAAAGAAAGAAAAGCATCTTCTCAGGCGTGTGCTGGTACTGATATTCTATTGCTCCTCTTTAGAAAATAGATGACCCTATTATGGTTTCGTATTTTATTGCTATCTATTGTTATTGTATGATCTCCTATTCTTACCTGCAGGGTGCCCCCTGCACCCTCCCCCCCTGCACCCTCCCCCCTGCACGCTGCCCCCTGCCCCCTGCTAGAGCCAGAGCTGAGATAGTTTGATATAACTGAGTTTAAATAGAAACCTTTTTCTTTTGCTTTTTTTGTGTTGATTAGCAAAAACCACTAAAGTCAAAATGGACTCGAAAGTTTACATTTTTCAACATGTTACACTATATTTTAGTTTGTGATAACAAAAAATGTAATAATACTTTTGTGTGGTGAGCTGCTATTTGCAGGGGCGATTCTATGAGGCTGGTTTCCCCGTTGTCTTTAGCACACTCCCTGCAGTGCAGCTACTGCAGAGCTGCCCACCAGAATTCACAGGCTGGGCCAGGCATCACAATGTGATTTCACCGTCATTACATGGTGGGCTGCAAGGGCGTGATGATGATGAGGGGGCTGACTGTGCACAGGCAGGATTGGGAAAGAGAAGGAGGGGCAGGCGTCAAGCTGGGGCAGTGCCAGTGGCTGGAAGCAAGGCAGCCCAATGCAATGCTTACAAAGTGCCAAAGGTAAACTGCCTTGTCTCAGTGATGTAAGACACCCAGGCCCCTGGTGCCACTCTTAGAGCCTCTCTCTCAGTGAGGGACCAAGGGCCTAGTTCAGAGACAACATAATTGTTTCCAGTCACAGGGACATTTCCTGATGCCCTGGAAAATTGACCTCTCACCAGGATCAAATTTCAAACAGTGGGAAATCTGGAAAAACCGGGACATGTGAGCACTGGAACCCAGAAGTTCACAGGCGCATGGGCTATGATGGGAGCCCTGAGCCGGAAGAGGAGTGCCACCCCCATCTTACAATGATATCTTGCTGGTCTGCACTCACCCTGCCTCCACTCCTCCATTGTGCCGGCCCAACATGTTTTTAAAACTGATCAGTTTGTTCTCCATTTTTGTTATTTTCTGTAACAACAGGGCATCTCTGACTCATCTGGCAATGATGCATGATAAAGCTAGAGAATAGAGATGGGCAACATTTTTGCCAAAATCCAAATTCCCAGTGGATTGCCCAATTCCTGTCAGCCCGGAATTCCACGGGTCAGTCATAAAAAATCAGATTCCGTTTTTTTCCCTATCTGGTGGATTTGGAATCCGAATCTGCAAATGGAATTCAAATGCACAAACTGATTTATTATGGGAGAAGGAGAATATACATAGGGATGCAGCCTCATGTTTAAGCCATTATGTTGTAGGCAGGGTTTAGCTGTGGGTTGGTTAGTGCTGCTGCTACTGTATTACTATAGGTCAAACATTTATACATTTACATTGTACTGTTTGTTTGTCTTTTATATAAATTATATAGCACTTTATTAATAATTATTATAATTTTAATAACAACAATACTGTGTCAATTAGTTTCAAGCAGGGTTAAACTTATACACATTTAGTTTCTCTCATTCTCTGCACCTAGTGTACCACTAGAGTACCAGTGTGCAGCCTAGGTCACTGAGGCAGCAGCCACTGCCATCCCATTACTAGAGTTACCATATTGATCCTACCCCTGTCAGGTCCACAGTAGCAGCAGCATCCGGCAAATCAAGAACCCTGTGCAAAGTGCAAAGCAGTACCAAGAATAAATCAAAATCCCTCACTGTCAAATTTGTTCTCTGTTTTTCTCACACACTCTCTCTCTCTCTCTCTCTCTCTCTCTCTCTTTCTTTCTTTCTTTCTTTCTTTCTTTCTTTCTTTCTTTCTTTCTTTCTTTCTCTCTCTCTTTCTTTCTTTCCCCTGGCTATTAAAAGAAATTGAAGTGGTTAAAGATTTCATCTTCCTTGGCTCCAAAATGGATGGCGACTGCACCCCTGATATTAAGAGACATTTGGCACTTGGAAGAAATGCGATGATCAGTATGAGCAACATCTGGAAGAGTGAAGACATCAGCTTGGCAACTAAATGCAGATTGGTCAGTGTGATCGTTTTCCCAATAGCGTTCTTCTCATAGATGTCTTCTCTCCCCCCTTTGTATCTAAAGCCCTCTCCTGTCTTAAACCTTTCTCACTGACTGCCCCACACCACTGGAATGCCCTTCCCCTCAATACCCGACTAGCACCCTCTCTATCCACCTTTATGACCCACCTTTAAATACACCTGCTTAACAAAGCATATGAGTAACTCCATGGCTAACACTATACACCTGATACATAAAGCTTGGCCCCTTACAGACGCACTTACCAGTATGCCCTCCTACTGTATCAGTATGTGCCTCTTACCAATTAGACTGTAAGCTCTTTGGAGCAGGGTCTCCTTTTCCTAAATGTTACTTTTATGTCTGAAGCACTTATTCCTATGACCTGTTATGTGTATTATTTGTTATTTATATGATTGTCACGTGTATTACTGCTGTGAAGCGTGATGTACATTAATGGCGCTATATAAATAAAGACATACATACATATATATGTAACACCCTATCAACCCCCCCAAGGGAGATTTGCAGGTCTTATGGTGTTAATGCTGTGGTGCTCACCATAGGCTCACAGAAGGCTGAGTGCTCTGCAATGAAAGGGAGATTGGGGACCTCTTGCTTTCCCACTTTTCATGTTCCCCTTGCCCCAGATTCATGAAACTTCCTGAGTGTAAGTTTTAGTTGGGATATTTGGGTAGAAATGCAGTTGTTTTGTTTGCTGGAGTTTGGGGGCCAAAGTTACGGTAGTCCCCTAATTCTCCCCGGTGTGCAGGCATGATTTGCCATTATGAATTGCACCCGCCTGTTACTGCTGCCAAGCCCACTATTAAGTCATCTGCAAAAGTCACTTCCTTCTTGTAACATTCAAAAACATTGAATGCCGAACAAGCTCTTGTATTGATAGCACAAGACTGAAGAGCAGATAAAACAGTCAGATGAGGACGAGTCACAGGGACAAGATGACTCTGAGAAGCAGAGGAGTGGCCGTCCTACTGATTCATCCATTCAAATACTGTATCACTTATTATGATTAAGGAGGATTCTGATGATATTGCTGATGTTGTGAAAGACCATGATTTAAATAGTGGTTGTGGGGGTGATGATGAATATGATGATGTTTCAGATACAAGTGATGATACTGTGAGCATTGTTAGAGATTGTGGCAATAGAGATTCAAGCACAAGTCAAACGAAAATCCCCAAGCAGTAATAACAGCCCTGTATATTAATTAATAAACACAACCAAACATCATCTTCACCCCCACCACCACGTACATTGATGTTACTCTCTTCCTACTGGCCTGGTCTGTGTAACCTTGCCATTACTTCTCCACTCCTGCTTTGGAACTGCCTCTTCCTCAGGGAGTACTGAATACTGTGTATGGGGATTTGCTTGTAGGGCTGATCCCCAGATATCCTGGTGGCACTACTTCTTGTCCCACTGAGGCATGTCTGCATTCCCCTTCTTGGGACATGTGTTTACTTCATATAGCCATAATAAAGAAAACTAACTGCTAGACCACTGTCCCGGTCTGAAACACAATAAAAAGGGGGCCTGACCTAAGCTATACTTTGGGGCACATCTTCCCTACCTCTAATCTTTGATACTTCCCTTCTACTTCCATGCTGCGACTCTCTCCCAGAATCCTATGCTCCTCTCCTCTATACCTCTCATGCCGCAGCCTGCTATGTTACCACTGGGTGGAGCTTAACCTCTACTCTACTGTTAATTCCTAATATACTTTTAGCAACCTACACCAGGTGGTGGGGGGGGGGGGGGGGGTGGGGGATAGGGGTTACACTAGTACCATTGATCAGTCGTGGTTTTTGTTGTTATGATGATGTTGTTGACACAGGGCCAACACCACCACCAGCGCCACAACGTTGATGCCCACAATTACATTCCCAACGTCCAGAACTACAGTTACGTCTCCCGTTGGTGTTTTTTTTCAACTTTCAAAGGATTACACTACAGCTCCATGTTGCTTATTACAAATAGTTGCAAAAAGGGATAGACCAGGTACCCATCTTGGCATCTCTGAATTAAAGAGGTCACATGACCCACTACCACCATAAAAAGCGTCTGACAACCTTAAATAGTCAGAGTTAGACAAAGCGGGGTTGCAGTCAGAAAACACAGTGTAATGTTACAGGGTTAGATGGAGACAATAGGTTACTGTCAGTAACACACACACACACACACACACACACACACACACACACACACACACACACACACACACACACACACACACACACACACACACACACACACACACACACACACTTGCCTCATGATTGTGATGAATTTGATTATGATGGGGATTTATATGATCTTTGTGTAACAGGAATGATGATAAATAGCAGTGACGATGATGATGATGGTGATGGGTGCTCGTGCTCTCCTGCGAAGCAGCAGCAGTTCAGTTTGCAAACCAGACAACATGATGTCAGTGCTACTGCTCCCAGTAGTGACTGCAGCCTGATATGCAGGACCCAAATGCAACAGCAGCAGCCCACAGTTTGGGAAGCGTTTGTAAAGGTGAACAAACGTTACAATAATGACACAATTTGTCACTCTTAATTCCACTTTATTTCCTTCACACATTTTATTTTAAATATATATAAAATACATAAATCATCAACAACTTCACAAACAGTGATGTTAACACAGGGAGGGGAGGGGACCACTTGCTCTGGCTGCCACGAGGCAAGGGGCATAACCTAGCACTCATCCCCTGACCCATCCAGTCATCTTGCCCCTGCCTAATTGCTAGGGCTTCTATTTCAATAGACTTGTTGCTGTTTACATTAGTTGAATCTCAGGAGTAAAGACAGCTTATGCAAACTGCAGAACCACATTGGACCATCCCAAGCAGATCATATTTCTCTAACAAGGTGCTTGCCCTTCCAGTGCCAGTAACTCTCCATCTCATTAGTAATTTACATTTTTTAATTTAACATTTTTTTCTTGTAATTTTTTCAATTTTATTATATATATATTCCTGTGTGGTATTTGTATTGTGTCCGCTGTGTAGAGCATTGCGCAGGTTTTGCATCTTGGGTCCTGGCATGGTTTCGTCCCGCATTCAGTTGTACTGCTGAATACTTTACTCCTCACCATAATATTCTTGAGATTATGGGGTTGTCTGTATGATAATAAGGGTGCTTCAGGGAAGACCTGTTGCAGTCTTGTATCTTCCTGGAGGATGGGTTGTAGTTTCCTGACGATCTTGCATAGGGCTCCTAGGTGTGGGTTATATGTGACCACCAAAGGTACCCTGTCGCTTGTCCACACAGGAATCGGGAATACAAAATCAGAGGAAGGTTCACCTGTTCCTCCAGCAATGTCGTGTACCTCATCATGTGCATGAAATGCCCAGGGGGCTGCTACTACATAGGTGAGACAGGGCAGGGGCTAAACAAGAGAATTAACCTGCACCGCCACAGCATCACACGCGGAACAAGAGACAGTCCTGTTGGCAAACATTTCTCTGACTCTGGCCATAAGATGAACGATCTGAGGGTTGCCATACTCAAAGGTAATCTTAAAACACCGAAAGAGAGACGGTTGCATGAATACAAATTTATGCAACTGTTTGGGACACTTAGCAGTGGCCTAAACAGAGATCAAAATTTTATGAGTCATTACTGACACAAGTGAACTCTCTTCCCATGAGCGCTATAGGCCATGTCTGTACATACTGTGCTATATGTATGCACACACAGCTGTCTCTCACACATACTTATACTCCTTGTTTTTCCATCCCTATACTCCAATAGGGACCACATAGTATCCACACACACTTTTAGTTATGCTACTAACTCTCACATTTTCACACCCACCCACACCATTTATATCCGCTCCCACTCCACACACACCTTTTGTAAAGCACTGTATATACTGTGGGCTCTCCATTCATGTTTATTCACACTGATACACATACACACTCTTTCATCACTTGCTTTCAGGAACCTTTTGACACCTCCAGCCATAAAACACATCCACACCGGGGGAAGGACCAGCACAGATAACATTGCAATAGACACTGTTTATAGTATAGCTTTTGCTCGCTTCATTCATTGTAACATCGCCGGAGGAAGAGATCAGTGTATCTCGAAAGCTCGCACAAATAAAAGCATTTCGTTAGCCACAGAACGGTATCATCTATTTATTTTTTGATTATTGAAGCTCGGCTAACACGGTACTGATACCTCTACATATATATATATATATATATATATATATATATATATATATATATACTGTATATATATATATATATATATATTGTGACAGAGTCACTGACTCAGTAGGCTGTGACAGTGAATAGAGAGATGCTGCAGCCAGATCACTGAGTGTTAATCTCCTCAGACAGAGAAAGCACAGCTGCAGCCTAATTAAACAGGGGCTGAACTATTAGTGAAACAAGTGCTTTAAAAAGCAGGAAGTTGCTCACACAAGGTGAGCTTGTTTTTCCACAGGAAGGTGGAGAGAACTCTCCCGGCTTGAAAGCCGTAGCAGCTGTTGCTGCTCTGGTCCCCCAGTGCTGCGAGGAGCTAGGCTGCTGGGACCAGCTGGGACCCCAACCCAGGATAAAGATACAGATTGCTGCGAGGCTGGACACAGCCTGCTCCCTGGAACCGTGTTCCTGTTTGCTGTTGGAGCTGCAAAACAGATAAGACTTTATTCTTATTATGCTTATTGGTTATCGTTTGTGTAGCATGTTTTGGGCATGACCAGATTAGCTGGCTGTCCTGTTAGTAAGGGCTCAAGAAGTGAGTTAGTGTCCCTAACGGGACTAGGCTTTAATTTGCAAGAAAGTAGTTTCTTAAAGGGACAGTGCATCCGTACTTATTTTGGTTGTGGCTAATAAACCACTAGTGTTTAAAGTTTCCCATCGTGTCAAGCGTCTTACTGACCCCGCCGCGAGGCCGTCCTGCCACAATATATATATATATATATATATATATATACAGTATATACAGTGCTCGACAAATATGGACGCCTGGTCGCCCCTGGCGACCGGATTTGGCCCCAGGGCATCCCCCCCTTATGGCCGCGCAGCGCACGCGGTTCTTTGCTTGTAAAAAAAAATAAAAATTTGAATCCCTCTTCCTGATTGGTGTGACGCGACGACGTGCTGCCAGGATTTTTTATTTCCCCCCCCAGCAGCCAATGGGAATTGAATCTGCCCTTCCTTTGCAATTCAGGATAAGGTATTTATTCTGTTATTCCCAGCCTCAAGTGCCTGCGTCCCCCCTTGCGGTCCTTTCTTGCCCCCCCCCCCCGTGCGGCCCCGCTGGCATGTAACCTGCGGCCCCCCTGGCATGTCCCGTGTGGTCCCCCATGCAGCTACCCTGGTGTGTCCCGTGCGGTCTCCCATGCGGTCCCCCATGTGGCCCCCCTGGCGTGTCCCGTGCAATCCCCCAGGGGGGGGTGCGCCCACGTTTGGCTGGTGGTGTTCCTTCCCTCGGGAGGGGGTAATGCAGTCCTTTGCCTCCCGACACTCCCTCGACGGCGCGGGAGATGGGTGGGGTGGAGAGGGGGCGGGAGCGGGATGCCGGCATGGGAGATGGCCGTGGGTTGGTAGGGGGGCAGTGGCGGTCGCGGCTAGTGCCTGGTGGGTACAGGGGGCGGCGGGAGCTGCCTGCTCGGAGCGCCTGCCTTCCCCCCTCATCCAAAGCTGCATCATGTAGTGTGTGTGTGTGTGTGTGTGTGTGTAGGACAGTCACCCAGTCACCCTCCCCTGTCAGTCACCCCTACACCCTCCCCTGTCACAGTCACCCTGTCACCCTCCCCTGTCACAGTCACCCTCCCTGTCACAGTCACCCTCCCTTTCACAGTCACCCTCCCCTGTCACCCTCCCCTGTCACAGTAACCCTGTCACTGTCGCAGTCACCCTGTCACAGTCACCCTCCCTGTCACAGTCACCCTCCCTGTCACAGTCACCCTCCCTGTCACAGTCACCCTCTCTGTCACAGTCACCCTCCCTGTCTCAGTCACCCTCTCTGTCACAGTCACTCTGTCACAGTCACCCTATCACAGTCAGCCAATCACCCAATCACCCCGTCACCCCACCCAATCACCCGTCACCCCACCTAATCACCCAGTCAATCCACCCACCCCACCCAATCACCCCCCCTCTCTCTCTGCCTCTCACCCTCTCTGCCTCTCACCCTCTCTGCCTCTCACCCTCTCTGTCTCTCACCCTCTCTGTCTCTCACCCTCTCACCCTGTATCACCCTCTCATCCTGTCTCTTACCCTCTCTGTCTCTCACCTTCTCTCTGTCTCTGTCTCTCACCCTCTCTCTGTCTCTCTCTCACCCTCTTTCTGTCTCTCTCTCACCTCTCTCTGTCTCTCTCTCTGTCTCTCACCCTCTGTCTCTCACCCTCTGTCTCTCACCCTCTGTCTCTCAATCTCTGTCTCTCACCCTCTCTCTGTGTCTCTCTCTGTGTCTCACCCACACACTCTCTCTCTCTGTCTCTCTCTCTCTCTGTGTGTTTCGCCTGTATGCCCGCAGACCTGGCCAGTCTCCAGTACTGAGGTGGGTAGGGTTAAAACACGCACCCACAGCAGTGAGGGCATGCCCGGAGTGTGGTAGTGCGTTGCCGGGCCTGTATAAAGATGGTTAAGGTATACTTGCAACGCCTTGGGATATAGAGTTCGGATAGTGATGTCCGTGTGCCAGAGTCTAGGGCAATAGAGAGCAGGATAGTGATGTCCGTAAGACAGAGTCCAGGGATAACAGAAGTCAGCAAGGTCATGTTTGTAAGCAGGGTTAAAGGGCAGGAGAGAGCAGGGTAATCCAGTACAAAGAAGAGGTCAAGCCAGGGAGATCCAAGGGTAAGCAGGACCAGGAACAAGCGCTGAAAGACACAGGAGAGCCAAGCATAAGACTGCACACACAGAGGTTACAAGAAGCTATGCAGAGCAATGAGCTAGAGGACAGACAGGAGTTATAAAGAAGGGAACACCAATGGGAGAGAGAGGAGGAGCAGAGGGTGAAGTGAGAGGCAACAGGGATAGGTGAGAAGGAGAGAGGGAGGAGACAGGTGAACCAGAGAGGGAGATAGCTTGTACAGCATGGGAGGAGAAGCCAGAGGTCTGGGAAGGCTTCGAAGAGGAGCGTGTGCGCGCGCCCTCTGTAAGGATAGAGTGCGCGTGGACAGGCTGTGTCAAGAGTTGCGCGGAGCGCCGCACCGCGGGGGGACCCACCGAGGGCGGGGAGAGAACCGGAGGGGAGTTTGCAGGAGGCAAGGGGACTGGAGCGGGAGCAGAGGGAGGCCGTGAGCGAGGAGTACTGAAGAGGGAATCGGGAGTTTGAGAAGATGTGCGCGCCCTGCTTGGAACGCGCGCAGATGCTGGGAGAGCGTCAGGGGATGCCGCAGAGGGACGGATGCGGGAGCAAGAAGGGAGAACAGAACGGGGAAGCAGGGAAGGGATATCAGAGGCAGGGGGAAGCGCAGCGCCAGGGATACATGGAGGGGAAGGAATCCCCTGAACCGTCACACTCTGTCTCTCTTTGTCTATGTCTCTCTCTCTCTGTCTCTCTCTCTGTCTCACCCGCTCTCTGTCTCTCACCCTTTCTCTGTCTCTCACCCGCTCTCTGTCTCTGTCTCTCTCTCTCTCTCTCTCTCTCTCTCTCACCCTCTCTCTGTGTCTCTCACACACACTCGGTCTGTCTCACACTCTCTCACCCACACTCTCTGTCTGTCTCACACTCTGGATCTGGATATCTTATTTACCCTATATATCTTAACTGCCCTATACTACACCGAAATAACCTATACTGCTTTCTTCCAGATCTAACTCTCAAGCTTCACACGGGAGACATCGGAATCCCCCCTAACCCAGACAGGTAAGGAACACCTCCCCTCCAATGTATAACATTGCGGGAATGAGGGTACCTGGACATTGAGGGACTGCGGATCAGGTAAGATCCCAGGCGGGATTGCTGCTTTAGATATTGTGAACCGGGGACGTCAAGACACTGGTACTTTTCGAAATAAACCTACGTTTCTAGGAAAATTTAAGTTTTTTTTTTTTGCGGCCCACCTAGACTTAAACCTTTTTATTTGGCCCTTGTTAGCATTTGAGTTTGACATGCTTGCTGTACACAACCTGTGGCTCCAGGAGATCTGAGCCTCCGCTAGCTGGGAGCCTGGGGTAACACTTATAGCGCAGCGCCTCCACTTACCCAGGATCCCAGTGATGTGAGATTCCCCTGGGCAAGATATACAACAACACACATATTTCAAAAACGAATGTTGTCCTTACTAGGAATGTATTAAATTTATTTTATTTATATATTTTATTTTAAAGCGGGGTTGGGGGCGTGGTTGGGGTGGGACTAGGGGCGGGGTTGGGGGCGGGACTAGGTGGCGAGTAGATTTTTTGGTTTGGCGAGTAGATATTTGGGTGATTTGTCAAGCACTGTATATGTATATATATATATATATATATATATATATATATATATATATTAATGTTTTATTTAACCTTTTAGAACATGTATACATTTGATCAATTTGAATGAATATATATTTTATAGTTTATATATTTTCCTTTCAACTGTTGTCCTCTATTCCAGATTATAAACCATCTTTTTAGTATTTATATACTGTATGTTTTTGTTTATGTGTTCCATATATTAATACATCCTTTCTTAGTATTCCTCCAGCACATATATATTGCTTATATATACAACAGATGAAGGAATGGATCACCTTAAAGTCCTAACATTAAATAAACCATAATGATGCAATAATAGAACAAGTGATGTGAGAATGTGGGCAATTCTATGAACTTGAGGGGAATTCAGAGAAAAATAAAGAGTATACATGAGATATGCTCTGAAAAAGAAGTTCACTTAGATGCACACCACTTATTAAATCTTAACATTAGCATTGCAATAGATCAGTGCACTGAATAACCCATTTTGGAGCTGAAGTGGATATACATACTGCATTTTCTCTGAGTTTGATCAATGTTGCAACATGAAATCTATTGTATCTAGATGGACTAACATCTTTATGTATACTTGACTTTTGCAGTCTACATCCAGCCAGGGCACTGTACTTAACCCAGCTCAACAGCCACTTTATTGCAAATATAAAACATATACTGTATAATACATATTTTTATGTAGCACTCAAATAATGAATTCAGGCCAGTGCCCTTTGATAGCACTCTTTTTGTTATTTAGCACTGAATGAATCGTTTTATATCATAGTGACACAGGAGACCTTCTCTACTGCCAATACTCCCACTCACCTGACCTTTTGATCCATTATCTGCATCTTAGTGTAGTGATATATGTTTTAAATTATATACTATTTTTTAATGTTAAGTTTTAATAAGTGGTGTGCTTCTAAGTGAACTTCTTTTCAGAGCATATCTCATTTATGCTCTTTATTTTTCTCTTTATTCCGAATATATCTATTAACCATCCAATGCGTTTCCAATATCATTACATTATTTTGTTCACTTTGGTCTTTATCAATTATTATTATGTTTTGCCTAAATATTTTTTTCCTTCACTTTTATGCAGCCTTGTGCTTGTTCTATCCATCAGTCATTTTTTAAAAGAATGAGTCTACTCAACTTTATTGAATTTACCAGCATTTTTTTTGCTTAGGTTATACCTATTCAGTGTCTAACTTACATGCATATATATTTATTTGAATAACCATTAATTGAGTACCATACTGCTGTCCATGCATTTGCCTTTTTTTTTATCCATCCTCCATGGACAAGTCCCCCCCCTTTAGTATTTAATAAATGAGCTTTATAAACTCCACATGTATGGCTGGGTCTATACTCATTACTCCTGACGAAGCTACACTCGTGAAACGCGTTGAGATAAACAGCTGAGCAGAGCAGCCCCAAGGAGTATCAACTGTGGTGATGGCATTTGCTGATGCAGACATTACCAGGGAAACGGACGACATGGAGCAGAACGCCAGGGTGTTTTGGAGTGCGGCTGTCACACCCTGCTGGGGAGAAAGACTCTGCTTCAAAAGGCTGAAAATCAAGATTGTATTTGGTCATTGCAACCTTAATTTGTTTTTTATTACATGTTTTCAATTGAAGGGCCCACAACGGCCCGGTAATGGCTCATCATTCGTTGCATGTTCCGCAAATGTTGCAGAAGACCACCTGTCTCAAGGCGTCCTTTATATCAGCTCCTTCAAAAACGGCATGGAGCAGAACGCCAGGGTGTTTTGGAGTGCAGCTGTCACGCAACCTTAATTTGTTATTATTACATGTTTTCAATAAAAGAGCCCATGATGGCCCTGTGATGGCTCATAATCCGGTGCTTGTTCCGCAAATGTTGCAGAAGACTACGAAGGCATCCGCCATACCTGCTCCTACACACCGTTATAGAACAAATGAATACAGTGTACCACCTTGCAGGAGCTCACTGAGCCATGGCTGTTGAAATTGGAAGTATTGCAACAACCAGGGCTGCCAACAGGGGGGGAATGCCGGTGTTAGCGTCCTGGGCCCTGTGGGTCAGGGCCAGTTAAATAAAACAGATCCCGCTGCACCTGGTGCCGGGTCTCTCTGACGGCAGTGCCGGAAGTCAGCTGGACTAGGCTTAAGGTGCGCCAGCGTGAGAAGGAGGCCCGGCGCGTCCGTGAGCAGCCAGCGTGGGACAGACAGATGCCTGCAGTGAGGCAGGGCCGGCGGCAACTGCTGTGACCTTCCACCGCCCCCCCACTGTCCCGCCAGCCCAGCGCCAGCCCCCCCACAGTACCGCCAGCCACCGGGCCCCTGCCAGCACCCCTCCGCAGCACCGCCAACATCCGGGCTCCCGTCACCGCCAGCCACAGCGCCCCCCCTCACAGCACTGCCAGCCGCTGGGCCCCTGCCAGCCACCGCCCTCCCCCCGCAGCACCACCAGCCTCCGGGCCCCCGCCACCGCCGCACCGCAGCAACCGCCACCGGCCACCGCAGCACCACCAGCCCCTGCAGCCACCGAGCCACCCAGTAGCACCGCCACTGGCCCCCGCAGCATCGCCAGCCCTGCAGTCATAGCCCCTTGCAGTACCCCCCCCCCTGCAGCCACTGGCACACCGCCCCCCCTGCAGCCGCCGGCACACTGCCCCCCCCTGCAGCCGCCGGCACACTGCCACCCGCAACCACCAGCACACCGTCCCCCCCTGCAGCCACCGGTCTGACCTGAGATCATCCCCAAGGCAAGCCTGATTTTTATATGTAGTGGGGGTGTATTTTATATATGTATTGGGGGGGTTTGTGGTATTTTATATATGTATTGGGGGGTTGGGGTATTTTCTAGATGTATTGGGGTGTTGGAGTATATTTTTAGATTTATTGGGGGTTGGGGTATATTTTTAGATGTATTTGGGGTATTGGGGTATATTTTTAGATGCATTGGGGGGTTGGGTATATTTGTATATGTATTGGTGGGGTTGGGGTATATTTGTATATGTATTGGGGCGGTGGGGTATATTTGTATATGTACTGGGGGGAGTGGGGTATATTTGTATACGTATTGGGGGGTTGGGGGTGTATTTGTATATGTAATGGGGAGGTGGGGGTGTATTTTTATATATATTGGGGGGTTAAGTAAAAGTCGTGCGTAAAAAATATTTTTACATGATAGGTGCGCTATGGGTTGGGGGGGGGGGGTCTGCGCCTTTCATTTGTCCTGGGCTCCATGATTTCTGTTGGCAACCCTGATTGCAACACCATGTTGGTGGCTCTTCGGGGGAATGCAACTGTGCCCCTTTAATGCCTGCGAGACTAGGAGAGGAGTCTTGAATGCCAGGAGGGGAAGCCTGGGGACTTACACTCCGATGTAGAGGAGAGGCACATCCTCTGCCACACCTTCTCCAGGACGCTCCTCGTTAAGCTCTTCAGAAGAGCAACCATCATCACCAATGTCACCCTTAGTGTCTCCAAATTCCACTAGGGCAGCGGTGCGCAAAGTGTGGGGTGCGCCCCCCAGGGGGGATGCAAGAATCTCTAATGGAGCATGGCGGTTACAGAGGTCCCGCACTCTTCCCCCCGGCATTTAATTTAAATGCCGGGGGAGGCGTGAGTCCTCTGTAACCCTATTACCTCGTCTCTGCCCGGTCTTCAGCAACGTGTCGCCATGGCAACTCAGCATCAAATGATGCCGTGGGGTTATGTGACGTCATGCATCGCCATGGCAATGTGTGTCAAATGACGCGGCAGGGTCACGTGACGTCACATGACCCGCGACATCATTTGACGCCGAATCTTAGGAGTGGGGGCACGCGAATGCTTTGGCTCCCGGCAGGGGGGCCGCAGCTTGAGAAGTTTGCGCACCCCTGCACTAGGGCACTCTCTGGACCATACATAATTATAGAAGTCACAACCTCCTGACTGCTAGAAGGGTTTCCTGCTACCCTACCCACTCCTCCTGCCTGCGGTTTCACTTCCTAATTCCTAAGGAGCAAAAATGGGGTCACATAATAAGGCACAAATGGGCTTATTTTTGCCTTATTATGTGACCCCATTTTTGCTCCTTAGCACCCCTTCCCCTCCTCCCCCTTTCCCCCCCTCTCCCTCCCTCCATCTTCCCCTTTCCCCTCCCCCCCTTTCCCTCCCATCCCCCTTTCCCTCTCCCCTTTTCCTCCACTCCCCCTTCCTGTTCCTTCCTTTCCTTTATGTCTGCCTTTTCAAACTCTTACAAGCAAATCTGCATTCACTATTAATTTCTCTTGGTAGCATGTTAGAGTGATTTTAATATATTTATTGTTGTTGCACTATTGATAGTGATTTTTAGTAATACTGTGCATCTGGAGTATATATTTTCACCTCTTCATGTGTTTTTAATACTGCACTTTTATTTTGGTTCCAGGACCTGTTGCTGATGGTGATGTGACGTCATCATGTTCAAACAGCTCAGTGCCCCTGCTCCCTATTGCAGTCTGCTTCTGCCTACTGTACACTCCCATGGTTACAGACGCTTTAGTTGCGTCGCCATGGCAACGGGGGATGCCTTAGAATGACTGGTGTGCTCACTGGCTCCACCCGCAGGCGCACATGTGCGGTGTGTCTGGCATTGATAGATAAGTGTAAACAGAGGAGTGGTGAGGCTGAGCTGCTGCACAGTGATGACAGGGCTCCCATGCACCTACAGTACTCCCGTTTTTAATTACAATCAGCTGGTTCTTGATTATGCACACAGGTGGGTGATGGGTATATATGTTTTCCTTGGGCAGTGTTCTCCAGCACACCCCTGAGGAAGGTCCTATACAGGACCGAAACGTTGGATTTATATGTGCCTGCTTTTTTTTTAAATACACTTTTGCAATATACCTTGAGTGCTGTTTTTTGTCTCCTTGGTGGGACACCTGGTTTCCTGTTATTTTTGTTGAACAAGCACCTATTTCTTTGGAGCCTTTGAAGTGCCTGCTGTTATCTTTATATATATATATATATATATATATATATATATATATATATATATATATATATATATATATATATATATATATATATATATATATATATATATATATATATATATATATATATATATATATAGCAGAAAATAGCCGTGTTAGTCCAGTTGCGATAGTGCAGAATAAATGAGTTCTTCAGTATTAGGTGATACCTTTTTTATTGGACTAACAATTTATGTCATAGGACAAGCTTTCGAGAGTTCTCCTCTCTTCTTCAGGTCAAGCAATACTGCTTTAGCCATTGAATCCTTTGTATATCAGTATTGCTTGACCTGAAGAAGAGAGGAGAACTCTCGAAAGCTTGTCGTATGACATAAATTGTTAGTCCAAAAAAAAAGGTATCACCTAATACTGAAGAACTCATTTGTTCTGCACTGTATATATATATATATATATATATATATATATATATATATATATATATATATATATATATATATATCACAACAAAAGAAGAAATATATTAGCGCCAACCTATCACTATATAAAATCTCTATAGAGTAAAAATATAAATAAAAGTGAAATGGAAAATGTTATTACAAATAAAAGTAAAAAACCTATGCTAAGCACAGTGGATGTGGTAAAACATTTTAAAATAATGAACCAATAAAATACATAATAAAATATCAAAAAAGAAAATGTCCAGAAAAATATATGTAAAAGATATACAAATCCCAAAATGTTCCAATTGCTATCCAAAAGAGTTTCTGCAGCCCAAATGAAGGGAACACCACTTCCTTAGGATATCTACAAAAACACAGAAAAAACAGGCGCACTCATAGCGTAAAATTGTATAACAATAAATTTATGGAGTAAGGGATAAAAATGCACACTCACAAACAAAGCTGAAAAAAATGCGTTTTTGAGTACAACTCAGCCCGTTCAGACGCAGGAACCCAAGGAGGAGGACTTCGGTGTGATGTCCGCGGTGTGTCTTGCCACAATAGCCCCTCTAGGTCCTGGCAGGGACCGAGAGCCACGAGGGACGCCGCCTTCCCCTCTCTCCGGTGCTGCACAGAGCATACACTGAATAGAGTCTCGCGTGAACTCGATGATGTCAGCGAGGTTTCAGCCGGGGAGAGTTCACAGTGTAAACAGGAACTTGAATGTCTGAATGGCTGGTAGCAAAATGCTAGCAAAGCAGCAGGAGTGCAATAATGTAGATGAGTGCAAATAAAATATATAACCTGGACAGTAGGCTCCACAGCAATCTCTACGCGTTTCGTCTCAAGCGAGACTTCATCAGGAGATGGTAGCATAGGCATTACATACAGTTATATAGTACACATGACCAATAAGATCATAGGAGGCAGAGGATTAGTAATGAGATACACATGATGAGTATTAGGGTTGGATTAACCCCTATATATGCCAGAGCACACATAGATAAGGATTCACAATTTTAATCCTAAAGACCAAGTATGTTATAGCATATAGTATTAGACGCTTCAACCAATGCATAAAATATATATCACAATTATAGACCAGAAATTAAACATACAAGTCAGCCAAAAAAGGTTAACCTGAAGAGTTAAGTAAAATGTCATTGGTAGTTGACTTGCATAGTAACATATATATATAATACGTATAATACAGTAAACAGATGTCAATATGTGGTGAACAATACCCTAAGTATAGAGAGATAGCTATATAACCACTCAATATAGGAGGAGACAACATAGGTGCTAAAGAGACCCAGAGGGACCCGGGTAAGGAAACATGAGACCAAAAGGCTAACAGAACAACTAAAAAAAAAAAGGGGTAGACATATATATATATAATGTAGGTAAAAAAAAAAAAAAAAAGTACATAAAAATGAAATTAAAAAATCAAAAAAAAATAAAAAATAAAAATAAAAATAGAACTAAAGATAAAAATGAAAATAAAAATAAACATAAAAATAAAAGTACAAATGGAGAAAAAAAAAGATAATGTCTAAATAATGAAGGATACTAGACCAATGGTGGTCATGCAAGCAAAGTCAATGGTACCCATATGAATAATGTAAATGTGAAAATGATTTGGTATACAAATATAAATGTAGAAATACTGAGCCACTGTGGTGTAATGGCACCCACAAGGAGGGAACGAAATAAATCGTTCAACCCAGACCTCCCAGCTAAGCGCCAGACCTCACAGTGGACAATTTGATGTAACTAAACTACTGTACTGATATCTATTGTGTCATTGAGACCCCCCGGAACCAATGTACCAAGAACATATATCCAGTAGGTCTCCCTGACACACAATTTTTTGAACCTATCACCCTCCGATAGGGAAGGTGAGATGGCCTCGATACCAAAGATGGACAGAGAGCAGGGATCCTTATTATGCATGGTGTCAAAATGTCGTGATAGACAATGCGACTGAAGGCCATGTTTGACATTTCTACGATGCTCAAGAAATCTAGTACTAATCGTCCTAGACGTGTGCGGCCCACATACTGTAGGCCGCAACGACAGGAAATGAGATATATAATGTATGTACTCAAACAGGTAATATGATGTTTGATTTCATGTTCAGAGCCGTTAGAAAAGGATTTAAAGGAGTTAATTTTACTTAAATGCCCACAAGTGATGCACCTAGTTCTACCACAGGAAAAATGACCCTTTTTGGATGTCAGGGGTTGTGGTTTAATAGTTGGCTTAAGTCTACTTGGGGCAATCATGGTCTTTAAGCATCTTGCTTTTTTGAAAACAATAGGAGCTCGTGATGGCACCCTGGGACCTAAAATGGGATCATTTTGAATAATGTTCCAGTGCCTATTAATAATATGTTTAACCTGATAGGCCAATCTATTGTACTTAGTAATGAACTTTGGAAAAGAGTGCAAAGGATTCCCGCTAGATCTGTCCACCTCTGGATCAAGGCCAGCATGATTAGGTCTGGTCCTGGACCTCTTGAGTAAGGCACTCCTATCAATACTTTGGGCGTCATCGAACGCCCTCCGCACCACCGCTCCATCGTACCCCTTCTGGAGAAACTTGTTAATAAGAGTCTCTCCCTGATCGCAGAAGTCTGAGTTGAGGGAACAATTACGGCGGATCCTAAAGAATTGGCTTCTGGGGATGTTGTTCAACCACTTTTTGTAGTGGTTGCTACCGTATTGCAGGTACCCATTGGTGGATGCAATAGGTAGGGAGGGAGGGAGGAATGGGGGAAGGAAAAGGGAAAATCCTGCTCAGCTTCAATTGATTTACTTACTAGAGAGGTGCTATCAGGGTTAATACATATGCGTGAGGGGGGGGGGGGAAAGAACCAGAACCCTAAGTGATGCACTCAACTCTACTGAATGAAAATAATAAAAAAATTTTTAATATATATAATGAAGCAAACATGAAAAAAGGGGTGTTTAAAACCTAAAATAATGTACTGAAGAGATCCTGGTATTGAATCTCTATGGATGGTCAGATGGCATTGATATGCATCTTAAGATAGCCATTCATGCTAGAATAGGTATGCAATTGTATCTCACAGCACTTTGAACACAATTGCTCATTGAAGTAGACACTTGGTGCAATCCTGAAGGGTATAAGTATATGGAGTAGTGAATCCTAACAGGTCGTGAGATACAAAAGAAAGCTGGGAGTACTAGTTAATGTGACACTGTATTACAATGTTTGTGTATCACACATAGCATTGATGTCTGCACACGCGAACTAGATGCAGTCCCAGACAGGAAGAAAACCCCTATAATGGTAAGCAGACACCTGAGAGAGGCGTCCCTATGGAGCTGGTGATAGTAAGTTTAAAACCCCAATGGGCAGTCTGGTGATTCTGCAGGGCATATGCACACCCCACTCCACTTACATACACACACGGTATTAATATACCGGCAGACACTTCCTGTGAGGTGATCGCAACTCTGCATGCACACGTGACGGACCCTGGCCGGTATAAGGTAGAAAGACCCATTGGTGGAGACAGGTTTGAAGTGTGTTTTACTATGTATCCTCATCTCCGACCTATCAATGAACAGCTCAAGATCTAGAATTACCACCGTATCTGGATGTATGGTATGGGTAAATTTAAGCCCCATGTTGTTATCATTAAATGATTCCAGTATATCTCTCAGTTGGCCCCTATCACCATCCCAAATAATAATGATATCATCTATGAAACGACCATAGAATACCAGACCAGCCACCAGTCGTGCATTCCCCCAAACATGGAGGTTCTCCCACAACCCCATGAAGAGGTTCGCATAACTGGGAGCAAATCTGGGACCCATGGCCGTTCCACAGGTCTGCAAATAAAAAGTACCATCAAAAGTGAAATAATTGTGTGTCAAAATAAACGTAATACAAGATAAAATAAAATCTTTTTGTGACACGTGTAAATTGGAATCTAATGATAGAAAATGATTGATGGCTTCTAGGCCCTTAGTGTGATCTATGCAGGTGTATAGAGAACATACATCACATGTAGCCCAACAAAATGTGTCTTTCCAAGTGATCTCAGAGGTGGAGTCAATGACGTGCAACGTGTCCTTAATGTAAGATGGTAGCAATTTCACATACGGTTGAAGGAAATAATCGACATATTGGGACACGTTCGACGTCATTGATCCCACCCCCGAGATAATGGGTCTACCAGGGGGGTGTGTGGTGTCTTTGTGCAGTTTGGGCAAATGATAAAAAACAGGTGTTCTAGGGTGTCTGATAAACAGAAAAGTGCTCTCTACTTTAGTGATAATGCCCATACTTAGTGCATCGTGAATAAGTGTTTGATAGGCCAACTGAAAGTCTACAACTGGATCTTAATCCAGTATACGATAGGATGAGCTGTCCATTAAGAGGCGGGCCGCTTCGGACACATAGTCCTGTCTGTCCTGCAAGATGATAGCCCCACCTTTATCAGCTTGTCTTACAACAATATTGGTGTTATCTTTAAGGTTTTTCAAAGCCAATTCTTCCCCCCTGCTCAGATTCCTGTGTGTCAGATGAGTATTAGTCTGACATAGCTGTTCAAGGTCCTTCAGAACAATGGTGTAGAAGGTATCAATGAAGTTCCTCATTACTAATCCTCTGCCTCCTATGATCTTATTGGTCATGTGTACTATATAACTGTATGTAATGCCTATGCTACCATCTCCTGATGAAGTCTCGCTTGAGACGAAACGCGTAGAGATTGCTGTGGAGCCTACTGTCCAGGTTATATATTTTATTTGCACTCATCTACATTATTGCACTCCTGCTGCTTTGCTAGCATTTTGCTACCAGCCATTCAGACATTCAAGTTCCTGTTTACACTGTGAACTCTCCCCGGCTGAAACCTCGCTGACATCATCGAGTTCACGCGAGACTCTATTCAGTGTATGCTCTGTGCAGCACCGGAGAGAGGGGAAGGCGGCGTCCCTCGTGGCTCTCGGTCCCTGCCAGGACCTAGAGGGGCTATTGTGGCAAGACACACCGCGGACATCACACCGAAGTCCTCCTCCTTGGGTTCCTGCATCTGAACGGGCTGAGTTGTACTCAAAAACGCATTTTTTTCAGCTTTGTTTGTGAGTGTGCATTTTTATCCCTTACTCCATAAATTTATTGTTATACAATTTTACGCTATGAGTGCGCCTGTTTTTTCTGTGTTTTTATATATATATATATATATATATATATATATATATATATATATATATATATATATATATATATATATATATATATATATATATATATATATACAGTGGTTGACAAATCACAAAAAAATCTACTCGCCACCTAGTACCAAACGTATGCTGCTTGGGCCGATAGTTGCTCGCCATGATGTTAAATCCACTCGCCCGGGGCGAGCAAATGTATAGGTTTGTCGAACACTGTATATATATATATATATATATATATATATATATATATATATATATATATATATATATATATATATATATATATATATATATATATATATATATACACAGTATATATATAATAGCATGTTCTTGTATAGCACTGCTATTTTTACATAGTGCTTTACAGAGACATTTTGCAGGCACAGGTCCCTGCCCCATGGAGTTTACAATCTATGTTTTTGGTGCCTCAGGTTACAAGGAGCTGACACTGGGAACTGAACCAGGTTCCCCTGCACTCAGTGCCAGCCAACAAAAGGAGTGCTACTGGGTGTTACCAAATCATACAATAAAAGACAAAAATACCCAATGCTACATCCAATATGACAAAAAATACATAGTCAAATACTTCAATGTTTGTATTCTCATAAGAAAGGGTCATTTAGTTAAACCCTTTGGCCAAAGTGTTATAAGCCTGCAGCCATGTCACGGCATGACCAGTATGCAGGTCCTAATACTACAGTACCTGTGAAAATTCTCATTTACCTCTGCAGTGGAGGGAGAAAGGTCTCAATAGACCTGTCCTGCACAGGCAAATGAAAAAAACCTGCTGCTTAAAATGTGAGGAAGGGTGAACTTAAACCGAGGGAGGAAGGTATAAGGGATCTGTCTGATCTTCCAGGATGACTGCTGACAGGAAGTGACATCATCTTGTCCGAAGCTACCACGACCATCTTGCTTCCTGGCAAAACCTGCCCTTTCTCCCCTGACAGGAAGTAAGCCTCGCTTTGGTTCTCATTGCCAGCAGCTACCTCTGGCCTTTAAATAGCAGGCGGTTGCGATCCAACTTTGCTCGTGCAAAGTACTTGTACCTTGTCCCATCTGAGCTCTGTCTTGCCTTTGTTTTTCCTGCTGTCTGTCTCAGCCTTTGAATTGAATCTGACTACCCCTTGCCTGCCTCGACCTTGGACCCGAACCTGACTACCCCTTGCCTGCTGCCCACCTCGACCTATGAACTGGACCTGAATACCTTTTGCCTGCCACCAGCCTCGACCCCGGAACTGTACCTGACTACCTCTGCATCCCAGGCCTGTTATGCCAGGCCTCAGTCAGTGTATTACTCCCTACCTCTGCCCTGCGAGTCCGTATCCTGTCCTGCAGTCAGCAATATTACATTACACATTGCACGAGCCACGCAATGCACTCCACAGAGGTAGCGAACGCCGTCAGGGCCTGCTTCTGGGAACCCATGCCACCTGTCTAGCTATACTGGACCAGAAACTGGATTCAATCTCTGCTATGCTGCAGACACTGTGAAGTCACCTCAGTACCCCCAGGATGACCCCATGTATGCCCTCACCTTTAGCTAGTGACGCTGCACCAGGATCTGTGGTCCTAAGGGAGCCTCGGATCTCTACTCTTGTCCGCTATGTAGGGCTTCCCTCGGCTTGCAGAGGATTCCTGAACCAATGCCAGGTGCAGTTCGACACACAACAGTCATCCTTTGATACACACCGCTCTCGAGTGGCATATATCTTCTCACTCCTCACGGATGAAGCATTAGCTTGGGCGTCACCTCTTTATGAAAAGGGTTCCCCCTTGTTAGGTGATTCTATCGCTTTCATGCAAACCTTCCGGACAATCTTTGATACCCCCGGCCGTGCGGCTTCCGCTGAATTTGCACTACTACAGTTAAAACAAGGCTCTCACACTATGGGACAATATGCTATTGAGTTTAGGACCCTGGCAGCGGAGAACGATTAGAACGTGGGGGGCTTTGAATGCTACTTTCCACCAGAGCATCGAGGAGAGGCTGAAGGATGAATTGACATACAGGGAATAGTCAGAGTCCGATAGCCGTGGTCAGGGGTTAGAGCCAGTTGGATAGTAGAGGTCCGTAAGCCGTGGTCAGGTTTGTAAAGATGCGGAAGGTCAGAGGTAAGCCGGGGTCAGTAAGCCAGAAGTGCGGAGTTCAAGGGCCAAGCCGAGTCGATTCACAGGAGAGCAATCGTGAAAGCAAGGCAATGGAACACGGAACAACGCAAGGCACGGAATCAGGAAGTGGGAGAAAAATGCTACCAGAAACTATGCTCAGCCGAAGTGCAAGTGACACAGCTGAGCATATATGGGAGAACCAGACCAATGAGATAGAGGGGAGGAGTAGAGGTGTGGCCTCAGCGGAGGTAGGGATAGGTGGAGCGGTGCAGGAGACAGGTGAGCGTGATGAGTGTGATGCAGAGTGTTGACGCGCAGCTGGGGAGTGGTGCACATGCGTCACGTGTGCGCGACGCGCGACGTAACCGGGGGCGGAGCCAGACACCACGATGTCCACAAGGCTCTTCCGTGAGTGCGCGTGCTGTATAGACAGCGGTGTTGCGCGAGGCAGCAGGTAAGGAGGGAGTGTGCCACGGGGGACGCGCTCCCCGATTCCTTACACCTGCATATTAATACACATGTAGGTTTGTAGTACTTGTTGAAGTATGCCAGGTCTTCAGACAATCCCTTTTCAGTATCCCTTATCTGAAAACGAGAAGCATCTCCTAACATGGTTTTAATCTAATACATTTTATTTACAGAGTTTAATATGCATGTTCTTTATTTAGAATACGGAAACAGGAATGAATTTCAACTGATTAATATTTTTCCAACCTACGTTTTTAGCCTTACTAATTTTCCTGTTCAATATATGATGCTGTTTTTAGCATCGTAATCCTATGCTAATGATGTTACTAGATCTCTTTAGTTGAGGAATATGAGAACAGTGCAGTAGGCAATGCCAATGTATTATCTCATTTGTGAGTTCTATTGCATTTTGAAATGTAATAAAACGTTAGAAAAAAGTAGTAATCTGTTATGTTCAGTATGTTCTAATCTATACTGTAATAAAGTAACTATTTTTATATCCTTATTAAGTATTTGCAATTGTCATGATGAATGCAGTACAGTATATAACAGATATCATTGGTTCTGTAAATATCATAGTATATCCAAGCTTTGTGGGTGACTGCTGGTCTAGAATATTACATTAATTGCCCTGCTATTTAAGGGACAGCATAGGGTAATTGAACCAGAAGATGAAAGGATATGCAGCATGGATTTTGTAGATATAGCTCCAGGAGGTATAGTATTCACTCCAATATCTGCACAATAACCACACTTATAGTCAAATACACCCTAAACATGTTCTCTGACCATTTGTGGCAATGTTTTGCTAATTGCTAATTGCTAATTGCTGAAGACATTATAACCAGTTTTAGACCAGGTTTTTGCAATTATATGTTGTTTGCTATCAGGCATTCCAATTCAAAGCAGGCGCTATAATCAGTCATAACTTTTTCAGTGATTCAACGATTGTTATATACAGTACATACAGTATAGCCTGCCATTGTTAGTGAATACCTCATTTTGCTGGTCTTAGCACATTGTTAAAAACATTGTTAAATAATGTTAATACACATTTGTAGAAGTACAAAAACTCACTACAATATCAATCAAAAAAGACTTTAGTTATTGTGACAATAATGTCAACATTCAATATATAATTTACATTGAATGTTTAAAAAATGGATCAGCCACAAACAAGTTCATCCTGGATATTGGCACTTAAAAAACTTGGAAAGCCTCTTCTTACATTGCAACAAATAGCAACCCCGCACTCAGAAATACTCACGTCAGAAATACTTCAAAATAGTATAATTTACTCATAAATAGTAGAATAAAAGTTAAATACTGTACAATGTAAGTGTAGCCTTTGTTCCCCCCTACCAGGGAAGAAACTACCAATGCTGCTATTACCTGTTGGCAACCAGGAGGCCTGAGCCTCCGCCACTGGGAGCCTGAGGTGATTCTGGTTCATCTCGGTGCAGCGCCTCCACCTGCGAGGGATCCCAACGTGGTGGGATAAGCCCCTTACAGGAATAATACCAATAATATACACACTCTGGTATATAATAACAATCTTTACTGAACACACTATAACAGTACCCTGTACCACACAGTATAATAGGCCCAGTCCCGTACCACCAATGAGTGTCCCCAAAGTACATAGGGCGCTTGGCACCAATACACTGATGTCCTTTTACCCCAATGTCAGGACCCACCCAAAAGTGTAGGAGATAGTGCTATCCCGTGAAGTGTTGGTGCACTTAGTTGGGTACCTGCCCTGCGCTCCAGCACCCGGGTAATGCAGATTAACAAGGGGATCCGTCTGACCCAACATTGTTGTCGTCCACAATGGTGTCCGCCTCCATGTGGGGTGAATTCCGGCGTGGATAATATCACCATACAGAGTCTTTAAAACGGAGATGGTCTGGTCCCAGACCACAAACCGCAATCACCGAACGGCGTCTTCACTGTGTCTCTGACACTAGACAGTAAAATGGAGAAGCGTCCCTATCTAAGGGGCCTTCCCTAAACTAACAACAAGTTACTGTGAGTCAGGAACTAGCTGGGGCCTAAGGGGATATACTAGGCCTAGCCTTAGAGCCACTGGCTCTGAGACACTACCAGCTTGATCCAGCTCCCTCTTATGACTGGCGTTGCGTCCTAAGTGTGCCAAATGTATCCTTCTGCCTGCCGTGATCCTAGCAGCCGTATTGGCTGTGCTGGCCCATGTGTTGTGCAGCCCCTGGGGCTGCTGGGAATTGTAGTTCCCCTGCTGAGCATTTTGGGGTAATTGGCCGCTGCTAGGAGTCTGCTGCGCATGCACGGGATGAAGCAAGATGGCCGCCGCACATACAGCTTACTGATCAAACTGGTACTGCGCATGCACGGCACCAAACAAGATGGTGGTGCCCTCGCCAGAACATCGGCGACCAGCTCACCTGCTCCCTGCAACCAGCACCCTCACCGGAACATCTTTATAGCCGCCCCCCTCGCGCAGCCCGGAGGTAAGAGGGAGACCTGGCTACATCTTCCCCCTGGTGGAGACTCCAAAGTCCCCACTTGGAACAACATATAACATACACTAGTTTATATAATGAAAAATGCATAACTAATATATAAATGAACTGATGCATACTTTAAACAATTTTGCAGAGTTCAGTGAGCATGGCGAATACAGACACCAGTCTGTTCTGAGAACACTGCTGAGACTAGTAATGGGGTTACCCTAACTGATCATATGCCACTCTTGTGGGAGGGCGTCTTACTCGCTGACTTCTGCAAAGCTCTTCTTCTGTGGTTCCCACTGGAGAAAGTCTATCATAGTCCTGAGGCCTTGCCCCATCTGTGAGTGGCCATTTGGTCTCATTAAAATTTCTAGTGGGCACAAAACTTGGGCTTCTTGGATTTAATGGGCGCTTGTTGAAGCCACGGGTGTAGGTACATGAGGGGCAGGCTCATTACCCATTGCTCCTATGGGAGGTGCCAACCAATCTCCATTGGAACCAGCGGAGGTTCCTTCCATAGGATCCTGATCTTATTGAGCTAATTGATCAATTGCTCTTCGGACCGCTCTGACTCACTGGCCCTTACCATTGTCCCTGATTCAGGGTCAATGTCTCCTACTTGGGGAATGGGCAACAGGTGATTTCTGTGCCAGGCCTTTACCTGGCCATTCACGTCTCGTATGTGGTATACCTGAGGCCTGGCATCTGGGACTCAACTTCAAAGTCTCTGTAGTGGCAGCGGTCTGCCAGCTTGTGCTTGCCGGTTATTCCTAGATTACATAGGAGAACAGCATCTCCAGGCTTTAGTTCCCGATAACGGGCCTTGTGGTCATACCGACGCTTGTTGCCGGCGTTTAACTGGGCTGCAGCTTTTTCCGTTTGCTGATAAGTGCATTGCACGCTGGCTTTAAGTTGTTGCATTTCAGGAGTCTGGGCACACGCCGCCCTTCCTTACCTCTCCCACTGGCTGCGGTCTCCTCCGCCCCCACTCTGCATCGCGGTCCGGCCCTCTGCCCCCCCGCGGCTCTCCCACACGCCGCCAACGTTTCTGCCGGATGCGCGCCCACTTCCCTTACAAGGGGCACGCCACACAACTTAATTTATTCACTGCACAAGCAGTGTAGCTCCACACTCCGGCCGTGTCAGCTCCCAGTCTCACGCCCTCATACTCTGCACCTGCAACAAACCCGGACATTAACCCCTGCCCTATCACAAAGGGTTCCTGGGCTTGCCTCTACCCTGCCCCCTCCTCTCATTGGTCCTCCTCACTTTATTTCCCCTGTGATTCCTCTCCAACAGCGCTCTGCATAGTTCATCTACCTAGTGCTGTTGGATACTGTGCCATGCTCTCTCTCTGTGTTCCAGCTTCGTTATCGATCCGGCTCGTCTACCTACCCTCTCTGGCTCCCCAACCTCGGCTTCCACTCGACTACGCTTACCTCTCAAACCCCTTGAGCATGGTATTTGGACCCCTACTACCCGGAAATCCGTTACCCTCGACCCTTGGCTTTGGAACCTACTACGGCATCTTCTCTACAGCCGGATCTGGCAAGTACCCTATCTACCCTGGTACCCCTGGCCAAGCCCACGCAACCCAATCCACACTCCGGGCATGCTCCCTCTGCTGCGGGTGTGTGGTTACTCACTCTCCACCTCAGTATAGGGGGTTAACCTGGTCACGACATTATGCAGAGCCCAACTGACGCAGACCCCCCCGTTGATATGAATCAAATACTGACGGCCCTGGCACAACACTGTCAGACTTTAGGAGACCAGGTAGCCACCATTACGCAGCAACTTTCTAACCTAACCCTCCAGGAGAATTCTCACAGAGTACCACGCACCCTGCGCTTAACCCCACCCATCCGTGAAGGGGCTACCGCTGCCGAACCAAAGATTCCTGCACCAAAACCATACTCCGGAGACCCCCATGCGTGTCAAGGCTTCCTGACGCAATGTGAAATCCAATTCAAATTGTCCTCTAGTCACTTCACCACTGACCGCGCCAGGGTGGGCTACATTTTTTCTCTTTTGACAGGAAGCACCTTGTCCTGGGCTTCCCCTATCTGGGACGTACGGCCGGAACTTACCACTGATTACCCCTGCTTCAAGAGGGAATTTCAACAGGTGTTCGACACCCCGTCCCGCTCGGATTCGGCTGCCTCTTCCTTGATGTACCTGTCTCAGGGTCGTAGGTCCATAGCGAAGTACTCCTTGGAATTTCGGACCATCACGGTGGAGGTACGGTGGAACGAAGAGGCTCTGGTTGCTGTTTTCTGGCAGGGACTGTCTGAGCCGGTGAAGGATGAACTCGCGACGCAACTTCGGCCGGAGACTCTGGAGGGATTGATTTCCCAGTGTATACGGGTAGACCAACGTCTGCAACAGAGATGTCACGAATGCCAGCATCCCCGGTTTCTCACTCCTGTTTTCTTTCCACCTCCTTCTATGCCTTTCAGGAACCCTCCGGCTATCTTACCTCCTCCAGATACTTCCGAACCAATGCAGATTGGCAGTCAGCAACTTTGGGGTGTGGAGAGGTCTCGTCGAAGGAACGAGGGCCTTTGCTTTTACTGTGGGTCCTCAGAACATCTGATACACGTATGCCCTTTGGAGCCGGGAAACGAGGATACCCAGTGAGTAATGTGGGGCTCTCCCTGGGTATGGTTTCTTCTCCCCTTTCCAAGACAGAATTGCCCAAGAGGATAATGTTACCAGTTACCCTGGAGGGTACGGATTTCCATGTGTCCACCTCAGCGTTCCTCGACTCGGGATCGAGAGGAAATTTCATCGACCAGAGTTTTGCTATTCTGAACAACATTCCCCTGGTCGAGAAGAGGTCTCCCATAGGATTAGAGGCCATTGACGGGTGCCCTTTACACCGGCCTTCATCTCGCTGGAGACTCCACTATTTATCTTGTCTACTAAGGATGGTCATTGCGAACGTCTCTCGTTCGATGTTTTTAGATCCCTGGTGGTCCAAGTTATCCTTGGTCTGCCCTGGTTACAGAGGCATAACCCGCACATTCATTTGGACAGATCAAGTACCCATCCAGTGGCAGAATCCCTCGGAACAAGTCCGTTCCACTACCCTTCTTGCTGGGGTGTAGATACCTCCCACTCATCCCTCTCCTCTTCCTGAGGTATACGCTGATTTCCAAGACGTCTTCAGTAAGACCTACTCCGACCTCTTACCTCCGCATCGTCCTTACGACAGCCCCATCGATCTGTTTCCAGGGGCAATCTTGCCCAAATCCAAGACATATCCTCTGTCTGTTCCTGAGACCACTGCCATGGCGGATTACATCCAGGAGAACCTCCAGAAAGGTTTTATACTGCATTCTACCTCCCCTGCCGGCGCGGGGTTCTTCTTCGTCAAAAAGAAAGACGGTACGCTCCGACCTTGTATTGATTTCAGGGGCCTCAACCGCATAACGGTCAAAAATCGCTACCCGCTTCCTCTCATCTCCGAGTTGTTTGACAGACTGCAAGGATCCACCATTTTTTCCAAGCTCGATCTTAGGGGGGCGTATAATCTCATCCGCATTCGAGAGGGGGACGAGTGGAAGACCGCATTTAACACCCGCAGCGGGCATTATGAGTACCTTGTCATGCCCTTTGGCCTTTGCAATGTTCCAGGACTTTATGAACGAGGTATTCCGAGACGTACTTAATGTCTTCGTGATCATCTATTTAGACGACATCCTTATCTTTTCTAAAACCCTTCAAGAACATGTACAACACACCAGGCTCGTCCTCGCTCGTCTTCGCCTTAACCATCTCTATGCTAAATTAGAGAAATGTCTGTTCCAGCAGAAGTCCACAGCCTTCTTAGGTTACATTATCTCTGACAAGGGTTTCAGCATGAATCCCGAGAAACTGAAGGCCATAATGGATTGGCCCCAGCCCGGTACGTTTAAAGCCATTCAACGCTTTCTCAGATTCTCCAATTACTATAGGAATTCATCCGTGGTTTCTTCTCCATAGTGGGCCCCATTACTGATCTCACCAAGAAAGGAGCTGACCCTTCCATTTAGTCGCCCGAGGCTATCTCTGCTTTCGAGACCCTCAAACGTACCTTTGTTTCTGCACCTATCCTATGGCACCCAGACACCTCCCTCCCTTTCATCCTCGAGGTGGACGCTTCCAAGTATGGAGCCGGTGCGGTACTCTCTCAAAGAATGGGACCTCAAGACACATTACACCCATGCGGGTTTTTCTCGAAGAAATTTTCTCTGGCCGAGAAAAACTATGATGTCGGGAACAGGGTGCTTTTGGCCATCAAAATGGCTCTTCTAGAATGGCGACACCTGCTTGAGGGTACTCGGGTACCAATTTCCATCCTTACGGATCACAAAAACCTTTTATATATAGAAGGAGCTCGCCGCTTGGGGTAGCGGCAGGCCCGATGGGCACTATTCTTCTCGAGATTTAATTACGTTCTATCCTATATACCCGGTACCAAGAATGTTAAGGCCGATGCCCTGTCTCGGCAATTCTCCCCGGAAGAGAGAGCGGAAGAGATTCCCGAGACCATTCTACCATCCAAATTCATCATTTCCGCTACTTCTTTTGATATCCTGGACAGGATTATCAATGCTCCATCTCAAATTCCCAGGGGCTTAGAAATTCCGGAAGGTACTTTGTACGCATCACCGCAATTCCATCGGAAAATTCTGGAGTGGGGGCACTATTCTAGGACTGCGGGCATCCTGGTTTTAAGAAAACTCTGGATATCATTCGAAGAACCTTCTGGTAGGCAAACATGGGTAGAGAGGTTCAGGAGTTCACTAGTGCCTGCTCAATATGCGCCCAAAATAAGACCGCTCGACACAAGCCTTCAGGTCTTCTACTTCCGTTACCCATCCCCGAATGTCCATGGACACACATTTCCATGGACTTTATAGTTAAACTTCCACCCTCCGAGGGTATGACCACCATTCTCGTCATTGTGGACCGGTTCACGAAACAGGCGCACTTCATCCCGCTCAAAGCTCTTCCTTCTTCTCCTGTTCTGGCGGACGTTTTCACCAAAGAAGTCCTTAGACTCCACGGTATTCCCACGTCCATTGTCTCCAATAGGGGTTCTCAGTTTGTCTCTAAATTTTGGCGGGCCTTCTCCAAATCACTCGGTATCTCTCTCTCCTTCTCCGGTTATCACCCGCAAACCAATGGGCAGACTGAGAGGATGAACCAAAATCTGGAGCAATACCTAAGATGTTTTATATCCGAGACCCTCGACGATTGGACTGATTTACTACCCTGGGCAGAATTCGCGTTCAATTCACATAAGAATGAATCTACCCAAGTATCCCCATTTTTTGCAAACTATGGTTTTCACCCTGCTTGTCCACCATCTCTAGTATTTCCTCAGGGGTACCTGCAGCCGACTCTCGGATATCCGTTCTTCAAGACTCCTGGAAGAGAATTCATTCTACTCTCGCTGATGCTTCTCAAAGGTACAAACGTCAAGCCGATCGGCATCGTCAAGATGCACCGGAATTCAAACCGGGGAGTAAGGTGTGGCTCTCTGCCAAGAATATCCACCTGAAAACTCCCACCCCGAAATTGGCACCCAAATTCCTGGGACCCTTCGAGATTCTCGAGCGTATCAACCCAGTCACATATCGCTTACGACTTCCTCCGACCATGAAGAAACCCACAGCATTCCACGTTTCGTTGCTCAACCCCTACATCCAGAGCACCCGCTTTCCGTCCTAAGCCTAAACCCATCTCCATACAAGGACAACCTGAGTTCGAGGTTCAGGTTATCCTGGATTCCCGTTTTTCTAGAGGTCGTTTATAATTCCTGGTAAATTGGAAGGGGTATGGTAAGAAAGAACGATCCTGGGTTCCGGTGGACCAAATTCATGCTCCTGTGTTGCTCAGACGCTTTCATCGCAAGTTTCCCCACAAGCCTTGGATGGATTGTCCGGAGTCCGATCGTCGAGGGGGGGTACTGTCAGGAGTCTGGGCACACGCCGCCCTCATGCAGTCTCCTCCGCCCCTGCTCTGCATCGCGGTCTGACCCTCTGCCCCTTCGCGGCTCTCCCACACATCGCCAACGTCTCTGCCAGACGCGCGGCCGCTTCCCTTACAGGGGGCGTGCCACACAACTTAATTTATTCACTGCACAAGCAGGGTAGCTCCACCCTCCGGCCGTCTCAGCTCCCAGTATCACGCCCTCATACTGTGCACCTGCAACAAACCCGGACATTAACCCCTGCCCTATCACAAAGAGATCCTGGGCTTGCCTCTGCCCTGCCCCCTCCTCTCATTGGTCCTCCTCACTTTATTACCCATGTGATTCCTCTCCAACAGCGCTCTGCATACTTCATCTACCTAGTGCTGTTGGATACTGTGCCTTGCTCTCTCTGTGTTCCAGCTTCGTTATCGATCCGGCTCGTCTACCTACCCTCTCTGGCTCCCCGACCTCGGCTTCCACTTGACTACGCTTACCTCTCATACCCCTTGAGCACGGCACTTGGACCCCTACTACCCGGAAATCCATTACCCTCGACCCTTGGCTTTGGAACCTACTACGGCATCTTCTCTACACCCGGATCTGGCAAGTACCCTATCTACCCTGGTACCCCTGGCCAAGCCCACCCCACCCAATCCACACTCCGGGCACGCTCCCTCTGCTGCTGGTGCGTGGTTACTCACTCTCCACCTCAGTATTGGGAGTTAACCTGGTCTGCGGGCAGAACAGCGTGGCATTGCACATATTTGAAATGAGCAGTATTCGGTACCCCATCGGTAGATACCTGTAAACAGATGTCCACAGGCAGCTGTGCCTCTTGCCTGAACATAATAAAGTATGGGGTATACCCCGTAGACTCATGTCAGGTACAATTATAGGCATGCACCATCGCTTCCATGTGCTTGCTCCATTCGCTCTTTTGTGAGCCCGTCAGGGTGTCTAGAATGATGAGCGGCATTCGATTGAACCTCTCTGGCAGAGCGTTTCCCTCTGGATGATATGGAGTGGTTCTAGAGTTCTGGATATTGAGCAATTTAAGCATCTCCTTGATGATCTTACTCTCGAAGTCTCTGCCCTAGTCAGAGTGCATCCGATTCAGGAGGCCGTAGTGGATGATGTATTTCTCCCACAGGACTTTAGCCACCATTATCGCCTTTTGATCTTTGGTAGGGAAGGCTTGGGCGTACCGCGTATAGTGGTCGGTCACCACCAACACGTTCCCCCTGCCGCTTGAATCAGGTTCAATGCACAAAATGTCCATAAACGCGAGGTCCATGGGATCTGAATTTTTAGATGGCCTATTGGGGCTGCGCGGATGGGCAGTGACTTTTGCTGGACACACTGCAGACATCGCCAGCAATGCTGCTCTACTGACCCCTGCATTATGGGCCAGAAGAACTGATCCCTCACTAGGCCGAAGGCCTTGTCTATACCCAGATGCTCGTGTTCATCGTGTAGAGATCATAGCACATAGCCCACCAGGTGTTGGGGTAGGGCCAGTTGTGTCCTGTCAGGGTGATTGCGGTAAGGAACAATCCTGTAAAGGAGACATGTTCTATGTGGAACTTGTCCCATTCTCTCATAATGACTAGAACGGCACTGATAGGAGCATGCTTGATCAAGGAGGGATTGTTTTGTTGGATGGCCTGGTGTATAGCCTTAGCCACTGGATGCCTCTTCTGGTAGATCACCAGTCCTTTCCAAGTGAGGATATAATCTGGGGGAACAGACATGCCTTCTGGATGACGGTAAGCAGCAGGAAGGGCAGAGGGCTGGCATCCAAGGGAATCTGCCACCCTCAATTCAGAGAACACCATCTTGTCCTCTACTAAGGCAGCCGTGGAGCACATTGCCCTCATTCCACGGCCAGGGATTTCCTCCCACAGTTCGTTATCTTGGGTGGTACTTAATCACGGTCTAATTGGGAGAGCATCGGCTCCAATGTTTAGAGGCTCCAGTTTATATTTTAAGGTGAACTGATAATTGGACAGCGCTGCTAGCCATCGGTGGCCGGTGGCATCCAGCTTGGCCGAATTTAGAATATAGGTCAGTGGATTGTTATCTGTCTAACCTCAAAGGGGACCCCGTATAGGTAATTGTGGAGCTTTTCGACCACTGTCCACTTGAGGGCGAGGAACTCCAGTTTGTGGACTGGGTAGTCGTGCTCGCTGGTGGTTAAGCTGCAGATCACATATGCTATGGGCTGAAGTCCAGCAGGGTACTTCTCTTGCAGTACAGCTCCCAGCCCATTGAAACTTGCATCCACATGTAATACATACAGCAGCTCTGTGTCGGCGTAAGCCAAGACGGGTGCTTGGATAAGGCTATTCTTGAGGTTAATGAATGCTCCTCTCATTCGGACGTCCATTTGTAACAGAGGGGAAGCCGGGCGGGGATGTCCTTCGGGCGAGATTCTTCTGGGTATATCCTCAGGAGGTTGTTTAGGACCTTGGCTTTACTGGAGTAGCCTTCCACGAAGCAGCGATAGTACTCGCAGAATCCTAAGAAGGAGCGTAGCTCCATTAAATTCTCTGGTCTCTGCCAGGTCACCATGGCTTTGACCTTAACGGGGTCAGTGGCAATTCCATCGGCGGACACTATGTGTCCCACGCAGGTCACAGACCAGCGACAACTTCAGGCCATCTTTGCCCAGCCAGTCTAGCACTTTCATTAGACGTCTCTCGTGTTCGTCCAGAGTCTTACCGATGACGATGATATCGTCCAATAAACTAAGAATTCCCGGGGATTCATGTCTCCAATGGTCTTCTCCATCAACTGCTGGAAAGTCGCTGGGGCACCGCAAATGCCTTGAGGCACACGAGTGAACTGATAGAAGCCCACGGGGCAGACAAACACCGTCTTGTCCTGGTCTTCAGAGCCCATGGGTACTTGGTAGAACCCAGACCTCAGATCCAGCACGCTGGACCATTGGTTTCTCGACAGCGCATTGAGGAGCTCTTCTATTCTTGGCAGGGTATATTGATCGTGGATGGTGCGGTTGTTCAGGGTCTGGTAGTCCACGCACAGACAAACTGACCAATTATTTTTGCGCACCACTATAATCGGAGAGGCGTAGGGGCTACGGGATTCAGTCAAAATGCCAACCGTCTCCATCTCTTTCAGGACGTCCCTCATGTCCTCCACATCTCGGGGAGCGATGCGTCTGGAACGCTCCTGAATGGGGTAGTATCTTTCAGACGGATCGTGTGCTGGGGCTCTGGCTGCAGTCCACATCCATTTTGTTGATGTTGAACACTTCCCAGCGTTCCTCCAGCTTGGCTCGTAGCCATTTCTTCCACGCTTCTGACAGGGTCGAGTCCCCGAAATCGAATGGTAACCCGGCCGGCTGCCCTTTCACTGTCGTGATATTCACCCGAGCCAGCTTCTTGATGGGCGTAGCAGGATATATCTGTAGCCAGGTCCCCCTCTGCCCCGTGACCCCCCCTCGTTACCTCTGCTGCCGGGGGTCACTCGACAGACCCGCCGGCAATTCTGGAGGGTGGGGGCCGAGCAGGGAGCGCTAGGCTAGTTCAGTCAAGACCAGGAAGAGCTAGGGGAAGGAGGTGAGTGCAGTGGTCTGGGACCCACTGCATTAGGCCAGCATCCCCCTAGGCCCCAGTTAGATCCTGAGCCCCTTATAGCTTGTGGTGCTGTAAGGACAGCCCCTAGGTTAGGGACTCTGCCCCATTAGCTGTTTGCTATTCAGGGACACAGCGGACGCTTTGCTTCCCGCCAAAAGGTTTGGGCTCAAGCCTACACCAGTAAGAGACCGGGACTATCTTCAGGGTGAGATCGCCCCTGACGGATCACCACGCGGGTCGATCCTGGATGTCGTGCAGTAAATCGTCGGATCCTTTGTGAAGATCTTTTAAAGAGACATACAAGCAATGGGGGAGCGTGGGATTAGAAAAACATTTGACAATAAAAAACAATAAAATACAATAAAATTAATGTGGTTACAACAATATTGCTGGGGGTTGGTGAAAATATTAAATACACTTACACGGCCATGTGCAAGCGGACACGGTAATGTGGTTTCTTTAAGCAATTCCAGTCACTCCCAACAACAGGTAATGGTGGTTTAGAGGGTTTGGAAATAAATATATAAATATATCTGTACTGAATATATCTGTACATATATGAGCCTGAGGAAGTCGATGATTCGACGAAACGCGTAGCTCTAAAGTTCCTGCTGAATTTGGCCCAACGTGGCTCCCGTAGCCGGATCAACCAGGCAGCCATTGCAGATAAGGAGAAAAAGTTTTTTTTTTTTTTTTTTTCCTCCTGCATCACGGACGCGTGATTGGCAATAACGGCTGCTTAAACTGTATCCTGGACTGCACGAGGAGGCCAGGGGTCCAACCACTATGTATGTATGTGAGTCTTGTTGTACCAATTGCTTTTAAAACTAATAAATGTGTTTTAAACCCCACTGACAACGTGCCTCACTTTCTCTACCTACTCCCCCCCCTACTACCACCACTGGGGAGAGTCCCCATCTGATGCCCAAGACTGGAGTTAGAATCCCACGTTGGTTGCAAACAAAGAAGAGTCTACACTGGGGGGAGATGCAGATGGGTTAATTTAACCCCAAAGTTACCAATTTCCTGCAAGGACTCACACATGGCCGTGTGAGTACAGATATATTTATATATTTATTTCCAAACCCTCTAAACCACCATTACCTGTTGTTGGGAGTGACTGGAATTGCTTAAAGAAACCACATTACCGTGTCCGCTTGCACATGGCCGTGTAAGTGTATTTAATATTTTCACCAACCCCCAGCAATATTGTTGTAACCACATTAATTTTATTGTATTTTATTGTTTTTTATTGTCAAATGTTTTTCTAATCCCACGCTCCCCCATTGCTTGTATGTCTCTATATCTTTAAAAGGGTTCCGGATTAACCCTTCCCTGGGGTTGCAGCAGAGGGGAACTCCATGCTGGCTCAAAGCATCTGTCATAGAGCCGTGGTCTAACTTACTGCCACATTGTAAGCACACCTCATATATTAAGCTTAAGGTAAGCGCCAGGTTTTTTCCTATTGAAGATCTTTTAAAGCCAGGTGCCGCTGCACCGGGCAGGTATCGTTATAAAGTGCACCAACAGAGTACTCACACATAGTGGCAGCGCTGACCACGGGACAAGGGTTATACTGTGGACACGGTGTGGGGGTACACGGTGGTGGGCACTGGTTATACGCTCCTACGTGGGAGTGACTGACATTTGAGACTTTGGTACAGTTATTGAGTTGATAGCATATGGTTAATGCATGTGTATGGTGTTCTGTTGATGCTGCATATAGTAATGGTAATACTTATTCTCTGGTGTATGTGGTTACTATATGCGGGTCCTGTGTAGGGAACATTCAACACTTCTAGAATCCTACACAGGTGGAGGTGCTGACCGAAGCAACGTTCCAGAGACTCACCCCAGGCTCTCACTAGCGGAGGCTCAGGCCTCCTGTGAGCCTGACAGGTATAACGCACCACACCTGGTAACATATAGGTTCCCCCCTCACATACACTCTATATGCGATTGGGTGGGGGAATACCCGTTACATATCCGACCCAGTTTTTGCCCGTGGTCGAACGGCATGATACGTGGCGAGAAGTTCCGGATAAGCACTTTAATCCTATCCTCCGGGATCGAAGATGTCCAGGCTCTTAACTCGGGCACTATCTTATACCCTCTATGGATGTTGTGGTCGGCTGTGCTTTCTAGGGAGAAGCACCAATTAGCCTTGTGTCGCCCCGGATAGCAGCATTCTGCTTCCATGTGTCTCGCTTTCCATGGTGGGATCTCGGTCAAGCCTTCCTCACATTTGAAGAGCTCACCATGTTCCTCTTGAGCAGCAATCTTATAGCACTCTTCTTTGAGTACCCGATGGATCCGTAGCGAGGATAGGGGTGTTCCGCCAGTCTCATTCAGATAATTCCGGATCACCCCCCGCACCATATCAGTGTTGGTCCCCAAGATGATCGGGTAACTAGGATGTTCCCTGGGTTCAAGACATATCAGGGGCTTCACTTCCATGATGTGGGTCTTGCCTCCACTTCCATGGTGTGGGTTCAATTGCGGTATAGCAACTGTACTGACACCACACTTTCGACGGGTTAAATCTTGTTACTCAGACCCCAGAGCTTCATCGTAATTAACATTTCAGGGTAATAAACCCTTTCTTCTGGCCCATTCCTACATGCATAACATGTAGTACTTCCCTCAATCAGATCAAAAAAATGATTTAGCAAAAATGATCAAACAAAGTCCAATCCGGAGTTTCAAAAGAGAAAGTACTGATACTTACTGTAGGCTTATTTCTAGTGCTTCAGGCACAAGGTATCACAAATGATGGTGCTCCGGTGTTCCCAACACGTCTGGCTTGTATGCTGACGTGTGGGGAACACCAGAGCACCATCATGTGTCTCTCTATCCCCCCATGCTCTCTCTCTCTCTCTATTCTGTCTCTCTCTCCCCCCATGCGCTCTCTCCCTATTCTGTCTCTCTCTCCCTATTCTGTGTCTCTCCCCCATGATGTCTCTCCCTATTCTGTGCCTGTCTCTCTCTATTATGTGTCTCTCTCTATCTCTTCTGTGTCTCTCTCCTCCCATGCTCTCTCCCTATTCTGTGCCTCTCTCCACTCATGCTGTGTCTCTCTCCCTATTCTGTCTCCCCCCCCCCCCATGCTGTGTCTCTCCCTCACTATTCTGTGTCTCTGTCTCTCTCCCTCCATTCTGTTTCTCTCTATTCTGTTTCTGTGTCTCTCTCTACCTATTCTGTGCCTCTCTCTACATATTATATGTCTCACTCCCCATTCTGGACTCTACCTGCCACTGTGGAGCGTGGGTGGGGGGAAGCCATCTTGAGCCCTGGCAGCAGACACGGGAAGCCATCTTGAGCCCTGGCAGCAGACACAGGAAGTTCTCACTGACTCACTTCTGCATCTTACTGCTGTGGCTCCGCTGAAGCTAACCCCACCCCCACCTTCCTCTGCAGCTGCGAACAGAAAAATGGCAAAGTCATGCATTAGACTTTGAATTTTCATTTTTATTTCATTTAGTAAAACTGGGCAAACATTTGGATTCATGAATGGAAAACTTTTGAAAAAGTTAGAAAGCATATTCTTACTTATTTTTTGTTTGTTTTCCATATTTGTTTAATCAAATCAAAACACACAAATATAATTGAGTTCTGGGAAAACCAAAATACCAGTTAAAGGGCCCACCCACAGTATTTGGTATATAATTACATCCCCACAGCAATTTATTCTCCACAAAAGGTTGACTACAGCATGCAACAAGATTGAACTATGTTCATTCTCTTTGTTTCCGCTTTGTTGCAGCACTCCCCCCTGGCACTCAGCTTTTCATTTTGTTTTACCACCATCAGAAGTAGGTCGGGGTGCCCCAAGCTGAACCGTGCTAATTTCAGTTCCGGTGACTCCTGTTTCCTGACATACTTACCTATTAAGGTTGCATTGGTACTTACTGATATTTAAATTCCCTGTGAGGGGCAGGAGATTTAAACCACCATTGCTTTTCCCCTAGAGAGGCTTGCAACATGATACCTTAGCTCTGGGGACCTCCTGGTTTTCATCCTTCTATAAAAAAAAGGGTGGGGGAGGGGTTTAAAAATATGCACAGGGTACTTTAAAAGGAGGTGATACTTATGTACCATTGTAAAATTCAATGCTTTCCCAACACAATCAGAGATCAGCTTTTGAGACCTCACCTATAATAACCTGCAACAGCTCACAGAGAAGATCAAACTCCTTTTACATATGTAGCTGGGTTCCCCTGGTGCCCCCTTATCTGCTGGCTTTTGCGGGGACCCCCGTGCTGTGCCGGGGAGCTGCGGTGGTGATCGCATCGCTGGGAGGTCCCGGCGGCCTCAGTTACAGGGCGCCGCCATGTTTTTTGTGTCTGCTCATGCGCGGATTGTCGCGCCTGCGCATAAGGTGTCCGGCGGCCATATTGCAATTGGCGATAGGTTCGAGCAAGAGCAGACGTGACGCGGCGGCCATTACAGATGGGAGATATGGCAGAGATGGCTATTCATAAGGCAGGGATCTCCTAAGCTCGCACATGCTCAGTGCAGATCGGGCACGCGGCCCCAATGATAGAAGGCTCTATGGGGAATTCAACACCTAGCAGTCTCTGGGGCTGCCAACCACGTGACGCCAGGGAGCCAATGGAAGAGCCAGATTCTCCTGAGGCAGAAGGATACATTTCGCGCGCAGGGAAGAGGAAGTCAGAAGGAGCTGGGACGCGGACAGGGGAGGGTGTATATGTCAGAGACCCCCCTAGGTCCCAGCTAGGCCCCTACTCATCCTAGGTTGTGGCTGCTGTAGGGAAGGCCCCTTCAGTTAGGGACCCTGCCCCTTAGTGGTGTGTAAGTTCAGGGACACAGCTGCAGTGCTGCGAGCCCCTGACAAGTGTGGTATGGGACCAGACCTATCTCACTAAAGATAGAGACTATCTGTATGGTGAGATCGCTCAGAGGAAAACTATCTCACCAGGAGGAGGACGCCATCACTGAGGCTTCGGCGCTGGACGCAGACGGATCTCTTTGCTGTTATTCTGCTATACCTGGGTGCAGGAGCCCCGGGCAGGTTTACACCAAGTGCACCAACTATACACCTCATCTAGTGGGCAGCGCTGTCTCACACTTGGGTGGGGTTGTGGGACTCTTGGGACACTTGGGTATATGGTGTGGGGTTACGGCCCCGTGTGGCCAGTGTTACAGGGTGACACTCAAGCTGTTGATGTTATATTGTGATATGTTATTCTGCTGCATATAGTAAACTGTTATATATACTCTGGTGTATTTGGTTACTGTATGTGGGTCCTGTGCCAGGGGGTATTCTACACTCTAGAATCCTGCAAAGGTGGAGGCGCTGTAAGTACGTTCCAGGATACACCCCAGGTTCCCATCAGTGGAGGCTCAGGCCTCCTGTGAGCCTGACAGGTATTGCACCCCACCTGGTAATGCATGTAGATTTCCCCACAGGGTCCTATTTGGGATTGGAGGAGGGGGGTAGGGGGGGGGCTAGTGTGTTACACATATGTCAATAGCTACTTAGTAATTGTGAGCAGAATTAATGCTTGTATGGTCATGAAATGCAGAAAATTAGGGACTTCTCATATTTGTGTTATATAACATTTCAAATGTGCACAACTATTTTTCAGGACATGATTGGATGGCTTCTTTGGCATAAATGATGACTAGCTCTGTACAATACATCTTCTAAAAACAATCCCAAAAAAAAAAAATATACGAGTGCCTCTGTGATTTGATCTTACTTTCATCTGGGCTCCCTTTAAACACTGCATTTCACAGTGTATTTAACATAAAAATTATTGTTAACTCAAACAATAGCAATGGGACATCTTTCTGATAAAGATTTATGAAATAATTACGTCTCATTTGAAATCCATTAATAGAGAGCCCAGATGTTACATTCTACAGTATCTTTAGGAAGACTTAAAACATTTTGAAATATATGTAGTTAATAAAATTCCCTTTCCTGTGTTTAGCACCACAGAAACAGTAATTTGTTCTTTAAACATGCTGAGCATACTAAACAAGCCTTATGACTAGTGATGAGAGATTTTGATGAGATTTGCTTTGCTTTTTTTTTCCGATCAAACTTTTAGAAATTAAAAAAAAAAAATTTTTTAATCAATTTTGAAGTTAAAAGTTTTATGAAAATGGTCCAAATTGCTAGCAAATTTCTTTATTTCTCTTAGTAAAATTGACAAAATAGCAGCCCTGGGACATTTATTTTATTTTTTAAACTTTGATCTAATTTTTTTATTTAAAGTTCATTATCAAAAAGCCTGCCGCAGCTCTACCCTATCAATATTGCTTGGGAGAGGGAGAAAGAAGGGTAGTTGCTAACTAGCCAGCCGGGTGTATGTAGGCAGGATGATAGAAAGAGATTGAGGGGCCTATGCTCTAAGCGTTCATAAGTTACTTATCGAACACTTGTCGCCCAAAAGGCCTACAGCGATTCTGTAAGCAGCGATAAAAGACTGAATCGCCTGAACATTTTTGTTTAAAAAAAAAATCGCAGTGAGCGGCGATAAGCCACTTATCGCCTGCATTTTGGCACGTTCATAAACTCATGCAATTTTAGTAGCAGTGATTAGGTTATCGACGCCTATCGCGGCTCTAGAATGGCACATTTCTGTCAAAATCATCACGCCAGGAAAATTTGGCGTGAAGCTGTTGGAAACATGCTTAGAAGCGGCGAAATAGGACAAAAAAAAAATGAATTTTTCCTGCATCGGATTGATGCCGGGAGTCTCCGGAGCTGATACTTATTAATATCACCACCGGAGGCCCCTGGCATTAATCCCATGCAATAAAAATTAATTTACAATTAACTTCATTACCTTAGGGCTAACCGCTAAGGCAACGAAGGGGTTAAACCCTCCCGCTACCCATCAAGGGCCAAATACCCCCTTCACCTACCTCTGCTACCCACAATAAACATTACATAATGTAATAACCGACAATACACAACTCACCCACCCCCTGTACCACCACATAAAACCATTATTTATTTATTTTAACGTAGGATTGATCCAGAGGCCGGCGGGTGTCCCCAGGTATTCCCTGCTGGTGTCCGGGGGCACCAATGGGGTCCTCGGATGGTCCCTGTGGGTGTCTGTGGGCCTCCAGGTGGTCCCTGCAGGTGTCCGTGGGCCCCAACGGGGTCCCCGGGTGGTCCCCTAGGGTGTCTGGGGGTCCCCAGGTCATCTCCATGGGTGTCTGGGGCCCCTCTTGTGGTTCCCATAGGGATACCCGGGTGGTCCCCGTTGGTGTCCGGGGGTCTCCGGATGGTTTCTCAGGGCGTCCGGTGGTCCTCGGGTTGTCCCCTTGGGTCCCCACTGGCCTGCGGTACCAATCCTGTTGTAAAAAAAAAATTAATGTGGCCTACATTTCAATAAATAAACCTCCCCCCCATCAAACACATGCAGTACAGTAATGTATAGTGCAGATATGGATAATAGCTAATTTGACCATTTTTAAAACAAACATTAGCCAGTCTGTGATAATAATTTAAATTAAAACCTTACCACTTACCCCTGACATTATGAAGGGCGTCCTTGTCAGCATACTGCAGGGCCATGTCCTCCAACACATTGGATGTTGCTCTGGACTTCTTTGTTTCTTGTTTTATACAATTAGCCACGCCCAGTAGCACTCCCTTTGACACTAATATATATATATATATATATATATAGTGGTAATTTTGGGGGTTTCTGAGAGCTTGCTGGGTATCTGTGTGTTTGTTAACTTTGTCCAGCTGGTCTCAGCTGTTTTGGAGGTTAGTGGCTCCTCCCACCCACGGTTTAAAGCTCACCCTTCTCCAATGTCCAAGTAAGCAGGTTTTCTTTTCATGCAGCTGCTTGCGACAGGTTCAATGCCAGGACCATCCTTCCTCTAATTATAGAGGTAAATAAGGATTTTAATCAGTTAGTGTTAGGACCTGCGATATTATGGTCATGCCTTGAAAGTGGCTCACGGGCTTATATGCTTTGGCCAAAGGGTTAACTAAATTGCCCCTTTTCAAGAGATATATAGGTATTTCACTGTGTATTTTTGTCACATTGGATGTTGCTCTGGACTTCTTTATTTCTTGTTTTATAAAATTAGCTACGCCCAGTAACACTCCTTTTGACACTTATATACATATATATAGTTACACAGTTACATAGTAGATGAGGTTGAAAAAAGACGTACGTCCATCAAGTTCAACCTATGCTAAATTTAGACAACAGATACTTTATACTATATCTATACTTACTTATTGATCCAGAGGAAGGCAAACAAAAAACCCCAGAGTCATATCATCCAATGATATCTTATAAGGGGAAAAATAAATTTCTTCCTGACTCCAAGAATTGGCAATCGGATTAATCCATGGATCAACATCCTTCCCATGTTTACTTATTTGATATATCCCTGTATACCTTTCCTTTCTAAAAAGATGTGCAACCTTTTTTTCAACAAATCTATGGAATCTGCCATCTGTAACACCTGTATGCCCGCAGACCTGGCCAGTCCCCAGTACTGAGTGGGTAAGGTTATAACACGCACCCACAGCAGTGAGGGCGTGCCCGGAGTGTGGTAATGCGTTGCCGGCCTGTTGAGAAAGGGTTAACGTATACTTGCAACATCCAGGATGCCAGAGTTTGGATAGTAATGTCCATGTGCCAGAGTTCAGGGGTAATAGAGAGCAGTGTGGTGATGTCCGTAAGCCAGTGTTCAAGGATTGGAGAAGGCAGCGTAGTCGTATCCGAATGCAGGGTTCAAGAGCATGAGAAAGCAGGGTAATCCAATTCAAAGCAGAGTTCAAGCCAGGGAGATCCAAAGGTAAGCAGGGACAGGAACCAGCGTTGAAAGAGACAGGAGAGCCAAGCATACAGACTGTACACACAGGGGTCACAAGAAGCTATGCAGAGCAATGAGCTAGAGGACAGAGAGGGATTATAAAGGAGGGAGCACCAATGGGTGAGGAAGGAGGAGCAGAGGGTTGAGTTGGAGGTTGCAGGGATAGGTCAGAAGGAGCAAGGGAGGAGACAGGTGAATCACACAGGGATATGGCTTATACGCTATGGGAGGTGGAGCCAGAGCTCTGGGAAGGCCTATATCTGGAGCGTGTCCGCGCGCGCCCTATGTAAGGGTTGGGTGCGTGTGCACAGTGGGTGCCAGGGAGCGCGAGGAGCATCGCGCCACGGGGGCGCTCGCCAAGGAAGGCGAGAGAGCAGGAGAAGCAGCAGAAGGCGGTAATGTGGCAAGTGGGGAAATAGAGAGACGCCGCGAGCTGTGAGTGCCGCGGAGGGGATCAGGTGTTTGGAGATGTGTGCGCACCTTGCAGGGAACGCGCGTGACAGCTGGACGCGCGCCCGGCATGCCGCAGAGGAATGGGTGCGGGAGGAAGAAGGGACAGATGGACGAGGAGGCGAGGGAGGAAGGTCAGAGGTAAAGGGAGCAGGGGTGACGGGGACACATTGGGAAGCACGAATCCCCTGAACCGTCACAGTATCCCCCCTTGAGGATCGATCTCCGGACGATCTTCCCATGGCTTCTGGGGGTATTTCCTATTGAAATTGCCAGAGGAGTTTGGGAGCGTGAATATGATGAGAAGGAATTCAGGAACGCTCCTCTGGACCATAACCCTTCCAGTGAACGAGGACCTGGACCAACGGGAATCGATTATGGATTGAACCTCATATTCCTGCTGTCCGTGAATGGTCACAGGGTTGGGTTTTCGGGAACAATCCGGGAAGTGAGCGCTTTGGATAACCGGTTTGAGTAATGACACATGGAACACAGAAGGAATCCTCATGGTGGGAGGAGGTGCCAAACGGTATGCGACCGGATTGATCCTCTCAAGGATCTTGAAGGGACCCAAGAATCTTGGGGACAATTTCAGAGACGGAGTCTTGAGCCTTATATGTTTTGAGGATAACCACACTCTGTCTCCGGGTTTAAACGAAGAGCCCGGTTGGCGTCGACGATCTGCCTTTGTTTTTTGTCTTGAGACGGCAGTTTGTAGAGTCTTAAGAATCTTCCTCCAAGAGTTTTGAAGAGTAAAGACATGAGAATCCGCTGCGGGAACAACAGAAGGGAGGGAGGAGAGGGGAAGACTGCTAGGGTGGAATCCAAAATTAATGAAGAAAGGGGACTCTTGCGTAGATTCATTTTTAAGAGAGTTAATTGCAAACTCGTCCCAAGGTAATAGATCCACCCAGTTGTCTTGAGATTCGGAGACGAAACATCTGAGGTACTGCTCTAAGGTCTGATTCATTCTTTCCGTTTGACCGTTGGTCTGAGGGTGGTATCCAGAAGAAAATAGAAGGGAAATCCCATGTCTCTGGGAAAACGCACGCCAAAATTTAGAGATGAATTGAGAACCTCTGTCAGAAACAATTGAAATAGGAACACAGTGTAATATGAAAATTCCCTTAGAAAAAATATCGGCCAAAGTAGCAGAATTAGGGAGGCCCTTGAGGGGTTTAAAGTGTGAATGCTTGGAAAATCTATCTACTACAACAAGAATGGTATTCATTCCTTTGGAATTGGGAAGCTCGACAATAAAGTCCACAGAGACAGTGTTTCCAAGGTTGCTCCGGAATGGGAAGAGGCATGAGGAGACCAGAAGGTTTGTGATGGGCGGATTTACTCTTGGCACAGACCGGACAAACTCTGGTGAAATCAAAAATGTCCTTGTTCATCTTATGCCACCAAAAGGTCCGTTTAATAAGATCCGCTGTCCTCTTGAAGCCTGGATGACCGGCCGATCTAGAAGAATGTCCCCAAAGTAGAATCTTGTGGCGAAAACGTGGAGCTGCGTATAAGCGTCCCTCTGGCACCCTAAATCTCCTGGGAATGTGAACCTGGGATTTGTTGATTTCATCCAAAACATCAAAATTATTGGCAGAAATTATGCACTTGGCGGGGAGAATACATTCAGAGGATTCGTTAGAGTCGTTCTCCGTAGCGAACTGGCGAGAAAGAGCATCTGCTTTGATATTTTTGGTACCGGGAATGTAAGAAATGGTATAGTTGAAATGAGAGAAGAATAGTGACCAACGAGCCTGACGAGATCCTAATCGTCGAGCCCCCTCAATATACAGTAAATTTTTGTGATCGGTGAGGATGGCAATAGGCTCCTTGGTGTCTTCGAGAAGATGCCTCCATTCCTGAAGAGCCAATTTAATGGCCAATAGCTCACGATTCCCAACATCATAATTTCTCTCGGCTGACGAGAATTTCGAGAAAAAAAACCACAGGGATGGAGCTTCTCCGCTGTAGAGGATCTCTGAGAGAGTACTGCACCGGCTCCCACATCAGAGGCGTCAACTTCTAACGTGAAGGGAAGCGAAGTATCTGGATGTCGTAGGATGGGTGCAGAGACGAAGGCCTTCTTGAGAAATTCGAAGGCGTCAATGGCTTCGGGAGACCAAGTCGTAGGATCAGCACCCTCCTTAGTCAAGGTGGTGATGGGTAAAGCAATGGTGGAGAAATTACGGATGAACTTCCGGTAATAATTGGCAAAGCCAAGGAAGCTTTATGGCCTTGAGAGAATTCGGCAGCGGCCAGTCGAGGACAGACTTCAATTTCTCTGGGTGCATAGAAAAACCTTGGTTAGAGATAATGTAGCCTAGGAAGGCTGTGGACGTCTGGTGGAACAAACATTTCTCCATTTTAGCGTAGAGGCGATTAGCACGAAGCCTAGAGAGTACCAGTTTGGTATGGCGAATGTGCTCCTCTAAATCCTTAGAGAAAATGAGAATGTCATCCAAATATACGATAACAAATGTTCCCAACACGTTCTGGAAGATATCGTTCATGAACTCTTGGAAAACGGCAGGAGCATTGCATAGCCCGAAGGGCATCACTAAATACTCAATGTCCAGATCGCGTATTAAACGCGGTTTTCCATTCATCCCCATCTCTTATACGGACTCTTCAATCAAGTTTGGAGAAGATAGAGGCTCCTTGTAGACGGTCGAATAGTTCAGAAATTAGGGGAAGAGGATATTGTTTTTTTACCGTAATTTTGTTGAGTCCGCGAAAGTCGATACAGGGTCTTAGGGATCCATCCTTCTTCTTCACGAAGAAGAAGCCTGCCCCAGCGTGGGAGGTGGAGTTGAGGATGAATCCTTTCTCCAAATTTTCTTGGATGTAGGATGTCATAGCCTCAGTTTCAGGGACAGATAAAGGATACGACTTCGACTTCAGGAGGATGGTTCCTGGAATTAAATCAATAGCACAATCGTAGGGACGATGGGGAGGCAGTACCTCAGCTTGTACTTTATTGAAAACATACAATTGATACACCGTCGGCAGAATGGAGAGGTTGGAAGGGATGGTATCCAAACCAGCGAGCACAGCAGCAGGAGGAGTGGTAGACACTGCCTCGGAGGAGGTAGACCATTGGATAGGTAAGACATCGGTCCAATCTATGCACGGATTGTGGAGCTGTAGCCAAGGCAATCCTAGAATAACCTGGACGGTAGGAGAATGGAAGACATCAAAAACTATTACCTCCTTATGACCATCCGCAGTGGTCAATGTAAGTGGAATGGGCTCCCAGATGATGAAGGCTGGCTGAAGCGGACGTCCATCGATAGCTTCAAGACCAATGGGCGCTTTTCTCTTGACCAGAGGGATTTGATTCTCAGAGGCGAAAGTGTAATCCAGGAAGTTACCGCCAGACCCGGAGTCAATGAAGGCTTTTACTTCTAATAGAAGGTCAGGGCCCGCCAGCGTTACAGGAAGCATCTGCTCACAAAATCCACTCGCCCCAGACAAGGGGGTGATTGGATTTGTCGAGCACTATATATATATAAATATATATATATATATATATATATATATATACAAAAGAGAAAGACTAGCGCACTCTCCATGTGTAAAATCCGACAAAAATTTTAATCTTCTGGACAAATAAAAGTATCACCCTCACAAACACCGGTAGTATTAAGGCATATTATGAGTCAAGCTCCTGCTCCATCATAGCAGGCAGATGGAATGGTAGCAGTCCACACTCTGAGACACTGGCCGCAATCCGGGAGCCGGAGCAAGTGGTGTCACCTCCAAATCGGGTCCTCCAGCATCCAGCAGTCCGACAATATTACCATTCTTGCGCTGATAAGAAGAGACAGCACTCACGTCCAATAAGCCAAAATGATTGTATTAGGCATATACAAAAAGACGCCCAGTCTCTTCTTATCGGACGCAAGAATGGTAATATTGTTTTTACTGTGTGTATATATATATAAATATATATATATAATGTAGTGCCGACGAGTATTCTAAAACAAATCTGGGGCAATCACCAACTAGACATCCTGGGTACATCCTGGGTACATGCTGGGTACATGCTGCAACAGTTCAGTGACATTTCCGCAGACAGACTAATGGCCCATCGGATTAACAGCGGGGGTCCCTGGTTGTCCCATTCAAACTGAATGCCCAGGACCCCTGCTGTGGGCCATTAGTCTCTGCAGAAATGTCACTGAAATGTTTGCAGCATGTACCCAGCATGTACCTGGATCTTGTTGATGATAGCCCCAGATTTTCCAAGGCAAGTTTTAGAATACTCGTCGACGTTCGTGTGCGGCTGGCTACTACTGCGCAGGCGTATACAGTACATGGTGCCTGCTGCGCAGGCACGCCCAGGATGCAGCGCCTATTGCGCAGGTGCGCAAGCATCTCTGTGTGTGTGTCTGTTTGTGGGTGTGTCTCTGTGTGCATGCGTGTGCGTGCTGCGCCTGTGGTGCGTGCGCGTGGAGCCGGCAGCTACTGCGCAGGCGTGCCAAGGACGTGGCACCAACTGCGCAGGCAAACCCGGATGCAGCACCTATTGCGCAGGCGTCTCTCTGTGTTTGTGTCTGTGTGTGGTGCATGTGGTGCCAGCGCCTACTGCACAGGCACCCTCAGGATGCGGCACCTATTGTGCAGGCACGACCAGGACGCGGCAATGGCTCCTGCGCATGCGTGCCAAGTCTGGGAGGCCTCCGCATGCGTGCCAGCTGCCATAACTGCCTCTTCTGCCAGCAGTGTTGTCACTTCCAGGACTGCACTTCCGTCTCCAACAAGGTGATTTACTCCAAGGAAAAATGTTCATTTGGTAAGTGCCAGCATAAAAGTTTCACTTCAAAAAGTATATAGATTTGTGACGACCCCGAAATACAGTATTATACTGACAGTAAATATAACAGGGTGTCAATGTTGTATATCTCAGATATTTGTTTCCTCCTTCATTTGGGTTTAACATCATCCTCTCTCTCCCTGTCATAAAAGGGTCAATGAAAGATTGATGAGTAGGAGATAAGAAACAACCAAAAAAGATGGGCCCCTTTTCTGGGTTTCGTCAAAGGAATGATTATATCTATGCTGGAACCAGGGTCACGTGTAATGTGTGAATAGCTCCAGTTAGCTTAACTCGGCCCACTTTCCAAAGCACACCAAGTCCTGTTATATTTTCTTCACTTTATTGGGAAAGCATCAGTATATACAGGCACTTGTGGATGGTATGGTGTGGTGAGAGAGTGCTTCTCTGTGGGTGCTTTATAATCAGAGGTAGGTAAAAGGAAATGGCATGGAAGGGTACTCACTCAATGGGCTTCATGCACTAAGCGCCGAAAAGCGTTTTATCACCATTTTCTCGCCAAAAAAAGCTTTCCGATTCAGTAAGCGCTGATAAGTGGGCAAAATCTGCAATTTTTCTTCCCGATAAAAAATTATCGACAGGCGGGTGCTGATAAGCCACTTATCGGCACTTTTTGAACTAAGCTGAATTCAGGTAGCCCCGATCAGCTTTTCGCTGCTGATCGTCACTTCCGAAAAGAGAATTTATCGCCAATCCGTCCCGCCAACTAAAGTTGGCGGGTTGGTGGTGTATAAGCATCGGCAAGGGCGACACTTAGAAAAAATCAGGCCTTTTTCCTGGCTGGGATTGATGCCGGGGGTCTCCGGAGCTGATACCCGCTAATAGCAGCACCGGAGCCCCCCGGTATGCATCCGAGGCAGGAAAAATGCATTTAAAGGCCACTTCATTACCTTAGCGGCTAACATGTTTATTGTGGGTAGCGGGGGTGGGTGAAGGGGGTATTTGGCCCTTGTTGCTTGTTTAGGGCTTGCGGGGGGGGTTGCGGGTGCACTTAACCCCTTCACCTAACCGCTACGGTCATGAAGGGGTTAAGCCCTCCCGCTACCCACCCGCAAGCCCTAAACAAACCACCGTTGGGGCCAAATACCCCCTTCACCCTCTCAACAGTCAAAAAAAAGGGCTTTTTCAAATGTAAAAATTGCTCTGCCTGTCGATACATGTGCCAGACGGAAGTGTTTACAGATTTCAACAAGACTAATACTTTTAAAATCAAAGAATGTCTTGGATGTAAATCAAAGGGCGTCATCTACTGCATTATGTGTCCCTGTGGTCTTCCTTACATTGGGATGACCACACGTGAACTTAGGTTTAGAATCCTCGAACACGTGAGGAACATTAAAAATGCTTCTAAAGACCTCCAGGCTTTCAAAAAAATTACATCGGTAGCCCGGCACTTCCATCTGACACATGCATCAGACTTTAATCTTCTACAGGCATTTGCCATAGAGAAGGTAAGCCTATGGCTTAGAGGTGGTGACTTAGAGAGGGCACTTTTACATAGGGAGTCAAGGTGGATCGTCCAAATGGACTCAATGATGCCACGGGGCCTTAACGACTACCTGGGCTTCTCGATGTTCCTATAGGCGAAACTATTATCCCCTAATCCCATGTACCTTTCTGCCCCCACTCATGTTTGTGTAATGAGTTTATGTGATGAGAATCTCATGCACTTCCCTCTCTCTCCCCTTTCCCTCTTCTCCCTGTTCAATCATAGAGTCCTGGGTTTGAACATCATAAGATCATCAAGACACTTGGACTTGATCTACACTCCATCCACGACTGGACAATACGGGAAAGACCACATGTTTAAATTGGAATCAGGAGAAGAACAACTCCATATATCTTCTTTTAGAGACTAACGAATGGACTATATTCATACCCCCTTTTTGGGAATTCCATGTCATCACCTCTGATATTTTGTACATAGGTGGAGTATATAGAGATTTTACACCATATATCTCATTTTTGAGACTCCTAATCTCTAAAGACGACCTTAACATCAAAGCCCCCCCCCCCTTTTTGAGGAGTGACTGGGTTAAATCTCGTGCACCCCATTACGACCTGGGACTGCCTTATATAGATCCCCTTGGAACTTTCTAGCATTCACTTAATAATTATGAAATATTCATGTTCATATGTATGATGTACTATATAATGTTTATTATGTACTCCTTGGAGAATATTATTCATTTCAGAGTTGTAGGGATTTATTTTTTGATCAAATGATATTATAGCTGGTAATTTTATGTGTTCTATACATAGGCTATGGCAGTAATGATATACTTTTTTGTTATGATAACAATTATTGATATATCCTTAGTTACTGTTATCCCTGTAGCATATTTGTATGGGTCATTTAGTCCTTGACTATCATATCATTCAATCACAGCTATGTTAACAACATTAATACATTTAATGTCTGACTGATCTTTCTATCCCTCTTCTGTGAGAATATATGCTTTAATAGTACTTTCTTCACGTTATTTCTTCTGAACTGTAATATCTCTTTTAAATATTCTTTGTAACTGACACAAGACTGAGCTTTACACACAGCGCATGCGCATGGAATAACACGGCACCAGCCTAACACTGAGACTGTGACTCTCTTCTATCTTCGGGCAAGCATGCGCAGTGAGGTGCTTTGAGGGGTATTAAGTTGAATGCCTGCCAGTTTCGATATGACGCGGCGAGGGGCGCCAGGGACGGCAACGGATGACGTCACAGACATGCGCTTTTGCAACCGTGAGGTCCGTTTTGCCTTTAGTATCTTAGGTCTAGGAAAGGAGATGTTTCAACATCATTACATACTGCGCAGTCTCCCGATAGAGCAGTGTAGGCGACAGCCATGCTATGGACGTAGGATTGTGACGTCACGCACATGCTCACTGTTCACCTGTGGAACTTATCTGCCAGCACTGCCCTTTCTTACTGGGGAAGGTGTTGATATGATACACCCTTACTATTGGCCCCCCTGCTATGATGCTCTTATGACACTGAATGTAAGTCTATCATACCCATCTGTATACCCTTTATATATAACGTTATTGATTAACTTCCCCAGGTGTTAACAATCACTGGCCCAATTAGATCCCTTTTTAAGAATGCATGTCACCCTGCCTACAGTACCACTCCCAGTAGAAGGCTCAGGCCGAAACGCGTAGGAGCAGGTCCAGTAGGCAGGATCCCCTGGTTTGTCCCCCTCTTGGGACACGTTAACATGCTATGAGCTTTTGCTCCTTGTTTCCTCCCCTTATTCTGCTGTGTACCTGACCTAAGGTGACGTATCTTTATTTGCTGCTGCAGGCTAAGGTGTGCTTTTCTGACTGCATTGTGTGTGTCTTTCATTGAGGTTCATTGACATTGTGTCACTTTGTATTCATCCCAGACTCAAGGGAGATAGAAGTGTACTGTTATTTCACTGCATTGAACACGTAGCCTAGCCACCTTGTCTGGCCTGTTGTCAGCTTTACTGTTTCTACCTTGTCAGGTACAGTAGAGCATCTATCCTGTCTATTTTGGCTTTTGTATTGTCCCTATTGGGACTTTATAGTTGGAGGATATAACAAGTTTTGCCACGCACAGGGGTTCCATGCCGTTATTTTAATTTTCTGTGCTTTGTATTTTAACTTTTTGTTCTGTGACAACCCTTAATAAAAATTATGTGATTTTGTACTGCCAGGCAAACTAGAGTGCTTTTTGTTTAGGGATCTTTTTTCTCTCTTGCAATATATATTTAAACCACTATTTAAACAAATCAAGTAACCATAAATCAATTAGCATTCATTAATTAAATCACTAAACAATTTAAATTCCATCCATAACAATTAAACAATTCACTATTTCAATCGTTAAACAGAACAAGTTACCATCATATAAAATATAAGTAATATATACACAAACATGATGAACCAATATACAAATAAATGTAGAAGGGTTATCAAAAACATGCTCTACTACAAATACCACTTCTCCATACAGACACAGTACAATAAAATCATATTTCCTTAAAAAATCCAATCTCATCTTCCAATCAAAATCCTCAAAATCCAATCAAAAGCCTCAAATGCCAATCAAAACATTGCATTTACATTGTACATATGATGCATACAATCTATGCACCATGCACACTCTGCCAATGAATGTTAACAATAACATATTCCAAACAAAATACCAATACATTCAAACAAGTATACTATTTAAACCAATCAAGTAACCATAAATCAATTAGCATTCATTAATTAAATATATATATATATAGCAACTGTAAATATTCCTGTATATATATATATATATATATATATATATATATATATATATATATAAAAATATAGTTGCATGATAAAGCCACTGTACACATGAATGGGTGAAGGGTGGTTATCGGGCCAGTGTGGCTTAACCCCTTAATTACCTTTGCGGTTATTATCTGATAAGGTGATTAAGGGGTTAATTGATATCTGAATGTTATTGCAATGTATTGGCTATGTATTGGCTATGTATTTTGTGGGCAACGGAGGACACGGATGTTGCTGGCAAGGGGCCTTCTTATTGATAAGGTCAGTAGAACTTTATCTATTTTATTATGCTAGTTAATGTGTTTAATAATGGGCAAATAATCTATTATCCCTATCTGGATAATAATTATTTTGGACATTATTGTAGTGTATGTGTTGGGGGGGGGGGGGTGATTGATGTATTTAATGTATCGGACATGTTTTTTTTTTTTACATACAGGGTTATTTCCTCAGGTCTGCGGGGGACCTATGGAGAAGACCTGCGGTCTCCTCAGGCTTCCCATGGGTAAACGGCTGCCGGGTCCACGGGGGACACCTGCGGCAAAGAACCGGTGGCCCCACATCTGTGGGGGCACCGCAGACCCATAGGGACCACCCGAGCGCCCCCAGACACCCGTGGGAACCACCCGAAGTTCCTCAGACACCTGTGGGTCTGACCCGGGGCCTCAAAGACAGCCACAGGCCTACCCGTGGGACCACATTGTGGCCCACAGTGACCCGCGGAGAACACCTGGTGGACCACGGTGCATGGTGGCGACCACACGTAAGCCTCCAGACCCTGTTTGAAACATGGTGCTGGGCTACTGTAGGTCTGTGAGGTGACCCGTCAGGCCCACCGGGAACTCCCGTGGGCCTGGGTTATTAACCCTGTATTTAAAAAAATAAATCATGTATTTATGGGGGGCACAGGGGGTGGGTTTTGTATTTAATAAATAGAATGATGTTTATTGTGGGGCTGTGTATTGTTTTTATTGTGGGTACTTGGAGTGGGGGTTACTGGGCCCAAGGGTATGTGGATAGGACTCCCGGCTGGGTATTGGGTGCGTAAGGGTGGTTAGGCCTCACGGGGTGGGGGAGTAGTGGGGGAGGGTATTTAGGCCTCCTGAGTGGTGGTGAGGGTGGGTTAACCCCTTAATGACTGTAGCGGTTAATAACCGCTATGGTGATTAAGGGGTTAGGGGACATTACATTGGCTGTTTTTATTCTTGTTTATGTTTTGCAGCATCGGAGGGGGCATGGACGGTGATGAAGATGAGGATGGCCTTCATCGTGGCTGCCGGACAAGGGTGAGTGCAATATGTATTTCATGTATTTATTGTTCTTTATGTATTTTAAATGAGCAAATGCACTATTATCCATTTATGGATAATAGTCATTGTGTCCATTACTATACGGTATGTGTTAGGGGGAGGTTTATTTCTTTATAAGTATGTATGTGTTTTTAAATTAATTTGGGGGGGCACAGAATTGGTACTGCAGGCCCGCGGGTAACACCCGAGGGCCCCTGCCGCCTATAGTATCATTGCTGTGCATATATGTATGTTAGGGGGTTGTTGTTGTAATATATATATTTGTTTATTTATATATTTATTTATTTAGTGTGGGGCTGTTGTGTGTGTATTTTTTTTATTGTGGGTAGCGGGGGTGGCCGAAGTGGGTATTAGCCCCAACGGTGGTTGGTTTTTAGGGCTTGTGGGTGGGTAGCTGGAGTGCTTAACCCCTTCATGACCGTAGCGGTATTAACCGCTAAGGTCATAAAGGAATTAAGTCCAGCCGCAACCCCCCCGCAAGCCCTAAACAACCACCAAGGGCCAAATACCCCCTTCACCCACCCCCGCTACCCACAATAAATCTGGCACGGCGGGTTAACCCCTTCATTGCCTTAGTGGTTAGCCGCTAAGGTAAGGAAGTGGGCTTTAAATGCATTTTCCTGCCTCGGATGCATGCCGGGGGGCTCCGGTGCTGGTATTAATGGGTATCAGCCCTGGAGACCCCCGGCATCAATCCCAGGCAGAAAAAAGGTCGGAATTTTTCTAAGTGCTGTTCCGCCGCTCATTAGCAGCCTCTCCCCAGCAACTTGCCAACTTTTTGGGGCGAGACGGATTGCCGTGAAAATCTAAATTCTAGAGTGGCGCAAAGCTACTCGCCACTACTAGAATTGAGCGGGTTTCAAAACATGGCTAGTTGCGGCGCAAAGTGTCTTTTCGCCGCGCCGATGGCGGGAAAAAAAACCCACCAACAAACTTGGCGTTTTTTTTGTTTTTCGCCAAGTTTTCGGCCCTTACTGAATCGGGGTATGCATTTTTGGCGCAAAACGGGCGAAAAGTGACTTTGCGCCGCTTACTGCATGAGGCCCTTAATCTCATCTGATATTTTCTTATCCTGTTTTTTCTTAGTAATTTGTCCAGTTTTTCTGCTCTTTGAATTACAATCTTCATACAGTAAATTCTTCATAATTGTTGTTTAAAGTGTCCCAATACATTTCGAGCAAACTGAAGCGATTTTTTTCAGTTCCAGTTGAAATTCTCTGCTGTTATTCTTGAGGTTGTTGATGTTGATTGTTTTTGTCTTCTATATAATCAGTTTTCTGCTTTCAACTTTGCATTCAGATGTACTTTACAACAAACCTATCAGTGATCACTCCTTGTGTCAAAATGGTTAAGGACTGTGCAATCTTCAATCACATGTTTCTTGTTAAGTACAGTAGGATATAGTCACTTTCATTCTTGTTTCCATTGGGTCCATTCGATGTCCACGATCTGGAGGTGACAATTTCCTTTGTTGTTAAATTGGTTGATTCCATCGTTGATGTCTTCCACTTCATTGTCTGCGTGACTTGATGTTGGAGCATACACTTGGATTATTTGAAGCCTGTATCTCTTTGTCAACTGAAATACTATTCCGGCTTCTCTTTCTGATGTGTTGTCATTGTCCACTATGTTGTTTCTCATATATTGCCATGGTGACACAATCCTATTACAGCTGAACTCTGTTATGACGCGGTCCTTGGGGTCCACGGAATAAGACTGCATTATAACAAGGATCGCGTAAATTTTGCCGCGCAAGTACTTACCGGCATCTGCATTGTGTATGTGTCTGTTAGCAATAAAGTATTGAATGTTTAAAGGAGAAAAAAAAATTCACGTGGTGTAGTGGGGTGTGTGTGTCATGTGACCCGCCTCTGCGCTCGAGAAGTCTATGAGAGGAGCTGAGAGCCGCAGAGAGGAGAGAAATGCAGAGAGGAGATAAATGCAGATGCATGTAAGTCCTCACACGGCAAAAGGAGGTGTTTTTAAATCTGGAGCCACGTTTAGACCGCGTTATAAGCAGATCCACGTTGTAGCAGATCGCGCTATAACGGGGTTGCGCTGTATATATTAAATCTGGATAATTTTGCAATATTTTTTTTTTAACTAAATGGGAAGTCAAATGTAGAGCGTCAAATAATAAATGTAAACAGCTTATCAGCATAATTGGCTTCAATCACCCTTAAAGAAACTGTTTTATTTATTTGTTTCCTGTGAGAAATTAATATGTTTGGCATTTCTCATATTTTTCATTACAGCATTAGTGCAAGCCATTTTACCATCTGAAATGAAATGGGGTACCTTAAAGTCCCAGCCAGATTATATCGGGCAATTAAACCCCATCTTCCATTGAAAAAAGAGATTTTCTACAATATGAAAGCTCTAGTTCAGAGAGCTTTTTTTTACAATATTATGATGTAACTGAGGTGAAATCTAACAATACCTAAGTCAAAGTCTGATAATTTCAAATGGTTGCATTGCTTATATTTTCCCAAGACTCCTCATCAGACAAAGATTGAGAGAAATCCTATGACTAAAAGTTGGACACCATTTTCTCTGATGTTCTTCTCAAGGCATCTAATTTAATTGCTGTTACAGGTGACATGGCTATGGACTGCATGTTATTACTGCCTGGAGAAAGATAACCTGCTATATAATCCTTTATCATCTACCAGACGAGGTAATATCTTTCATTGGGTATCATGTATTGTACTTGAGACCATTGAAATACTTACTCAGATACCCATAGGGATACAAGGCAGCTATAAAATCCAGAGCAGGTTGGAATTAAATTACTTTTTGCCACCACGGAATTATCATGATCATGATCATGAAACTCTACTTACTAGCACCATCAATTGTAAAGCCTTATCCTAAGGATATTACCATTGGCAATGTAGTCGGGTGGTCTACTCAAAAGACTCCTTGAGTCATTGTTAAACCTGGCCCTTGTCAAAAAGTGTTGATACATGGTGTATTTAAAAGATGGATAGCAGATATCTCTATAATCTGAAATATACCAAAACTTTTCACAAGGGAAGGGGTTGCAAGGCAACAGGCTAAGAAGGTAGCTACAGGACTTACACAGTAACACAAACTAAGGGAAAAGTAACTGCAGCCATAGGGCAAAGAAAAAACCCATACAGAGGACAGAACACAAATGCTCCACAGTATATAAAATGCAGACATTGGTAATATAAATAAATGCTTGTAGGTGCAAACTAGCTTGTATAGTCTACATAACGAGGCCTAGAGAAAGTCCTAATTTCTTGAAAGTCAAATGTCCTTCTTTGGTTAGAAGAACTATTGCCGATTCACATCCGCATTTTCATTTGAAATATGATGTCCAAACAATGTGGCTTTTAATATCCATTTCTGGAAACAAGGTCAGAATCTTATGCTATCGGATAAAAGAGAAAAAAAAATTAATTGAAATAAATAATTTTGTACCTTTTAGTCTTTTACCCAACATGCTATTTGGAAAAGACACATGTTTACACATGTTTTCCTGGTACAAAGATTCAGACTTTAAAAATGTATCAATGGCACTGCCAAAAATAGAACTGTGTCTATTTAAAATGTTTCCTTTCCAGAACATTTAATGAAGAAAAAACCAGAATAAAATATTTTTTCTCCTTTAAAAGCTTTCTGTGTCTCTTCAAATAACAGGCTAGATTATTCTCAGCTTTTCCGTGTTCACCCTCCCCCTTGAGCTCAACCACTATTAATTGAGGAGTTTCTTTGTTTCTTTCCTAATGAAGCTAACAGAACACATCTGTCAGGTGCTTGTATTCTTCACCCGTCTATGTAATAGCCCAGCTGGAGACTATAATGCTACACAATACCCTTGGCCGTTATAACAACTATTTATTCCTAGGCTTTTCCTCAGATAGGGATTTAAAAGAAAAAAAAAAACATGAAAAAAAAAAGTCTTACATTTAGGCATAATTGCTATGTACACATTGATAGGCACCTGTTCTAGCTGTGACACGGGCTTATGAATCCTACACCTGAGACCTCACAGTAAAGAAGCCATCTTTGGCAGAAGCCAATTCAGTTTTAAATGTACACAGTTTTTCATATGCAGGATAATATTAACTTGCTATTCACTAATGATCACAGATTGTACTAAGGATTCCTGGATTTGGTTTATACAACTGGTGCTGCTTTACAAATAAACTGATAATATTAGCATGATACAATATTCCTTTCATAGTTTTGCTCAAGTGAGAACTAATTCTTAAAACTATATACAATTCTTGGATATTGTATATTTGTTTTAGAATCACATATTTATCTATCTGTTGACTGCAGCTAATGATTTGTGCATTAAATTGTATTTTCTAAATATTTATAATGGATCTGAGAATTGTGATTAGCTATATTTCTCATGTACGTAGATTGTGATACTTTTTAGTGGACTATCAGAGTTTTTTGGAAATTAAGCTGTATTGTACAGGGCTTTCTTAACCTCATACGTTTCTTTTTCAATGTACTGCTTAGCTGTGTGTAACGTATTGGAAACTCATTTCTCATTGCTTTGCAGAGCATATATTTTTAGCTAAAAGAAAAAGAAAGCGCAAAAACGGCCATAACATAATACGGTACAATTTTTAATAAAACAATGTTTAAAACAAGTGGTATTCAACTCACAAGATTTCAATAGTAAAACAGCATTCCACACTTTTAAAGGGAAGTGTGGGATCCACTGATATGCCTCACTAAGTCTGCCTTTGCCTTCATGCTGACTGGACTGTGTTTATTCTGTTTTGTCACTTTGGGGATGTCCCTGGCGAAGCACACTGAGTCTCATTCAATCGTTTGGGAAAAGGGTGAGGGGCATACACTCCTTTGCAAGCTGGCAGTCACAAATGTGCAGACTCGACGCATTTCGTGATTGTTATCACTTCATCAGGGGTAGGGTTGACCTACGGGGTTTGTGGTTATTTATAGTGCCCTTAATTGGCCTTTACTTTAAAGGCCAAATCTCATTGTGTATGTATGTATGTATGTCTTTAGCGCCAAAAGTGCTTCACAAAGAATACAGTACAGGGAATTATAATAATACAATAAGCGCAGCAAAATCAGACAATAGGAAAGGAAATCCCTGCCCCAAAGAGCTATATATATATATATATACAGTGTTCGACAAATCACCCCAAAATCTACTCGCCCAACCAAAAAATCTACTCGCCAACTAGTCCCGCCCCCAACCCCGCCCCTAGTCCTGCCCCCAACCCCGCCCCTAGTCCCGCCCCCAACCCCGCTTTAAAATAAAATATATAATTAAAATTAAAATACATTTAATACATTCCTAGTCAGAACAACATTCGTTTTTGACAAATGTATTTAGTGTGTGTGTGTGTCTGTGTAAGTGTCGGATCTAGAAATAAAAGC